>NW_003852529.1:2482289-2485000 GCF_000181295.1 Otolemur garnettii | reverse complement strand
TTTTTTGAGACAGTCTCACTATGTTACCCTCAGTAGAGTGCTGTAGCGTTATAGCTCATAGTAACCTTAAATTTTGGGGATTAAGTGATTCTCTTGCCTCAGCCTCCCAAGTAGCTGAGACTATAGGTGCCCACCACAATATCCAGCTATTTTTAGAGACGAGGTCTTACTCTGGCTCAGGCTGGTATTGAACCTGTGAGTTCAGGAAATCTACCCACTTTGGCCTCCCAGAATGCTACGATTATAGCGTGAGACAGCACCCAGCCCTTACTAAGGGTTTTTTTTTTTTAAGACAGACTTTCACTTTGTCACCCTTGGTAGAGTGCCGTGGCGCCACAGCTCACAGCAACCTCCAGCTCTTAGGCTTAAGCGACTCTCTTGCCTCAGCCTCCCTAGTAGCTGGGATTATGGGCGCCCACCACAATGCCCAGCTTGGGTTTGAACCCACCAACTCTGGTGTATGTGGCTGGTGCCCTTAGCCACTGAGCTACAGGTGCTGAGCCCCTTACTAAGGTTTTAATTTGCTTTTCTTTCTTCTGGCTCTCACTCAGGCTGGAGTGCAGTGGCGTCATCATAGCTCGCTATAACCTCAAATTCCTGGGCTCAAGCAGTCCAACCTGCCTTGGCTTCCCCAAATGCTGAGATTATAGGCTTGAGACACCACACCTGGTCCTTGTATTTCTTTTATGACTAATTATATGAAACACACAAAAAGATGTTTATTGGTCATGTGTTTATCTTCTGACCATTGAAAAAGTGAGTAGTTGTTTGGTTTCTTGCCAAGTTAGTTTTTTGGGTTGTTTTGTTGTTGTTGTTGTCATTTGTTTTTAAGGACAGTATCTTGCTCTGTTGCCCAGGTTAGAGAGGTTACACTGCCATGGCATCACCCTAGCTCATAGCAACCTCAGAAATTCCTGGGATCTAGTGATCCTCCTGCCTCTGCCTCCCAAGTAAGTGGACTACAGGTGCCTGTCACATGCCCAGCTAGTTTTTCTATTTTTAGTAGAGACAGGGTTTCACTCTTTTTTCCTCCCCACCACAAGTGAGTTGTTACACACTCCTTAGTGGATTCAGACTTCCGTGGCCACCATCCTGCTAGGGTTTCACTCTTGCTCAGGCTGGTCTCAAACTCTTGGAGCTCAGGGGATCTTCCTGCCTCAGGCCCCCAGACCACTAGGATTACAGGCATGAGCCTCAAAGGACATGCTCTGCCTCAAGGGACATTAACATTAGAATAAAATGACAGCATAGCTTGGTTACAAATGTTTCTGCAAAAAAAGAGAAGGTCTAATTCAATAAGTAATAGCTTCCAACTCAAAGTTGGATACCACAGGCTAGAGAATAATGTGGTAACTAATGAATAAAACTCTTCACAGCATAGACATAGGGACACTCCTTCACTTAGCGTTCCTGTGTCAAGGTATCCAGGACCCCAGGACCCCAGAGAACATCTCTGAAGCAGGGAAGCCAGAGCCTGCAGGCCCTAGGAATGGGCAAGTCCAAAGACAAACCCAGCACCTGTAACCTGGCTTCTCACACTGCCTCCCACTCTGAGCTGCACTGTCCTGGTCCCAGCAAGTTACCACATTCAGGTTCTTGGGGAAATGGGTGGGTGACCTTTTGTAGGGAATAGTCATTTAACGCCAAGCATTCACATACACTATGGCATTTTTCTCTGGAAGTAGGGTAGGATAAAATATACCCACAAACATACCATGTACCCAAATTCTATGGATGAAATCTTGGCCTGTACAATGGACCAAAGTCCCCAGAAGAAATGGGATGCAAGGGCAAACCTGTAATTACAAAAGCAAAAACCACGTATGAGATCAGATACAGGACCAGTGAAGTCACTTCACATAGACGAAAATGTAGTTCATTTTAACTCAAGTGGATGCAAACTCTGCATTAGCAAATCCATGGGACTATACTCTATAGGGACCAAGAGCAATGGGAACACCACTCTGGGCCCCTTCCCACCCCCAGCCAGTGACAGGTTGACTTGCAAGTGTGGACACATCCACTGCCTGGCCATGGCACAAATAACAATCCCAGGATGTTGGTAAGGGTCTCAGTGGCCATGCTGGGAGAGAAAGAAACAACCTTCCCACAAGTGTGAGCATATAGCACCTGCAGCTAAAAGGCAGGCCCCTCCCAGGTGAATGAAACTCTCACTCCCTGAGCAAGAGACCTCCTCAAAGCCCACCCTCATCCCTTCACCTCTTCTCATACACAAGTGACACAGAGCAGATCAGAGTGTGAGCCACATCCCCATCCCTAGGCTGTATCAAGCTCCTCTGTCACTGTGGAACCAAGTCCTCCTTGAATAATACCTTGGAGTCCATTCACACGAAAATAAAACTCTCACGTAGGAACACCTGTTTTAACATGCTCACCAAAACCCTACTTTCTGTCTTCTTGAGTTCCCCAGCCCTCTAGAGACCCTCATGCTACTCTGTCTAGGTTCTCCTCCATTTTCCTATGCCCACTGGTTCAGTAAACAGAAAGGGCAGATCTGTGCTGTGGGGGAGCAAGGTGGGCAGGCTGCGGCCACATCATGCTCAGTGAGGGAAATGAGGTGAGGTGACGTGTGCTAAGTGAGGCGGCCAAAGTCACTTCAACATTCATTTTACCAAATAATGTCATAGAGGCCCCTAAGAACAGGAATAGCCCACAGCCTTCTTTTTTTTTTTTTTTTTTTTTTACGAGTT
>NW_003852529.1:2477245-2479380 GCF_000181295.1 Otolemur garnettii | reverse complement strand
AAAAAAAAAAAAGAAATCTTATGTCGAAATCTGGTCCCCAATGTTGGAGGGGCTGGGAGGTAGGTGTCTGGGTCCTGGGGACAGATCTCTCTCAAATGGCTTGGCACCCTTCTCGTGGTAATAATTGAGTTCTCACTCTATTAGTTCCTGCTACAGGTGGTTGTTTAAAAGAGCCTGGCACCTCCTCCTCCTCTCTCTGGCTCCTTTTGCTGTGTCACACGCTGGTTCCCTTTCACCTTTCAAAGAGTAGACACTTCCTGAGGACCTCGCCTGAAGCAGATGCTTCCTGCAGGGCGGTGAGCCACACACACTTTTCTTTACAAAATACCCAGCTTCAAGTGTTTATCTTATTTTATTTTTTAGACAAGAGTTTCACTATGTTGCCCTCAGTAGAGTGCTGTAGCATCACTGCTCACAGCAACCTCAAACTCATGGGCTTAAGCGATTCTCTTGCCTTAGCCTCCCAAGTAGCTGGGACTATAGGCGCCCGCCACAAGGACCGGCTATTTTTGTTGTTGTTGTTTAGTAGGCCCAGGCCAGGTTTAAATCGCTCTGTATGTTGCTGGTGTCCTAACCACTAAGCTATGGACGCTGAGCTCTGGTGTTCCTTTATAGCAAGCAAAACAGACTTGAGACTATTACATAGCTAGAAGTGGCAAGGCTGGCTTTCAAATTCATTTTTTTTTGTTTATTAAATGATAGCTGTGTACAATAATGCAATTATGAGGTACAATGTGCTGGTTTTATATACAATTTGAAATACTTTACTGGTTAACATAGCCTTTACCACATTTTCTTAGTTATTGTGTTAAGACATTTATATTCTACACTTAGTAGATTTAACATGTACCCTTGTAAGATGCACCTTAGGTGTGGTGCCACCACTTACCCTCCATCCACCCATCCTCCCCCCTCCTCCCTTTATCTTGGGCTGTAGTTGGGTTACAGCATCATATGGAAGTGTGGGTGCTTATAAATTGGTTTCATAGTAGGGCTGAGTACATTGGATATTCTTTCTTCCATTCTTGAGACACTTTGCTAAGAAGAATATGTTCCCGCTCCATCCATGTAAACATAAAAGAGGTAAAGTCTACATCTTTTTTAAGGCTACATAATATTTCACAGTGTACATTATACCACCATTTATTAATCCATTCAGGTCGATGGGCACTTGGGCTTCTTCCATGACTTAGCAATTATGAATTGGGCTGCAACAAACATTCTGGTGTAAATATCTTTGTTAAAAAGTGATTTTTGGTCTTCTGGATATACACCTAGTAGAGGAATTAAAGGCTCCAATGGCAGGTCTATTTTCAGATCCTTAAGTAATCTCCAAACATCTTTCCAAAAGGAATGTGTTAGTTTGCATTCCCACCAGCAGTGCAGTGGCATTTAAATTCAAATCAGACTAGTTTTTTTGTTTGTTTTTTGAGATAGAGTCTCACTCTGTTTCTTTGGGTAGAGTGCTGTGGTATCATAGCTCACTGCACCCTCAAACTCTTGGGCTCACGCGATTCTCTTGCTTTAGCCTCCCAAGTAGCTGGGATTACAGGGACCTGCCACAACACCTGTCTAGTTTTCCTATTTTTATAAAGACAGATCAGCTCTTGCTCTGGCTGGTCTTGAACTCCTGAACTCAAACGATCCACCCACCTTGGCCTCCCAGAGTGTGGTAATTATAGGCATGAGCCACTGCACACAGCCCAAATCAGACTAGATTTTAAAACCCAAGTCTGAACTACCAATCCAGATGAGCTGACTTCTGGGAAATTCTTTGTTTTTTGTAGAGACAGTCTTATTTTATCGCCCTTGGTAGAGTGCCATGGCGTCACACAGCTCAGAGCAACCTCCAACTCCTGGGCCTAAGCTATTCTCTTGCCTCAGCCTCCTGAAGTAGCTGGGACTACAGGCACCCACCATAATGCCTGGCTATTTTTTGGTTGCAATTTGGCTGGGGCCATGTTCAAACCCGCCACCCTCAGTATATGGGGGCTGGTGTCCTACTCACTGAACCACAGGTGCCGCCCAATTTCTGGGAAATTCTTTTTTTTTTTTTTTTTTAGACAGAGCCTCAAGCTGTCCCCTTGGGTAGAGTGCTGTGGCATCACAGCTCACAGCAACCTCCAACTGCTGGG
>NW_003852529.1:2470897-2476373 GCF_000181295.1 Otolemur garnettii | reverse complement strand
AAAAAAAAAAAAAAAAGAAATAAAGTTCTAGGTCTAGGCAGTTTTACAGGCGAGATCTACCAAACATTCAAAGAATCTCTCACCGTATTAATTTGTACCAGAAAGCAAGAAGGGAGCGAGCCAGCTACCCAATCAATTTTTATAAGGTTAGTATAATTGTAAGTCCCAAAAGCAGATGTGAATAATTTTCAAAATAAACATTACAGATTTATTTCACATATATAGTAGAACCTCCGTAGCTGACCACCTCCTTCCATTGACCACCTTAAGTTGACCTAATTTTCATAGGCCTAGTTCCTTATGTCAATTGATCACCTCTGTATGACCAGTTTGTTACAGTTCCTCGTATTACCCAACTGGATCCTACAGAGTATTACAAAATAACACAACTCATTCAAATATAGTTTATCATGGAAATTCCAGGATGGTCTAGTATTTTAAAATATTTCATTAATGGATCAAATGTAAAAAAAACCATGATTACCTCAATAGATACAGAAAGGTTATCTGGCTCGGCGTCTGTAGCTCAGTGGCTAGGGTGCCAGCCGCATATACTGGAGTTGGCAGATTGGAATCCAGCCCGGGCCTGCCAAACAACAATGACAACTACAACCAAAAAATAGCCAGGCATTGTGGCGGGTGCCTGTAGTCCCAACTACTTGGGAGGCTGAGGCAAGAGAATCACTTAAGCCCAAGAGTTTAAGGTTGCTGTGAGCTTTGATGCCACAGCACTCTACCGAGGGCAACACAGTGAGACTCTGTCTCAAAAAACAAAAAAAAAACAACGGTTATCTGATAAAGGTAACCTTTAAAACCTCTCAAAAAACAGAATTAACAAGGTACTTCCCTAAACGTACATTGGTAGGCTAGGTGTAACAGCTCACACCTGTCATCTCAGCACTTTGGGAGACCAAGGTAGGAGGATCACTTGTGACCAGGAGTTTGAGACCAACCTGGTCAATACAAGTGAGACCTAATCTCCATAAGAAGGAAAAGAAAATTAGCTGGGCGTGGTGGTACACGCCTATAGTCTCAGCTACTTGGGAGGCTGAAGCAGGAAGATCACTTGAGCCCAGGAGCTCAAGGATGCAAAGAGCTGTGATTATCCCACTAAACTTTAGCCTGGACAACAGAGTAAGAACCTGTCTCAGAAAAATAAAAGGAAGGGCCAGCCAGGCGCAGTGGCTCATGCTTGTAATCCTGGCACCCTGGGAGGCTGTGGTGGGTAGTTTGCTTGAGCTCAGGAGTTGAGATTAGCCTGAGCAACAGTGAGACCTCGTGTCTACTAAAAAAATAGAAAAATTAGTCAGACCTGGTGGCACACGCCTATAGTTCCAGCTACTTGGGAGGCTTAGGCAGGAGGATCATTTGACCCCAAGAGGTTGAGGGTTGCTGTGAACTATGATGTTGCCATGGCACTCTACCCAGGGCAACAGAGTGAGACTCTGTCTCAAAAACTAAATACATAAATAAAATATGGGCATCACCTATGGTTCAAAGGGGTAGGGCGCTGGCCCCATATGCCCGAGGTGGCAGGTTAAAACCCAGCCCCGGCCAAAAAAAATAATAATAATAATAATAAATAAATAAATAATTAAAATAAAAACAAATTTACATTGCTATACAGTTTTAGTAGCCATAAAGCTCTATCATTAAAATAAAATTTGACTTCTTACTGAAAATCTGTCCCCCCTCCCTCGAGTTTGAGAATTGACCATTAGCACTACCTGGTATCTTTGAAAGTCTGATTTCTCTTCAGCAAGGCAACAACTCAAACACCCAGAGCTGCTATGTGTTCTTTCTTCTCTGGATTACATAAGCCCTTCTCCCACCCTTCCTTCTCATGTAATCCCGGGCACTCTGCTCTGGACATATTCCAATTCACCAGCCTTGAATTGTGACCAGAAGAAAGCAAACTCAGTTTCTGGCCCCACAGCAAGACTACATCTGAATGGCTAACTCTTGAGTGTGGGCCACTACTGAAGACTCATCACAGGGCCTGGCTCCCAGCAGAGAAATCAAAAAACATGTGGTGAGTGAATTACAGACGCATTCCTGTCCTCACCATCCTTGACCTGTGAAAGGTGCATGTGCACAGCTGGGGACTCTCACCAGGCAGGTGAGCTGGCATGCCACCCATGCTACGAGAGGCAGGCCTTGGCACAGTCTCCCCCAGCCCTGCTCAGCATCACAGCCTCACTACTTGCTTATCCCTAACTCAGGGCTTCGGTAGTGGGCCGAGGAATGGAAAAGAAGGCACTCCAGGAAGAAATTCCTAGGAGAAACTATTCCCCACACACTCACTGGTCTCCCCTAATGCAGATGGGAAAGGGAGCTATTAACACCAGGGGCATTTCCTCTAGTGACAAACCACACTGCCCAAAGGATTACTTCTCTTCACAACATGAAATGAACAGAGGCAGGTCAGTGATTCTCAAAAGAAAGCCAGAAAGCAGAGCTGAGGCTGAGCTTCTTGAAAAACACCAGAAGCAACTAGAGGAGGCTGTGCTTTTCTGGAACTGAATACAAGCATTTCTGACACAGATTTTTACAGAGCTGCATTCAAAGGTCAAGTTTGCATCTACATTCAACAGAAGAATATAACATTTTTAACATAAGCAAGAGGGTCTGCCTATTCCATAATTTTGAAGTGGAACCTTTAAAAATATAATGATATGAAAACGACTTAAGTAATTCACCTACCAAGTATTTAAAAACTATCTTACCTGTTGCTTCTTGGTGGGATATTTCCGCATGCTTGCTCTGAAAAAAGGGTACTTTTCGTAGGTATAATCATACATCCACTCACAGAAATGATTCCCAATGTCAAATCCCCTGAAATAAGAGAGAAAACAACAGTGCACAGATGAGGCAGACTGCTAGCCTGGAGACTCCCTGTCTACGGAAGGAAAGGCGGCTGAGGACAGAGCACAGCAGACAGGGGTGTGCCCACTTTCTGGCAGAAAGCACAAATCTAGTGATAGCAAAAGCGAGCTGACTAAAGCTATAAAGGCACCACTGAACCCCTACGAGAACAGCCGTTATTCCTAAGAGGAAATGGTCTCTGAAGCTACAAGAAAATGCCAAATGCTGGCGTCAACGGCACTGGGAACAGGGAGGACAGTGCTGCTGCATCATACATGGTCACTGAGCAAAGAGCCTTCGCTTCCAGGCTAGCAGCTTTCAACCTACAATGAGGTTGTGACTTAACTATCTCCTAATTGCTCCATAAAGATGTCAAGTAATAAAACAACACCAAAATGAAACAATCTGGCTGTAACATCGTACCTGTAATTGTAACTGCTGTATTCGAAGTCAATGAGCATCAGTTTCTGTTTTTCAGAATTCTCTCGGCCTTCTAGCAGTAAGATATTACCTGCAAAAAGGTTTGGACACCATGGCTTATGTTTTACGGTAGACAGCTCAAGTCTTTGGGCAGCAGGGGTAGGAGAGCGGCTCCAACTCTTTTAGGAATCCTAACTGAACTAGGCTTTTTGTCCCTTGGACATCACCAGGGTGCACATGAGCGTTCAGAAGCACTGCCATGGGAGCCCTGGCCCTGGGCAAAAAGACCACAGACCCACCTGAGCATGAGAACATCTATTCACAGCCCTGGTCCTTCTCAGAAGACTAGCATCTCACATGGTATCTGGGTGATACTGCCCAGATGTTCCACAGGGTGCCAAGCTGACTCAGACACCAGCCCCACCCACCCGGGGCATCTCAGCTTGCCATCTCTCTGCAGGCTGGCTGGCCGGAGCACGCACGCTGGGAAGCTCTGTCAGAGTGTCCTCCTCAATGAGGATGCCTCAAGGTGCCCCCTGCTTTGTCCTTGCCTGGTTTTCTTTCCCAAGGAGACACAGGCAGCACTCCTACAAAGGGTTAGGCTGCCAGACTGGCTCTTAAGGTGCTAGTTCCTGAGATCCCCACACTTTGCATAGCATTCAGCATCTCAGGCATCATGGACAGTTCTGAGGCAGCCTTTGCTAGTGTTCTGGCCACTGTCCCTCCCAGGGTTTCTATTAAGAGGTACGCTTTCTATGCTTTTCAGCATACTTCTGTTTTTAAGTAGTGATTAAAAGGAGAATTGGGGCTGGGCGTGGTGGCTCACACCTGAGCAACAGCAAGACCCCATGTCTACTAAAAATTGAAAAACTAACCAGGCATGTGGCAGATGCCTATAGCCCTAACTACTTGAGAGGCTGAGGCAAGAGGATGACTTGACCCAAAGAATTTGAGGATTTTTTTTTTCTTTTTTTGAGACAGAGCCTTAAGCTGTGGCCCTGGATAGAGTGCTGTGACATAACCGCTCACAGCAGCCTCCAACCCCTGTACTTAAGTGATTCTCTTGCCTTAGCCTCCCAAGTAGCTGGGACTACAGGCGCCCACCACAATGCCTGGCTATTTTTTGGTTGTAGTTGTCATTGTTGTTTGGCAGGCCTGGGCTCAATTCAAACCCACTAGCTCTGGTGTATGTGACTGGTGCCTTAGCTGCTTGAGCTACAGGTGCCGAGCCAATTTTTTTTGAGATAGAGTTTCATTCAGTCGCCCTAGCATCGAGTGCCATGGTGTTATTACTCACAGCAACCTCAAACTCTAGGCCTCAAGTGATCCTCTTGCCTCAGCTTCCTGAGCTGAGCTGCTGGGACTACAGGCACCTGCCACAATGCCCAGCTATTTTTAGAGATGGGGTCTCATTCTTGCTTAGGCTGGTCTTGAACTAGTGAGCTCAGATGATCCGCACGCCTCAGCCTGCCCCTGGCCCAGAGTTGGAGGTTGTTGTGAGCTATGACTCCACGGCATTCTACCTGGGGTAACAGAGGGAGACTCTGTCTCAAAAACAAACAAAGGAGAATTTGAGGCAGAAGCCCAAAACAACAGAGCAAAATACATGTACAACCCCTGTATCCTCCCCTCTTCTGACACTTTGCCATCAGTGAGTCAAGTGACCCCTCCTAGACCCCCTCTGTGGTGATGTCTGTACCGTTTGTTATCCCCCTATCACCGCAAGGGTTGTATAACGCATTCAGCTACAGGTGAAATTTTGATGCCCTGCTTCACTTAGGATAGTCAGCTATGATTAGTTTATCTAGTGAAAGGTATTTTGCCTCAAAGTAATGGATTAATGATGACAAGTCTTCATGAGGAACTGTTAGTAAAATTAAAAACAAACCAATGATGGCCAAGTACGGTGGCTCATAACTATAATCCTAACACTCTGGGAGGGTGAGGCAGGACAACTGCCTGAGCTCAGGAGTTTGATACCAGCCTGAGCAAATCAAGACCCTGTCTCTACCAAAAACAGAAAACTTAACCCAGTGTGGTGGCACATGTCTATAGTTCCAGCTACACAAGAGCTGAAGAGGCAGAAGGATCACTTAAACCCAGGATTTGGGCTCAGCACCTATAGCTCAACCGGCTAAGGCGCCAGTCACGTACACCTAAGGTGGCGGGTTCGAATCCCCAGCCCGGACCC
>NW_003852529.1:2467377-2470681 GCF_000181295.1 Otolemur garnettii | reverse complement strand
GGTTGCTATGAGGCCACTGCACTCTATCTTGGCCAAAAGATCGAGACTCAGCTTCCAAACAATAAACAAGCAAAATTATTGAGACCAAGGCCCGGTGTGGTGGCTCACGCCTATAATCACAGCACTTTGGGAGGCAGGTAGACTACCTGAACTCACGAGTTGGCGACCAACCTGAGAAAGAGCAAGACCCCATCTCTAAAAAATAGCTGGGTGTTGTTGCAGGCACCTGTAGTCCCAGCTACTCGGAAGGCTGAGGCAAGAGAATTGCTTAAACCCAAGAGTCTGAGGTTGCTGTGAGCTATGATGTCAGCGCACTCTACCAAGGGTGACAAAGTGAAACTCTGCTCAAAAAAAAAAAAGCCAAACTAAAAAACAAACCTATTGAACCAGCAAAGAAGGGCCTGAGGCTAGGCCTTAGCTTCCGTCCCCCCTGGGGGGCGGGGAGACACAGGGATAGCAACGCAGTGCTGCCAGCATCAGAAGAGATCAGGAAAACCTATTAAGTCTGAAATTACACTGGGTGGGTTTTGTTATAAAGTGGGATACATGGCAGTGTCATTTTTTTTTAAAGCAAAGACATCTGAAATCATTAACAGAGTGCACTGATACGGAGAGGAGGTGGCTTTTATACGCTTACTGCTATGTGGTATGGGAAGGAAAGGCCAGGACTGACTAAAGGGGTGTGGGGGGGTGTCTTGTTCTTTTATTCCTTTTCAGAATTTTTTTCCCTGCACTGATAGGGTCTTACCCTGTTACCCAGGATGGAATGCAGGGGCACCATCATAACTCACTACAGCTTCCAACTCCTGAGCATAAGCAGTTCCCCTGCCTCAGCTTCCCGAGTAGCTGGGACTAGAGGCGTCATCTGGCTCACATCTTTTCTATTTAAATAGCTTTTTTTTTTTTTTTTTACAAAATGAAATGATATTCTACTTGTTTTTCTAAAACTTGCTTTTTTCTTTTTAGTACTAATTTATCTAGAGATTTTTCTTTTTTTAAATTTAGAATACTACAGAGGTACAGAGGTAGCATTGGTTATATACACTGCTTTTGTACCGCTTAGGTCAAAGTTATGTGTGTCCATCACCTGGACAGTGTGCACTGTACCTGTTAGTTGTGAGTTTACCCATCCCCTTCCCTCCCCTCCCACCTACTTTTTTTTTTTTTTTGATACAGAGTCTCAAGCTGTTGCCCTTGGTAGGGTGCCGTGGCGTCACAGCTCACAGCAACCTCAAACTCTTGGGCTCAAGCGATTTTCTTGCCTCAGCCTCCCAGGTAGCTGGGATTACAGGCACCTGTCAGAATGCCCAGCTATTTTTGTTGTTGTTGTTGTTGCAATTGTCATTGTTGTTTTAGCTAGCTCGGGCTGGGTTCGATCCTGCCAGCCTCAGTGCATGTGGCTGACGCTATACCCACTGAACCACGGGCGCTGCTACCACCTACTTGATTTTTGGTAAGAGTCATTTCCATATGGGTACATAAGTGTTGATCAGAGATTTTTCTACTTACATGTATAAAATTCTATCTCTTGGGCAGCACCTGTGGTTCAATGAGTAGGGCGCCAGCCCCATATATCAAGGGTGGCAGATTTAAATCTACCCCAGCCAAACTGCCAACAAAAAAATAGCCGGTGTTGTGGTGGGCACCTGGTCCCAGCTACTCAGGAGGCTGGGGCAGTAGAATTGCCTAGGCCCAGGAGTTGGAAGTTGCTGTGAGCTGTGAGGCCATGGCACTCTACCAAGGGCGATGAAGTGAGACTCTGTCTCTTAAAAAAAAAAAAATTCTATCTCTCTTTTTAACAGTTATACAACATTCCATTGGCTGAATCATAATTCAGTGTATCTGACACTCTCTTCATGGACATCTGCATTTATCATATACCCTGGAGGTAATCCAACATACACATCAATGCCACCTTTAGGATAACATGCCACCAATTCTTACCTTCTTGACAGTCGTTATGACAAAACACAACTGGAGATGGAGTAGACTCAAGCAATGATCTGAGAAAAGAAGGTTTCACTGTTACTCTTAAGCTTTAGTAAGAGGAAAGCAGTCTGCGCCCTCAGTGGGCAGTGCAGCACTAGGGCTCCAAAGCAAGACATGGTCCCTGTGCGGTACCTGTCAGGGGAACTCTGAAAACCATGTCATTAGGGAGCTCTACGGCAGATGCCCACAGCAACCCCAGCACTCCAGCGCCGTCCCTCTGCAGGGCCTTTGCACAGCCCCTCCCTGGCCTAGTGTGTCCCTCCTTGGCAGGTCCTCGCTGTGTCAGCCCTGGCTTGTGCAGTCTCTCCTCTGACCAGTGACCCAAAGTAGATCCCTCTGTGCCGGGCTCCTGTGCCTATGTCTCTGTCATACCATTTATCACAATTTGACTTTATTTTGTTTACTAGTTTTCTGTCCTCCTAATACAATAGCTCCTTAAATATTAAAAACAATTAGTTTGGGTGGCACCTGTGGCTCGGTGGGTAGGGCACTGGCCCTATATACGAATGGTAGTGGGTTCAAACCCAGTACCAGCCAAACTGCAACAAAAAAATAGCCAGGCGTTGTGGAGGGCGCCTGTAGTCCCAGCTACTCGGGAGGCTAAGGCAAGAGAATCGCCTAAGCCCAAGGAGTTGGAGGTTGCTGTGAGCTGTGACATCATGGCACTGTACCCAGGGCGATAAAGTGAGACTCTATCTCTAATTAAAAAAAAACTAAACAAACAAACAAACAAAAAAAACCAATTAGCTTTATGGCAACAGACAGTAGAATGATGGTGACCAGAGGCTGGTAGGGTAGTGGGGGATGGTTATGGGGTACAAAAGTATAGTTAGACAGTTAGATAGAATGAACAGTATTTTTTTTTTTTTTGAGACAGAGCCTCAAGCTATCCCCCTGGGTAGAGTGCCCTGGCATCACAGCCCACAGCAACCTCCAACTCCTGGCTCAAGCGAGTCTCCTGCCTCAGCCCCTCAAGTAGCTGGGACCACAGGTGCCCGCCACAATGCCTGGCTACTTTTTGGTTGCAGCTGTCATTGTTGCTTCTGGGCGGGCCCAGGCTGGATTTGAATTCTCCACCTTAGGTGTATGTGGCTGGCGCCTTAGCCGCTTGAGCCACAGGCACTGAACCGAATGAACAATATTTGAGGGCACAACAGTGATTATAATCAACTATAAGTTAGGATATTTTAAAATAACTAAGAGTAGAATTGGAATGTTCCTAACACAAAGAAATGTCCAAGGGGGCTCGGTGCCTGTGGCTCAAGCGGCTAAGGCGCCAGCCACATACACCTAAGGTGGCGGGTTCAAATTCCCA
>NW_003852529.1:2461461-2466718 GCF_000181295.1 Otolemur garnettii | reverse complement strand
GGCTGGGGATTTGAACCCGCCACCTTAGGTGTATGTGGCTGGTGCCTTAGCCGCTTGAGCCACAGGCGCCGAGCCAAGGAGAACAACTGTTAACAGGGACCTTACCTAACAAACGCAAACGTTGAAACCTCATCATTTGTGCCCTCCTGTTAATCCGGAAAAAAAGAATGAGCAAGACCTTATCTCTATTAACAATAGAAAAATCAGCTGGGTTGTCATGGCCCATGCTTGTAGTCAAGCTACTCAGGAAGCTGAAGCAGGAGGATAACTTGAGCCCAAGAGTTTGAGGCTCCTGTGAGCTATGATGATGCCACTGCACTCCAGCATGGGCACCAGAGCAAGACGTATCTCAAAAAGAAAATACAAAAACAAAAGCAAAAACACATGTACCCTATAAAGAAATACAACTATTCTGTACCCATAATGATTTAAAGCAAAGCATTTTCTTAAGGTAAAAAAATATAGAAGCTCCTTGAAAAATGTCTTAAGTCACTATCCTCAACAGCAATTGTGACTCCTTAGCACCAATCATAATACCTCGTACAGGAGACACTTCTATCTTAGTAATTAAAGGTATAAATACTTGTCAGGGTAGGTATGCCAGAGCCTGCACCCAGTGTCACCCTGAGGACACCACAGTGGCTTCACCTCAGAGATTAGAACCAAGATTCTTCCTCTGTTTCTCCCCAAAGCTGTGATTTAACTGTTTCCCTCACCCCCTTAGACTCCTCAGGCTGCTCCTACCCCAACCCCCAAACCTGCTCTGGACCTGCTATTGCTCTAGTCAGCAAACCACTCCTCCGCCATCTCCCTTCCTCCAGCAAACCTTCACGTGCTATCGAGAGGCAGTGAAAGTACTCTCAGAAAACTCCAGATGAAAAAAATCATGTATTCAAGTTCATTCTGCAAAACCAATGTAACATCCCCGGCATAAGGCAAGTTTACTGATGAAAATGAACTTTCATCAATGTTTACTGATGAAAGTTTGAGTGACTATGCATATATAAATTTCTGGACAGATGTATGAAGTCAGGAAACAGAAGCAAATATTTACCTCAGATTTTCCAGTTCCAAAGGCAGATTGTAACTGAGGAATTTGTGGAGCTGTTTAATTTTGGATTCCTCAGTAAACTTAATTCTCAGCACTTGATTCAGATATCTATTAAAAATAAAAGAGATAAAAACACAGAATCACTGCTAAACTCACCAGGGCTTGTTCTTGGGGCTTTGGTTAGGTTAAACATTTGAGTTCAATACCAGCACAATCGTAGTAACAGCAGGAACCCCTCTGGCTGCCGTAACTGGGGACAACAGCTGGAGGACTCACAGCATTCTAGGAAGCTGATTTTCTGCCTATCAACAGTAAGGTAGCATTTTTGTAAACATATCTTCCTTGGCTCAGGAATTGACTTTTACATGCAAAAAAGACTTATGCATGAGACAAACACCACCATCAGTCTACATGTCAGGCACCAGAGAAGACTTCTGACTACTGAGGCAAACAAACACTTCTGCTATTTCTGGGAGTCACTGACATAAAACCAAGCTAGGATCAAGTGATTTGACCACTTACTTTTCCATTGTGCCAAAAAGCCATTTGGGTTCCTTATTGAATGGCATTTTCATGCCATGAAATGTGGCCATTTTTTCAGCTATTTCTGCAGAAATATCTGGCAAACTTAATTCTTCAGAATCTAATCGCCGGCTCTGAAATGAAAAAAGGAATTAAAAACTGACATTTACCCAGGTAAACTAAAAAGTGTCGAGTCACACAATCTTAAGAACTAGAAGCTAGTTTTCATAGGGAATTTGTATCATCCAATACACAAAACTGAATTCTGTGTTCCCATAGATGGTGGCCCAGCAATTACTATAGAGCTTCTAAGGTGAGAAGTAGGCCACCTCCAAAGGTCTATTTCACTTTGAACCCTTTCTGTGAACAAGTTCCTTCTTAGATTGTATTAAACTTTTAATGTATTCTCCTACACTCTCTGATTCTGCCCTCAAAACCCACTCGCAGTAAGTCTGTTGGCTCATAGCTAACACTAGCGATCTGTGGCATCAGCACTACACCACCAGCTCCTAGCTCCTCCATCAGCTGGGACATTCTACTCTGATCTGCTACAGGTAAGACATGGCGCTCAGAACAGGCTCCAATCAGTGCCACAAGTTCGGGAGGAACCATGCCCAGCCGCTCTCAATGGCAGTGTCAGCACCCGTCCTGGCACAGAATAGGTGTCCAAAGGCAAAGCTGAACGAAGAAACAGTCAAGGGGGACCTCCTCCTTGGCCGCTGGGGCCTACCCCCACCCCACCCCCAACAAAGCCTGAGGCCCTTGTCTGGGCTGCCCTTTCACAGGACGCCCACAGAAGCTCCTGCTTGCCCAAGACCTCTCAGCTTCTTCATGTGAACTGCTCTCTATAGAAACCTCAAGAGGCATTTCTCTGAAAACGCAAAGCAGCACAGCGTAAGGACTGAGAAAAGGTGCTCCCAAGTTTAAGGAACCCCAGTCCAAATTCTGGCTTTAATACTCATTTCTTAGCTACTTGACCGTGGCCAAGTTACAGCATGCCTCTGTGTCTCACATTCCCATTTCCATAGAATTAAGTCTCTCCTATTCTACTACCAGAGCTAGAAAAAAGGGGCATGTGAGGCCCAGGGTCAGTCCTGAGAGACGGCTAAGAGCTCCTTCATCTTCTACTCAACTCTGGTGTCCTCTCCAACATTCTCAACAAGTTATCGTGCTGCAATAAGGACAAGGAGTCAGCTTCCAGTGGCAGGATACACTGGGCTTATGGCAGCTCTCTCCGTTTTCAAAAATGCCAATAATTTGTTTGGTAACTTAGAAAATTTAAAGCTAACATGCTCAAAGACCAATATACTTCAGTATCCCTTTAAGTTCTTTCCCCAGCACAGAAAAAGAGTAACAGAGACTACCTATCATTCTTAGAGGTGATGACTCTCACATGCCCTTGGAAAGATGGCTAGACAAACAAGACAAGATGGAATTTATCTCATCCCATGCACTGGCCAAGTGTAAACCCAGCTTATGCCTGTAATCCCAGTTACTAGAGATGCTGATGTGGGAGGTTTACTTGAGGTCAGGAGTTTGAGACCAACCTGGGCAACATACGGAGACCCTGTCTCTAAAAAAAATTATTTTTTAATTAGCCGGGTATGGTGGTGCACGCCTGTAGTCCCAGGTACTTGAGAGGCTGAGGCAGGAGGATCACTTGAGCCCAGGAGTTCGAGGCTGCAGTGAGCTGTGATCATGACACTGCACTCTAGCCCAGGCAACAGAGGGAGACTCGTCTCTTAAAAAAAAAAAAAAGAAAAGAAAAGAAAAAGTAAACCTAGAAATAACATATAGTATTATGCTGAATCAAATGAATATGCCATTTTTGTGGGTCAGAAATAGTTGAATATTGGCAATGTCATATGGTTTAAAGGTAGTATTTCATAGAATTTTAAAAAATCTTCACTATATCACAAACAATATACACAAAAGAGCATAGACAGAACTTAAGAACTAGAACAAAACCAATTCCACAGATGGTCCCACCTGTGTCCTGATCACTGCTCTTTTTTGTCCCTGAAATATTAACATTATTCTAAATTGTGTTAACAATTCCCTTACCTTTTCAAAAAAGAAAAGTTTTACCATACATGCACATATTTGTACACAATTTTTAAATCTGCTTTTATCAGGCTTTATAAGAATGGTATGATACTATTTATAGTCTCTTGCAATTATGTTTTATCACTCACAGTATTACAATTTTAAGATTCACCCATATTGCCACTTATAACCACATCAAGTGTTCTAGATTGGCAAAATTCTTTCAAATACTTTATTATCTCACTTGATTCTCACGTCTGATGGATGTTACTACCTTTACTGGGAAAATTATAAATAAAAACACAGCCAAGTGCTGAGAAAAGTGCAGGGGAGCAGACTAAAGGTGAAAGCCGGCCCAGTGAAGGGCATCGTCCATGCACCTGAACATACTCTCAAGGTCGGCAGCCAGCACTGATGCATAGCACATGTCAACTCAAAGACATTACCGCTTCTAGGGAGAGAGAAGGGATTCCTGGGCTGTGGGATTAGACAAAGGCACTCCTTCTTCCAGCCCCCAGCTGGATGCAGCAGAGCCCCACTCAGCCAGGCATCCTTACGCAGGGCCCCACCTGCACAGTCAAAGTTCGAGACGTCCCATGCAGCAGGGCAGGAAAAGACAGCCACATGTGAGCCCACCCGTCAAGGAGCTTATACTCAGTTATGATAGGAAACCCTGCATCAGATCTCCAACCTTGCTAGAAGGGGTTACAAGCCAATAAGGAGCAGCACTGCCAATCAAACACAACAGTTCCAAAGGCCTATGGTCCCCGTTTCCCATTCCTGGCTGACCACAACTCCTCAGTGTGAAGTGTCATGAAGAGCACGGTGTTGGGGGGTGGGGGGTGGGGGGGGCAGGGCTGTGTTTCAGATGTGCACACATACATACCCCTAAGACAGGACACATGGCTAAATGTTATATGGCAGTATTTAAAATGCTTCAGGACAACAAGAAAGAGAACACAATCCCAGCTGCTTGCAAACTCAGAGGAATTTGACCAGCAGGTGGGGGCAGGGAAGATGGGGAGATTCTAAACAGCAGGAAAGCAAAAACCAACCATGGAAGGATGTGAGATGAAGAAAAAGAACTGCGACAGCTCCACGGAGCTATGGCCAGAGAAGTGGCAGGTGTGGTCAGAGGAATGAGGTGAAAGGGGAAAGTTTAGGGTAAACAGTCTTAGGGGACAATGGAATAGTAAATTTCATATATATTTTAAATTTGGGTGAATGTATCTTTACAGGAAAGAAAGAGGTTCTAATACAGACTTAAAAGAAATTTTGATTTTCTTGATTTCTGATACAGTCTAACAATCCAGATCACATTTAATATTTGATAGCATTTCAGGTTCTTGCAGCAATGAAACAAAGAAGCTGTCTTCTGTCAGTGGTACCTGTCACTCGAGCATGTATGAACAAGTCTTACCGGGATGAACTGCTCCAGTCGGCCTTGGGGAAAGATGCCATAGAGTTTTGGCCCAAGTGACCTCTCTGCGAGAATGGCAAACATAACGCTCTCCAGCACCATGGCCTCAGCCCCCTAAAACAGATGGCGACAAACCATAGGCTTACTGAGTTATCTGCTCTATACCAGGCATCAGAAGAGCTTTCATAGAAATGATTCTTTTCTTTTTTTTTTTTTTT
>NW_003852529.1:2459401-2460906 GCF_000181295.1 Otolemur garnettii | reverse complement strand
TGGCTGGCGCCTTAGCCGGTTGAGCTATAGGCGCCGAGCCACCACTATTTTTTGATGTGGATACCATCATTATAATTATTGGCATTTTTATTTATTTATTTATTTTGAGACAGAGCCTCACTTTATCACACTCAGTAGAGTGATGTGGCATTATAGCTCACAGCAACCTCCAACTCTTGGGCTCAAGCAATTCTCTTGCCTCAGCTTCCCAAATAGCTAGGACTACAGGCGCCCGCCACAACACCTAGCTACTTTTTTGTTGTAGTTGTCGTTGTTGTTTAGCAGCCCCGGTATATGTGGCGGTGCCCTACCCACTGAGCTATGGACACCGAGCCAGGGTCTTACTCTTGTTCAGGCTGGTCTGGAACTTGTGAGCTCAGGCAATCCACCCATCTTGGCTTTCCAAGTGCTAGGATTACAGGCATGAGCAATCCTACCTAAACCCATTATCAGCATTTACATATGAAGAAAGAGAATTTCCACCATCCCAGGTCTTGTGATTTTTAGGACTCATGGTTGCTATATTATGAGATTTAAAAACTAAGTTTAAGGCCAGGCACAGTGGCTCACATCTGTAATCCCAGTATTCTAGGAGTGGACTGCTTCCAAGGTGGGTGGACTGTTTGAGCTTGGAGGAGTTCCAGACCAGCCTGAAGATTCTGTCTCTAAAAATAGCTGGGTGTCGTGGCGGGCGCCTATAGTCCCAGCTACTTGGGAAGCTGTGGAAAGAGAATCACGTAAGCCCAAGAGTTTAAGGTTGCTGTGAGCTGTGACAATACAGCACTCTACCAAGGGCGACAAACTGAGACTCTGTCTCAAAAATAAAATTACACTAAAATAATAAAATAAAAATCAAGTATAATTTGGGTCACTGGGACAATGGGCATGAACAATGCCTCACAGCACTTCTCCTGCTTCTATTTATTTTATAACCTACACATGTGACTTTTTTTTTTTTTTTGAGATAGAGTCTCACTTTTTCGCCCGTGGTAGAGTGCTGTGGTGTCACAGCTCACAAAAGCTCAAACTCTTGGGCTCAAGCTATATCTCTTGCCTCAGCCTCCTGAGTAGCTGGGACTACAGGTGCCCATCACAATGCCTGGCTGTTTTTAGAGATGAGGTCTCTCTCTTGCTCAGGCTGGTCTCTAGCTCTTGAGCTCAGGCAATCCACCCACCCTAGAGTACTAGGATTACAGGCCTGAACCACCACGCCTGGCCATGAGATTCTGACACCATCCTTCCTGGGAAGGTTGATCTGGCTATGAATGCCTAATGAAAGTGAAGGACCCAAAGGGCCTCGGCCTCTGCTTACTAACGGTCTATGGATCCAATAAACTTGAGAAGTATTGCTTTAGGTCCTGGACCTATGGCTTTTTAGTCCCAAGAGTGCCCTAGCAGGAAGCATTCCAGTTTTCCCTCTTTAGCTCGTACATCAAAACTTCTCCTGTGTAGTCCTTCTGCCAAAACCTCTATCATGCTCACATGTTCTGTCTTTTTTTTTTTTT
>NW_003852529.1:2429623-2458478 GCF_000181295.1 Otolemur garnettii | reverse complement strand
CCAAGCTGTCACCCTGGGTAGAGTGCTATGGCATCATAGCTCACAGCAACCTCCAACTCCTAGGCTCAAGCGAGTCTCCTGCCTCCGCCTCCCAAGTAGCTGGGACTACAGGCACCCACCACAATGCCCGGCTATTTTTTGGTTGCAGCCGTCATTGTTGTTTGACAGGCCCAGGCTGGATACAAACCCGCCAGCTCAGGTGTATGTGGCTGGCGCCTTAGCCACAGGCACCGAGCCACAACCTCCAACTCTTAGGCTTGCATGATTCTCTTGCCTCAGCCTTCCAAGTAGCTGGGACTACAGGCGCCCACCACAACACATGGCTATTCTTTTTGGTTTTAGTTGTTGTTGTTTGGCAGACCTGGGCAAGATTCAAACCTGCCAGCTCCGGTGTATGTGGCTGGCCCCCTAGCCACTGAGTTATAGGTGCCGAGTGAGATTTTTATTTTCTTTATTTATTTAGAGACAAGGTCTTTCTCTGTCACCCAGGCTAGAGTACAGTGACCCACCCAATCAGCTCACTGTAGCCTCAAACTCCTAGGCTCAACTACAGGATCATGCTATCATGCCCAGCTAATTTTTTTTTTTTTTTTTGGCATCTTGCTATGTTGCCCAGGCTGGTAGCTAATGGATTTTAGAGCAAGATATCAGGAAAGTTTTATTTCTTAAACCTTAGAGATTGAAAACAAATACCTACTATCTCTAATTGGCAAAAGGTTTCCAAATGCTTATTTAATCCTTACAGCAAACACATCCTGGATGTACAGTCAGCGCCACCCTCATTTCACCTCAAGCCACAGTGTCAGAGAAACTCTCCAGGAGAGTGCACCCAAAGGCATCCTCCAAGTCGCCACTTGGATATATGCTCCACTGCTACCCAAGGAGCAGCGTGCCCCGGGCTCTGGAGACTGTGGTGCCTCCCTTGCTGTGTACAATGCAAAAGTAGGTGGAAGCGGGCACTGCAGGAGAGCAAGGCGCTGGTCTCGGCTTCCAGGCAATCTGCCATTGGAGGCGCTTTGCAGCCCTTTGCCATCTGTGGAATCTCCACAAAACTCCCACTCACTCCTCAAAGAGAAAGATGAGGATTTCTTTTTGTCTGGTCTGGGTATACCAGAATTTTGTCAAAATTAAAATTGTTTTTCAACTTTCCAACTTTTAACAGTGTGGAAGAACTAAGGGGAAGAGCACCAGGGTTGGCACTGTATAAAACACATATCCCAAGGCCAGGTGAAATGGCTCACATCTGTTATCCCAGCACCCTGGGAGGCCGAGGCAGGTGGATTGCCTGAGTCCATGAGTTGGGGACCAACCTGAGCAAGACCCCATCTCTAAAAAATAGCCAGGTGGTGTGGAGGGCACCTGTAGTTCCAGCTACTTGGGAGGATGAAGCAAGAGGATCACTTGAGCCCAAGAATTTGAGGTTGCTGTAAGCTATGATGCCAGGGCACTCTACCGAAGGCAACAAAATGAGACTCTGCCTCAAGAAAGAAAAAATAAAACCCCAAAACACATATGGTAGGCACAGTGGCTAACACCTATAATCCCAGCACTCTGGGAGGCCAAGGCCGGAGGGTCACTTGATAGTTGGAGTTTGAGACCAGGTTAAGCAACACAGCAAAACTTCATCTCCAAAAAAAAATTTTTTTTAATTAACTAAAGGCTGGGTGCGGTGGCTCACACCTGTAATCCCAGCACTCTAGTAGGCCAAGGCAGGTGGATTTCCTGAGCTCAAAGTTTCGAGACTAACCTGAGCAAGAGTGAGATCCCACCTCTAAAAGTAGCTGGACATCGTGGCGGACACCTATAGTCCAATTACTCAGGAGGCTGAGGCAAGAGAATTGCTTCAGCCCAAGACTTAAGAGGTTGCTATGAGCTGTGACGCCATAGCACTTTACTGAGGGCAACAAAGTGAGACTCTGTCTCAAAAAACAAACAAACAAACAAAACCCCCCTAAAAATCACCTGAGTATGGCATGGACTTGTAATCCTAGCTACTCTAGAGACTGAGACAGGAGGATCACTTGAGCACAGAAGTTTGAGGCTGCAGTGAGCTATGACTGCTATACTTCAGCCTGGGTGACAGAGTGAGATACCCTTTCTAAAAGTAAAAAAAATTAAAAAATGAAATGAAAAAAAAAGAAGACATACATGTTTCCCAATTCTAACTACCCTTTAAAGCTTAAAATCTCAACGTTTTTTTCTTCTTCTGAGATGGAGTTCTGTTGCCCATGCTGGAGTGCAGTGGCATGATCATAGCTCACTGCAACCTCTAAACTTGGGGCTGGGCTCGGCACTTGTGGCTCAAGTGGCTAAGGCACCAGCCAGCCACATACACCTGAGCTGGCAGGTTCGAATCCAGCCTGGGCCCACCAAACAATGATGGCTGCAACCAAAAAATAGTGGGACGTTCCAGCCACTAGGGATGTGGAGGCAGGAGAATCACTTGAGCCCAGGAGTTAGAGGTTGCTGTGAGCTGTGATGCCACAGCACTCTACCCAGAGCAACAGTTTGAGGCTCTGTCTCAAAAAACAAAAACAAAAACAAAAACAAAAACTTGGGGCTGAAGTGATCCTCCCGCCCTAGTCTCCTGAGTAGCTAGGATTGCAGGTGTGTGCCACCACACCCAGATTTTTCTTTTAATTTTCATAGAGATGAGTCTCACGATGTCACCCAGGCAGGTCCTGAACTTCAATTTTTATGAATAGATTTAAACACTACCCTGTTCCTTCAGGAAGTTTAGGATTTTGTACACTATGTTCTCTCAGAAAAAAGATTCTTGGAGGTGACTCTATTTACATCTGGCACATGACTGATACTTTGACTGATGCACTAGCCGGGGCTGAGTCTACTTTCCCATTGGAAAGAACCTGAAGAACTTTCCAACTCTCTTCAGCATTGTTCTGAACATTGTAAACAAAAAGAATCTTTGTTCTTATGTAACACTGCAATTCAATATTTATTCAGAGTAGGAAAAGGGGGAGGTGAGTGGAGGGAAGTACATAAGAAGAAAACAAGAAACCCCAGGGCTGGAAGAAGGATGCCAGGCGTCCTGGAGTGAGTGCAGCGAGCGCCGGTGACTTTTCTGTAATCACGGAGTCTCCACACGCCTTCCCACTTAAGGAAAGTCAGCATGGTAATGAGTGGGCTGGACAGATGTGGCTCAGTCTACCCTCTACCATGCCCTGGTTCAGCTACAGGCCATGAACCATAGCTGGTAATGGTTGAGGGAAAACTGCTCCCACTTTTTCAAAAGAAAAGATTTATACTTCGAGTTGGTGCCTGTAGCACAGTGGTTATGGCTCCAGCCACATACACTTAGGCTGGCAGGTTCAAACCTGGCCCAGGCCAGATGAACAACAATGACAACTGCAACCAAAAAATAGCCAGGCTTTGTGGCGGGTGCCTGTAGTCCCAGCTACTTGGGAGCCTAAGGCAAAAGAATCACTTAAGCCCATGGGTTAGAAGTTGCTTTGAGCCATGATGCCACGGCACTCTACCAAGGGGGACATAGTGAGACTTTGTCTCAAAAAAAAAAAAAAGATTTACACCTCAACTTGAAACTATTTCGGCTTCAAAGACAAAAATGTTCACACATTAATCCAGAAAACATGAATGTCAACTATGTACCCAGCACTGTGTTAAGTGCAAGGGAAATAAGAATGAGACTCATATAGCCCCTGAAAGCAGCAGACTGGGCCTCAGCCCTGAAGGACACAGAGAGTAACTGACACAATAGTGTAGGTGTTTCTGAGGCGGCAACAGGGAACTGACCTGAGACCTAGGGAGTGGGAAGGAGCCATAAGCAGCCTCCTAGGAACACCGGGCCCTGGCAGAGGAATGAGATGGTGCATTGAAGGAACTAGAAGGGCCCCATCCTGTTGGAACAGGGCAATCAAGGAAAAGGAAGAGAACACCACCAGCCTGGGGAGTAGGTGAGACACCAGGTGAGGGACAGTCTGGGCCAAATATATTCAGAAGTCCTCAACGTGCTGGTGATGGCTAAAGCTCAGGAACTGGGTGAGATCTCCCGGGGACAAAAAGAAGAGGAAGCAGCACGGGGCCTCCGAACACCCAACATGTAAAGGGATGACCTATAAACTGTCACTACAGTGAAAAGAGCCCGGGCTGAGTCAATTTCACACAGCAATCTGACACACAGCAGTACGTACTCTCACACACCTGAGAAAAACATGATACTTACTCTCACAGCTAGGTAATGTTTTCTAACATTTACTTCTCTATCTTATTTAAAAGATAACAAATCAGGCATGGTGACTCACACCTGTAATCCTAGCATTCTGGAGGCTGAGTGGGAAGATGGCTTGAAGTTAGGATTTTGAGACCCTGTTTCTACTAAAAATAGAAAAATTAGCTGGGCACAGTAGCATGCACCTATAGTCCCAGCTACTCAGAAGGCTGAGGCAGGAGGACAGCTTGAACCTAGGAGTTTGAGTTGCTGTGAGCTGTGATGATACCACTTACACTTTAGCCCGGGCAACAGAGTAAGATCCTGTCTCAAAAACAGTTAATAAAAAATTTAAAAAGCATCAAAAATGCTAACATTCCACAACACATTGGAGTCTGGCCAGCAACCATTAGAAAAACTGATTTAAGGCAGCACCCGTAGCTCAATGGGTAGCTCATACACCAAGGTTGGCAGGTCTGAACCCGGCCTGGGCCTGATAAAACAACAATGACAACTACAATAAAAAAATAGCTGGCATTGTGGCAGGCACCCATAGTCCCAGCCACTTGGGAGGCTGAAGCAAGGGCATCCCTTGAGCCCAAGAGTTGAGGTTGCTGTGAGCTGTGATGCCACGGCATTCTACCAAGAGCAACATTGTGAGACTCTATCCAAAAAAAAACAAAAACAAAAACAAAAACTGATTTGAATATGGGCAGCAAGTGAGTGTAAAATGCCTGATGCCTAAAAGAGAGGGGAATTCTATGTCAGATGCTGGTAAGGGTTAAAAAGGAAAAGAGTGTAGGTACTGAATTTGGCAACATAGAAATTATTGGTGAGGAAAACAAGAACAGGGTTTTTTTGTTTGTTTGTTTTTGTTTTTTTTTTTGAGAAAGAGCCTCAAGCTGCCGCCCTAGATAGAATGCCATGGTGTCACAGCTAACAGCAACCTCCAACTCCTGGGCTCAAACGATTCTCCTGCCTCTGCCTCCCAAGCAGCTGGGACTACAGATGCCCACCACAATACCTGGCTATTTTTTGGTTGCAACCGTCATTGTTGTTTGGTGGGCCCGGGCTGGATTCGAACCCACCAGCTCAGGTGTATGTGGCTGGCGCCTTAGCTGCTTGAGAAATAGCACCAAGGAGCAACAGAGCAGGTGTTAGAGTAGAACAGGTGAAGAGTGAACACAAGAAGAGAAGCACCATGGTGTGTCGGCTCACACCTGTAATCCCAGCACTGGGACAGGAGGACCGATGAGGTCAGGATTTTGAGATAGACCTGAGCAAATGGCATTGCATATCTACTAGAAATAGAAAAATCAGGTGGGCATGGTCACATGTGCCTGTGTTTCCAGCTACTGGGGAGGCTGAGACAGGAGGCTTGCCTGTACCCAGAAATGAGGTTGTAGCTATGATGATGCCACTGTACTCGTAATACGAACCTCCTGAGAAGACACAACAGCATTTCCGCCGTGTTCTAGCCAAATGCAAACATCATTCTGATTATGAGGAGACATTAGACAAACTGATGCTGAGGAGACATCCTCCAAGATAATGGATCTAATGAGTGTGACAAGTGTCATAACAAAAAGAGAAGAACTGTTGTAAGTTGAAAAGGACTAAGAAGAAAGCCAAGTGTAAAGTTGGGATCCTGCTAAATCTTGGGATAAACAAAAGAAAACACTAGTGCAAAAACTTGTGTGAATTTCAAATCAGGCATCTAGGTTAGCTATTATTATTGGACCTATGGTAATGTCCTGTTTGGGGGCGAGGCACTGTGCTTACATAGGGTAGGTTACACAGGTTAGGGAAGCAGGGCAAGGGGTGCTCTGTAATATTTTTGCAGTTTTTTCCTGTAAGTCCAAAATCAGTTTTAAATAAAAAGATACAAAGTAAATTGGTACTAAAAGGATTGAAATAAAGCAACATGACAAAATAAGTTACCAATTCTGTATGATGCGAATAACAGTGTTTATTGCACTGTTCTTTGTACATTCCTGTACCTCCAAAACTTTCTCTAAAAAAGGAATTTGGAAATAAAAAGGCAGAAACAATACATACCATCTCAAGAAATTTTGCCAGGAAAAGGAGCAAGGATGGGATAGCCAAGGAGGGCACCAGTCAAATGAACAGAGGGGAGACAGAGCCTACCTGGGGCTGTGGAGGCACAGCCAGTTAGAAAGACAAGAAGGAGGGGAAAAGACACGAGGCCGGAAAACAGCTGAGAGCCGAGTTGGAGTGTGGAGGGACAGCAGAGACAGGTGCAGATGCAGCAGAGGCTCACAGTGAAAGGAGGGATGCGGAAGAAGTGGCCAGACAAAGGCGATGCAGCCGGCTCCAGCCACACAGGACTGGCGAGGACCACGGGAAAAGGATGCCTGACAGACTTCCACCATTGGGAAGGCAACCTGTTGTAGAATCCAACAGGCTTCCAGCCTGGGCGTCCACCTGAGGCTCAGCACCACACCGCAAAAGGAAGACACTGGGCCAACAGTGTGGCTTTTCTCGGGGGCGGGGGAGGTTGAGGAGAAGAGTACAACAGGAAGTGAGTGCAGAAAGGGAGCTGAGGATAGTGAAGGACCCATATGGCAGAATGTGGGTCTTCAGCTGGGCAGGGCAGACAGGAGGGCTTGTGCAGAGCAGCGAGGTGGTGTCATCTGCACCAGAGGTCTCAATGGTGGTTCTAGGAGGATCAAAGTGAGCTGTGAGGTCATCAGGTATGGACTGTTGAAACTGGCATTTCAGAGGGAGTACAATTTCTTGTGACAAGGTCTGGGAAACATCTACAAATAGATGATATAGGACCAAAGGAAGGAGAAGATCGTAGGGAATGAGGAGGTTAAGGCCAGAGAATGACGGTAGAAACCAGGGCACTCAGAGACCAAGCCTTATACTATAATCTTCACTAACAGACCACAGGGTTAGGAGGGAGTGGGGGTAGAGCCACATGGTGCAAGCCTCCAAGGAACTGGGATATTCAACACAGGGAAATGGCTAGAAGCAGGAACAGGGAAGAGCAAGATGACAGCAACCCCATCAGTGGCCCTGAGGTACCTGGGAGATGATGGGGATGAGACCTCCTCTTGAGAGGGGTGTGGGGGGGGGTCCTCTGGCAAGGCTTTGGAAAAGTCAATGGAAGAAGTGCTCAGAAGCGTGGAGTCTACCACCTACAGTGGCTGCTCAAAGGAGCTCAAAATAAGACAAAAGCAACCCCTCCACTCTGACAACCAACTGCCTACCTTCTGACCAAAAGGAATTATTACCATGTGACATCAGACTACCTGCTCTCTCCTGGTAGGCCCTGAGGAGGAAGAGGAGGTATGGCTATCATTGACAGGTCACCTGAGGTAAGGCACCTGAGACTGATGAGAGGAATGGACACAAGCACATGTACCAGCAGACAAGGTGCAGAATGTGCCTGAGGTGGCCAACTGGCCTCAGCTGCAAGCAGCCTTCAGTTCCTCCAGGCAGCCTGCTGCACACCAGCTGCTGTGGCTGCAGTGAGGCAACACGGCCCACAAGGGCGTGCTCCAAGTTCAGCACCTCACCAAGGCAGACAACAGCATGATAGCGAAAATGCACACCCAGACCAAGCAGAAAGAACTCCACAGTGCCCTGAGAACAGGCCATGGAGGTGCCGACCTCATCTGGAGAGGCTGGAAGGGGCTCTGAGAAGGCATGCAAAACCAGAAGGAACAGCACCTGCAGAGGCCCTGTGGCAGAGAGAAAGCCACAAGGGTAGGACAACATGGCTGGACAGCAGGGAAGGAGGGATAGTACACTGTGAGAGGACCCCAGAAAGGTCAGCAGTAGTCAGACTATGAAGGCCTGGCAGGACAGAGCCCGTGTTAACTCAGCCCTGAGGCAGAGAGTAAAGCACAAAAGGGTGTAAGCAATGAGACTGACATGATCAGATCAGCAATTCAAAAGGTGACTCTGATGACAACAAAGGGAACAGTTTGTGGGAAATAAGAGTACAAGTGGGAGAGCAGAGAGTATGTGGTGGCAGCTTAGACAAGGGAGGTGGGGGGTACAGATGGGAGGAGGAGGCAGGTCCGAGGTACAGCTCATGTGTCCAACCACACGGGGTTTGGACTCGGGGGTGAGAGAGAGCAGGGTCTCCCAGAGCCTCCTGCTTTCTAGCCTACATGGATGAGTGGTCGAGGAAGGGAATGCCAGAAAGGATTTGACTTCAATTTTGCTGTGGGAAGAGGGGAAGAGATCACGTGTTCAGTGTGGGACACGGCAATTGTCAGGGAATGTAAGAGCCAAGGAGAGATTGCTAGCCAATGGTGTTAGTTCCAAGCAGGAGTCTGGGCTGTAGGAAAGAAGCTGTCATCCTTTGGCCCATGGATCAGCTGGTCTAGGGAACGAGGTCAACAGTAGCGGGCCCAGGGCCACACTGGTGGAACTCTGAACACCAGGTACCAGGGGTGTTTCTGCAAGAAAGCTAAGAGGTAGAAGAAAGGGAGAGAGGCTGCTTCAGGGAAGGAAACATTTCAAAAGGGGTGGAGGTCATGTTCAATGCTGCTGAGAACTCTAAACAAAATGAGAACTGAAGGCTCGGCACCCATAGCTCAGTGGTTAGGGTGCCAGCCACATACACTGGGGCTGGCGGGTTCAAACCCAGCCTGGGGCTGCTAAACAACAATGACAACAACAACAACAAAAATAACTGGATGTTGTGGTGGGTGCCTGTAGTCCCAGCTACTCAGGAGGCTGAGGCAAGAGAATTGCTTTAGCCCAGGAGTTTGAGGTTGCTGTGAGCTGTGACACAACGGCACTCTACGAAGGGTGACACAATGAAACTCTGTCTTAAAAAAAAAAGAGAGAGAGAGAAAGAAAACTGAAAATGACTTCAGAGTTAGCAGCATGGAGGCTACGAGGATGTTCAAGGTCTATATACAAAGGGCTCAGAACAGTTGAAAACTGTTCCTTTCCCCAATGACTTCTCAGTCACCCTCACCCCAGAAAGCACAAGTTATAGACCAGAGTCCCCAGAGCTTGACACATGCAAAACAAGCTGCTGAAACGTGAGAAAAATACTGACACTTATATTCCTTTTTTATGTCATCCTTTCTGATGTCTATTTCTTAATTATTTTAACAAACAGAATATAACTGTGAAACCTCTATATTGACGCGCATGTGTGCACACACCCTTTCTCTGAGAGCCTGCACATATTGGAAGAGATGTCCAAAGGGGGCTTCCTCCCGCCCCAATGCCCTGCTTCTGAGCCCCATGCAGCAGTGCTCTCAGCCTTAAGCCATCTATGCGTGTGTTTCAGAGAGCGGGGTCATTTTAATTCACAGTCTCTCAGTCTAGGAAGAAGCCTTTCCAGCATGGGTCTTGTGCATAGGAAAAAACACTGTGGCCTGCCTAGGGGAAGAGAGTGGCCACTCCAACAAGTGGGCAGCAACCTACTTCCCGATGAGAAGTGTAGGAACAGCTGAAAGGGGCCGAGAGAAACGCTGCAGCCGCCACCAGGGGCCTCCACATCAGAATGTCACACACAAATGTTACCCAGACCTGCATCTCTCAGCACCCAAACACTGTTCAGATTGCCATAAAGACACCACACTTCCACCATCTATACTCTCAGGAGTTAGGACTACCCAGTGCTCACTTGGTCTTGATAGAACAAATGACCTACACCTCTAAGAAAGACCAGAATTTTCCACCGACAGATAAGAGGCACTACCAAGCCACAGAGCAGTGAAGTTTGCTGACACCAATGTACATCTCACACAGATACAGAATGGACTAAATTACTTACTTGAAATTCATTTTCTTTCTGAGCTTGTTCGGATCCCTCTTTATTACAGGACCTCTACGAATGAGAAAAAGCAAACACTTCCGGTGAGATAGGGCACGCTGAGCAGGCACTAACTCTGCAACCACCAAAACAGTCAGGCTTTACAAAACACAGATCTTTAAGGAGGTTTCTCGCCCAGCGATGTGCTCAGCGGCACTCTAAATGTACCAGCGGCCTCCAGCACTAGTGCTTCATTGCTTTACAAGAAAAGGGATGTGCCATTGAGACCCAAGGGCTGCGTGTCTCACAGGCATCCCCAGGTATCGTTCACAATTTCATTATCAGAGGAAAGTTGAGAGCGTACTCTTCCAATCAGACCTTCTCCCGACAAGCAGCGAGGCTGAGCCTCTCATCAATTTAACTACATGGCTCTTTTCAAGTCAACCTGCTGGAACAGGGAGTGGAAGCACAGCTATGGACAGCTATGACTGGCATAGAACTTGGCAGGGAGGAAAGGCCTGTGTGGGTGAGAAACCCGGCACAGAATGTGCACAGACACACCAGGCCAGCTTGCCATTCTCAGACTAATCCTTCTAGTCGGCCAGTCACCAGCTCAATCTGAACTGTTCCTCCACCAAAAAGAGGACTGCGTGCATTTAATAAAGTACCTAAAATTATTATATATACTAAGAAATACTTTTACATCACTTTCCTCAATGAAATTGCAAATTATTGGTACCAAGGATTCTAGCAATAACAACGTCCTAGGTCATTAAGTACCATAGCAACTGTCAGGCCACATTCTCTCTTCATGGCACAGATGTATTTTAAAAGCAACCCCCCCACCACCCAAGTGCTTTAAAAACCTTCATAGTATCTTTAATAAGGAAATGGGGAGAAGTAAAGTCAGAAACTTGTGTCATGTCAAAACTTTATATTCAAACACTGCCTCTGAAAATACATTTGTTATTTGTTATAATTAAACTAAGTCTGCTTATGCCAGACACAAAAGGAGTTCCATAAAGAAAACCTCTTAAAAAAATTTAAGGTAACAGATTCTTGAACATCCCATGAAAAACATACCTTTCCATTCCACAGCTTTATCAAAAATACCTGTACCAAGGGTGAAAAGTGTGGACAGGAAAAAAAAAATGCCATGTTAAGCAACACCAGCTACTCTAGCACCATTAAACCAGTGATCTGAAGCAACCACTCGCCCATCACACACTGAAACAACAGTTCAGACGTCTCAATGCACGTTTTGTATGAACAGTACATGTTCTGTCTACTGGATATAATAAAAATAAACAAAATAATATCCATGTTCACAACGTTATCTGCAAAAGGATCTCAATGCTTACACTGATACATACTAAATAATATCTTAAGATACTGTTAAGTACATTTGGTACAAAGCACAGAAAGTAAAATGGGGATATGGTATTTGCATTTGTGTAATCTATATTTCTCTGATGAAAAGATGTTACAGGTTAAATCCCGTTACAATAAAAGTTATAAAAATCAAAATACTATACTTCAGATGTCTGTTGCTGATTGGACGTGTGACATGAACCCCAGGGAAGAGCACCTGGGCATCAGGAACACTTCACTTCCTCTTTAAATACTCTCACGATGGCATCACTTATCTCAGACTTGTGCTTGGTCCCCTCTCCAGTGGTGTGTAAGCTCCTAATGAATAGGAGCCCCACCTTTTACTTATGATTAATCTTCCCCCAGATCACAAACAAGTCCCGGAGCTTACTACAGTAAATGAAGACTTCTGCATGGTGCAGCATGAGGCAAGTGAGCCCAGAGAGAGCAGGGTAGTGCAATGGAGCCTCTAAGTTACAGCAACTTCATGTCCATGGTCTCAGTAATGGGAAAGCTCGCTGCAGGGTTAATTAGAATATTGGGACTAAAATACCCCTTAAAAAGTCCTTGTGCTTTAGATCCCCAAGTAAGTTAAGAAAAAAATCTAATAGATATTAATACTGTGTAGTAAAAGACTGAATAAGACAAACGACGAATTCAGATAACATTCTGGGATGTTATAACGGGATTTGACCTGCACAGAATTCTAAAGACTGTGGTTACTTCTATGCTGTTATTACTCTAACTGTATCTTATTAGGAAGATACAGTTAATGGGTTATTTAGCCAACAGAAGACCCTTTCCCTTGTCTAATGGTGCTCTCAAAGGCAAGTCACTTTACCCAAAGTTACAAATTGGTTTAGTCCCCAAGGCCATTCCTTTTTAGCATATTAGCACCAAAAGTGGAAATTAACCCTAATGACAATTTCCCCACCCGGTCCACTCCAGCCCACCTCCAAATGAACCCACGCTGTGTATCATAAGAGCACCATCATGGAGGGAAGAGGGACTTCTGTGCAGCCAACCCTCTGTTCTGTTTCCTCAGTACAGAATGTGCAGTTCCCTATGTCCTACAGCTAAAAAGAATAAGACAGGGAAATCTCAAACCAAGTAGATACTCATGAAAAAGTAAGAGAAGACTCCTCTTGAGGTTAACCAGGAAGAGATAAGACTCAATTTGCCAAAAAAGGAGAGAACTTTTTGGTACAGGAAAATAGGAAGGAGGTAAGATATATTTTGGAATCTGTGAGACTATATTTCAGTGGCACAAATTTATTTGAAGCAGATATTAAAATACATGTGCAAATATTTATCATGACCTCAAACTTTTCCCTAACATGCAATTTAGTAACAATTATCTTTTACAAGCTATAAAACAAAGCTAAACTCTTTTACCTTTACTAGAAATGTGAGCACTGGTTAATATTAAATTTTGTGACATGAACATTACTGTGGTTATTTTTTTTAATCTTTTTTCCTTTTTTTTTTTTTTGAGACAGAATCTCACTTTTGTTGCCCCCGGTAGAGTGCCATGGTGTCACAGCTCACAGCAACCTCCAACTCTTGGACTTAAGCAATTCTCTTGCCTTGGACTTAAGCAAATTCTACTTGCCTCCCAAGTAGCTAGGACTACAGGGACCCACCACAACACCCGGCTTTTTTTGTTGCAGTTGTCACTGCTGTTTTAGCTGGTCAGGGCTGGGTTTGAACCCACCACCCTTGGTATATGGGGCCAGTGCCCTACCAAATGAGCCACAAGCACCACTCTTTTTTTTTTTTTTTTGAGACAGAGTCTCATTTGACATCACCCTAAGTAGAGTGCTATCACATCACAGCTCACAGCAACCTCAGACTCTTCAAGTGATTCTCTTGCCTCAGCCTCCTGAATAGCTGGGACTACAGGTACCCACTACAATGCCTGGCTATTTTTAGAGAGGGGAATCTTGCTCTTGCTTAGGCTGGTCTCAAACTCATGCGCTCAAGCAATCTACCCACCTCAGCCTCCCAGAGTACTAGGATTATAGGCATGAGCCACCATGCCTGGCCTAAAAATCATGTTATGTGGACGCAGACTGAAACATTTATGGATGAAATAACACAATGTCTGGAATCTGCTTTAAAATAATTCTGGGGGAGTAAGCGAAGGAAAAAACAGAAGAATGAATCATGGAGGATCTTTATCTCTTTAGGTCTATTATTCTATCTTCTGTCTACTATATACAATTTATATATCTTAAATTCTCTGTAATAAAAGTTAAAAAAAAACACACTAAAATTTCAAGACCTAAGAAATCAGAATGCCTCAAGTATGCATAAGGCATCCAACTCTATACATATACTGAAAACCACTTAATTGTAAACTTTAAATGGGCAAACTGATACTACCACAGACCTCCTTCTACCTTCTTTCTTTTCTTCCTATTTTGGGCTTGGTTTTCAAAAGAATTCATAAGTTAGAATCATGTACTCATTAGCTTATGGTGTAGCAAATGAAACGGGTTAAAGGGATAGTAATAATAAAGGGGGCGTGATAAATTTTTTTTAATTATAGAAGATTTAAAAGATTTAACTTTTTTTTTTTTTTTTGAGACAGTCTCACTATGTCACCCTCGCTAGAGTGCTGTGGCATCACAGCTAACAGCAACCTCAAACTCTTGGGCTTAAGCAATTCTCCTGCCTCAGCCTCCCAAGTAGCTGGGACTACAGGGACCCACTACAGGGACGTTAAGCTATTTTTTTTTTTTTGCAGTTGTCGTTGTTTAGCAGGCCTGGACCAGGTTTGAACCTGCCAGCCTCAGTGTATGTGGCTGATGCTGTAACCACTGTGCTATGGGCACCAAGCTGCTGTAACAGATTTTTTTTTTCCAGTTTTTGGCTGGGGCTGCGTTTGAACCCACCACCTCTGGCATATGGGGCCAGTGCCCTACTCCTTTGAGCCACAGGTGCTGCCCTGTAACAGATTTTTGATTGGCCAAAACTTTTAAATTTAAAATCTAAATTCTAAAAAGTCTGAATTCTGTTAGGTAAGAAGATGAGAGAATAAAGCACTCTCATTTTTACTTTATAAGCTTCCATTCTTTAAAATATATTTATTTATTTATTTATTTATTTATTTTTTTTTTTTTTTTGAGACAGAGCCTCAAGCTTTCCCCCTGGGTAGAGTGCCATGGCATTACAGCTCACAGCAACCTCCAACTCCTGGGCTCAAGCGAGTCTCCTGCCTCTGCCTCCCAAGTAGCTGGGACCACAGGCGCCCGCCACAACGCCCGGCTATTTTTTGGTTGCAGCCGTCATTGTTGTTTGGCGGGTCCGGGCTGGGGATCCGAACCCGCCACCTTAGGTGTACGTGGCTGGCGCCTTAGCCGGTTGAGCTATAGGCGCCGAGCCTTAAAATATATTTAAAAGCATATGTTACTTTTATAAATATACTTGGTACAAGGTTTCAAATGTTACTTTTCTGAAAAAATCATTTTAAGGCTTTGTAATTTAAAGTAGCTATAAGCAGTCATCAATAGCATAACTATAAATATGAATAACAACTGCTCATACTACAAAGCATGTTTCATATTTCATGCTTTGGATAGAAAGTCAGTAGGTACTAAGAACTTCAGGGCCGAGGGTAGGGAGCTAACACTATTAGATTTGGTTATATAACTTTAGGGTTCAAAAGTCTTCTACTTTAGAGTATCTAATGTTCCCCAATACAGCAGGTTAACTTCTTGAAACTATTTAAACCATCAAATAGAATAAATTCTTACCATTTGGCTAGCTCTTTTTTTTTTTTTTCTTTTCTCTGCTGCCCAGGCTAGAGTGCAGTAGCATCAGCCTAGCTCACAGCAGTCTCAAACTTCCAGGCTCAGGGGATCCTCCTGCCTCGGCCTCCCAAGGAGCTGGGACTACAGGTGCCTACCACGATGCCCAGTTAGAGTCAGGGTCTCACTCTTGTTCAGGCTGGTCTCAAACATCTGGCTTCCTAGAGTATTAGGATTATAGGTGTGAGGCACCAGAACCCACCTCCTTTTTTTTTTTTTTTTTTAAGAAATAGGGTATTGCTCTGTCACCCAAGGGCGAGTAGAGTACATGGCTTGCTATAGCCTCCAACTTCTGGGCTCAAGTGATGCTCCTGCCTCAGCCTCCTGAGTAGCTGGGACTACAAGGTGTGTACCACCAATGTCCAGCTAAATTTTTAATTTTTTGTAGAGACAGGGTCTTACTATGTTGCTCAGGCTGGTGTCAAACTCCTGTACTCAAGTGACCCCTCATACCTTGCCCTCCCAAAGTGCTGGGATTATTATAGGCATGAGCTACCACACCCAGCCTCATTTGGCCAGCTCTTAATGAAAGATTCCCCTAACAATAAGGGAAGTATGTTTATGATTATAGGACTTTACTAAAGTGCCATTTGTGAGATGAAACAAAGACACATCTCAGTTTTCCCTAGAGTCTGTATTCATGTTGGAGGTATATACAGAAATACATGTATATAATAGAACTGGCATAAAGTGCATGAATACAGCTCTTAAATGTTGTCACAAACACCTAAAACATTTTTATCTTCAAAGTATCTTTAAACATCTACTATTGCTTGATCTGCTTATGGAACAGATTTTAAAAAGTGATAAATTAGTTACATAGAATGACATGTCATTAATAGCATAATAAATTGGAAATGCTATTTAAGAAATCAAATCATGTCATAATAAGACACTATAGAACTAAAATGAAGCAATTAAATTGATTCACAGAGAAATGGATGGCATTTTCTTCTTCCCAGCACCCCTTCCCCACCAAACGAGAATTAAAGGGATTATTCAGCTATTGTCTCGTAAAGGCTCTATATAAGAGATAAATTGGTTGTGGCTTTTAAAAATTGCACTGGGAATGAACAAGAAAGAATAATACAACTGTTAACTGATGCTCAACTTCTAAGGCATCAAAAATTTAGTCTGAAAAAATAATCCGTAGATTATCATAACAAGTAAGTACTGAGCACCTCCCCAGCCATCGGTGTTTACCCCAAGAGCAACAGCATGTACTGCTTCGTTCTGAAGCTACGGTACTCCTTTGGTATCACAAAAGCATGAGCTTCTTCATTGGGTAGCCTGTGGCTTTGAAGACTTTTAATATCCATCCTGGTTATCAGACCATGTCTAACTCTCTAGGAGAGAAGTGATTCTTAACACAGGAGTGGCATCTGTCATAAACCCTGGCTTGCAGAGCCCCTGGTGATATCAGCTGCAGCTACATTCCAACTCAGGTGAGGTGGGGCAGGAAAAAGTGTGAGAATCATGACTCCACAGAACGTACAGAAGTCATGCTCTCATTTCCTTTGAAGTATGTTTTCATCCCAGTGTTATCATGAACCCTAACCTTCTTTCTCCCTGATATCTATAAAAAGAATGAAAATATCATGTATTTATTGCTTTTACAGTTTCTTAGAATACTTTCTGAAAATATTTTACACATTAAAATGTGAGATCCCAATGCAATGAATTAAAATACTGCTTTTGTGATTATTTTAATGAGCACAAGAATTACAAGAATTTAAACAGACAAGTGCTTTCTAACATTTTTTGATACTTTCTAGAGCATCTTAAACTATCCCAAAGAATATCTTTTTTTTTTTTCTTTTGAAACCGAGTCTCACTATGTTGCCCTCGGTAAAATGCTGTGGCGTCAAAACTCACACCAAACCTTAAACTCCTGGGCTTAAGCAATTTTCTTGCCTTAGCCTCCCAACCAGCTGGGATCACAGGTACCCGCCACAACTCCCAGCTATTTTTTGTTGCAGCTGTCATTGCTAGTTAGCTGGCCCGGGCCGGGTTTGAACCTGCCAATTTCAGTATATGTGGCTGGTGCAGTAACCACTGTGCTACAGGTGCTGAGTCTTTTTTTTTTTTGAGACAGTCTCACTCAGAGTTGCCCCCAGTAGAGTGCCATAGTGTCATAGCTCACAGCAATCTCAAATTCTTGAGCTCAAGAGATTCTCTTGCCTCAGCCTCCTGAGTAGCTGGGATTACAGGCGCCCTCTACAACACCTGGCTATTTTTCAAGACAAGGTCTCACTCTGACTCAGGCTGGGTCAAGGAACAGTCTAAAACAATGTGATCCTTTTGAACATTAATAATTTCAAAACTGAATGACATGATCAGTGTCACTAGAAGACCAGAACTTCTAAAAGGCTCCAGGCAACATGAGCTGTACAGAGATGGGTGAGTAAAGGCCAGGCAAAAGGCTCATTTCAGAGGTTTCTCAAAATGTATGTCTGAGGCTCCGCACCTATAGCTCAAATGGCTAAGGCGCCAGCCACATACACCAGAGCTGGCAGGTTTGAATCCAGCCCGGGGCCTGTCAAACAACAATGGCAACTACAACCCCCAAAAAATAGCCGGGCGCTGTGGCGGGCGCCTGTAGTCACAGCTACTTGGGAAGTGGAGGCAAGAGAATTGCTTAAGCCCAGGAGTTGGAGGCTGCTGTGAGCTATGATGCCACAACACTCTACCCAGGGATACAGCTTGAGACACTGTCTCAAAAAAAAAAGTATGTCTGATCCAAAGCAACCTGCTGACCCAAAACTCCTCTAACTTTCAAGGCTAAAATGCCTTCCCCTTCTGACTTGCAATCAATGCTTTCTCACGCCATGAGCCCCTGCCTCTCCAGCCACACTGACCTGCTTCCATGTCAGTCTAGCATTGTTGGGCTTCAGTAAGGTATCAGGTACCTGGCTAAAATAAACAAATGTATACTAACTGATAAGAACAAAGAAGAAACTTTATTTCTAATTCTGACCCAAATACCAAAATACATATGATGTTTTTTCTTTTTTCTTTTGAGACAGAGTCTCCAAGTTGTCGCCTTGGGTAGAGTGCCATACTGTCACAGCTCACAGCAACCTCAAACTCCTGGACTTAAGCTATTCTCTTGCCTCAGCCTGCCAAGTACCTGGGACTACAGGTGCCCACCACAATGCCCAGGTATTTTTTTGTTGTAATTGTTATGGTTGGTTAGCTATTTTTTTTTCTTGTTGTTGCAGTTGTCATTGTTGTTTTAGTTGGCCTGGGCTGGGTTCGAACCCTCCAGCCTGAGTGTTTTAGGCTGGTGCCCTACCCACTGAGCTATGGGCTGCCCCATATGGTGTTTTCTTAATGCTGAAAAGCGGTACAAAGGAAGAAGAACCTAAGCACTGTACTTCAAATTCTCAAGTTGAGACCAATAAATTTCTAAAATTACTACATGTTTGTCATTTTCTACTGAGGAAACAGAAGAAAGGGATCTGATTTACCTTGGAACAAAAAAAAAAAAGAAAAAAATAACCAATAAAGTGATACATTTAATACATAACATTCTGAAATCTTAATTACTATACCTCTTTAAGCACAGCACAAACTGTAGCTGGTGCTACTTAACAAGCATTACAACTTTCTTTTTTAAAAGCATTTCTTGAATTCAAGAACTAAAAGAAAGAAATTAAAGCTGTAGAGAATGCTCCAACTTCAGAGGTCTCATACTATACCGTGAATCGTGTCTGTCACCTGGAAACCAGAGTGCTCCAGGCACGATCGCATGGACAAGCCTGCAGCAGAGAACACATGCACATACAGCTAAAGTGGTACATTACCCCAATGCCCTTCACTCCACCCAACATAAAAACATTCCTTCCCAAAGAGGGGTGGGCTGCAGTCAAACCACTGTTCCAGGGACCAGAAATCTGCATTGGCTTCATGCTATAAATCCCAAACATTTAAGACCAGCAAGACAAAGACATTTTGAATATGTCAAAATTAGACACAGTAGTCTGTGGTTTATTTAGTTATCAGAAGAAGGCACCAAAGCAGGTATGGAAGGACTATTGGTAATAATTTGACAACTATCTGCAGGGACTATCAGCTAAAGAAATTTTGGGTTAGACCTAAGAGGAATACACAATACTAGAAAAATGTTTGACTTCGGAGAGGGAAGTTTTTACTATCTTGGAAACAGATATAATTATATCTTTTTTTAAAAGGAGAATGAATAAAACAACTTAAACCCATAATTATCCTAATACAATGAGGGAAAAATGAAGATAAACCACAGTATTTAGTTACTGGGGCCATGGCTCTCCACCAAGGATCATCGGCAATACTGTCTTTGTACCACAGGTGTTACCTAAGTTCTACAAAGAAATACTGGTAAACAGCTGATTTCTCAGTCGCCAGTAGTTTAATATTAACTATCTATGGGCTGTTCCGTATTTTATTGTGGTTTAATTTTTAATTAAACTGGGGCTGCGAGAAAATAGGGAAGAGGACATTTTGTTCTCTAGATTCAAAAAAGACAGTGTCCCAAATTTTATTCTTCTGAATTCCTAATACATATCTGCGTTGTGCCTTGATGCCTTTAATTTTATTACGGTTAGTACTCAAACAAGCACTAATATTAGCCTTCTATTACTCAAAAAACAAACAAAAACATTTTTCCAGACAACACTCAAGAGAGATCTTTGATGTGTATTATAAACATTCATGCCTGTGAGACCGTTCGTAACGGTGAGGCCAAATCTCTCCATTCATGCACAGAAGGAATTGGCTTAACACAGAGTCACTGTTCTGACAGAGGAAGGGACAAAGCAATCCTCTGAGACTTCTGCCAACTGGCACAGGTTACATTGAAGAAACAATACGTACTGACATTTGTGTCTTCCACAATTCATGATAAATAAGCAAACTGGTTATTTGTAATCAGCCAACCTTGCTTCTTTGAAAAGGCTGCTACTGGACGTTGCAGAGCTCATGTTCCTTCCCAGTATCAGAAAGGAAAAAAATCAAGTTACATTGATGGCTGCTGTTAAAGAGTTCTAAGCTGTCTACTAGCAATTCTATCTCTTTCCAACCAGACCAAGCTATTACTCCTCAAAACTTCTTTTAAACTAGGGTAAATTATATAGTTGAGTGTGCTTTTCATCACCTATGCGGCTAATGAAAATAACCTCCAGCCCATTAAAATTAAAGCTAACATGGGAAATAGGTAATAAATTATATCAACATGTATTCTAAGATCAGATCAGTATTTTTATATTTAATAATTTCCTACATATTCAATGATCTTGAGATGTCCTTAAACAAATAAACAAGTACCTACTATACAACTGTGTGTACCTTATCTTGTTCTTATTTTCAAATGGTCCTCATTCTTGCACTTTTCATAAACATAGGACTTCTCATAAGCCCCCTAAAACTAACACAATTCCTAAACCAAACCTCCAGGATACAGTTAGGAAGTCTGATTATGTCTCATCTCATACAGAAATAGGGGCTGGAAAAGGCAGACGTTTGTAGAATAGAAACTATGGGTTTTAACCCAATTAGGAAGTTTTACCTTGGCTTTCTGGCACTTAACCCCTAAAGAACTGCACCAAAGAGCAGTCATTTCATTGTCACTATGGAAAAAAAGGAAATTAGACATCTTGTAACACCAAGATGAAGAAAAATGAGAAAGTTAAGAAGCATTTAGTTGTTTTCAACCAAGTCATTTGTAAATCATTTGCTGATCAAAGAACATATGAAATATTTCTACTTGATATTTGATTCTCACAGAGCTAAAAAGTTCAAAAGCTTAAAACAAGGGGAAAAGAAGGGATGTACTAAACTAAAGGTACATAGACCTATCGTTTGTGGTAGTAGTCTTCAATGAACATTTTTTTTTTTTTTTGAAGTTTTTAGCTGGGGCTGGGTTTGAACCCACCACCTCTGGCATATGGGGCCAGCACCCTACTCCTTTGAGCCACAGGCACCACCCCTTCAATGAACATTTTTTAAGGAAGGAGTGAATTTTAACCCATCTCAAAAGATATGATAACTGCATTTATATATACACATGTGCATAGGATGTGTGTGTGCATTCATATAAGGTAGAGTTAAAAAGAAGAAAACCGAAAACTGGAATCATACTATAATTAATTCTGTCTTTAACTCATAAATTTATAAACATAAAGTGATTATTTGAGGCTCTATATTTGTTCAGCTAAACCTTTTAATTAACACAAATCCTGACAAAATACTATCACTTCTGGCAGTTTTTCTGCTGTGGTGACAACAAAAGTCTCACTGTAGATTAAAGATCTCTCCTTCCATTATAGACTAGATTCATCTACAGAGTTGGCCATAAATCAGCAATTTCATTGTACCCAGACTCCAGCAAAAAAGAAATGTTAGAAATTTTTAAGCTGGGATGAAAACATCTGAAAAGGAACTTGAATTCATGGTAAATCCCAGGCACAGTGTTGCAGCAGCTCAACTCTTAAGACACGCAGCAGACATTACTACCTAACATCCTGTCTACTTTCCTTCCTTCACACCTCAGCCATTTTTCTTTTTTTTTTTTTTTTTTTTTTTTTGAGACAGAGCCTCAAGCTGTCACCCTAGGCAGAGTGCCATGGCGTTACAGCTCACAGCAACCTCCAATTCCTGGGCTCAAGCGAGTCTCCTGCCTCTGCCTCCCAAGTAGCTGGGACCACAGGCGCCCGCCACAACGCCCGGCTATTTTTTTGGTTGCAGCCATCATTGTTGTTTGGCGGGTCCGGGCTGGGGATTCGAACCCGCCACCTTAGGTGTACGTGGCTGGCGCCTTAGCCGGTTGAGCTATAGGCGCCGAGCCACCTCAGCCATTTTTCAGAGTACCTAACATTTGGTTCCTCTCCTCATGTTGTCACAGCATCCCCAATGGCCGTTAATATCTGAAACTCTTTAAGTGGCAACAAGCATCCCTATTAAACCCTGCAGAGCTTCAAATCCAAAAATATTTAAATTTGAGGCTATAGGACTTATGGTGTAACTCCAACCAAAAAAGTATACTTGAACTAAAGACTCAACCAAGTAATTATATTGAAAATACAGATTCCCACCTATGAAGCAAAGGAAAAGCTTTTGCATATAAAAAATGAGTTTACTGTCTAGTAAGTCAACTGTGAGACTGTCAGAGGAGGTGTGCTTATTATCCACTCAGAAAGCTACTCACTTCTCTTTATATCCAAGGTACTTTCAAGCATAGTTTCAGTATATGTAGCTTTAGGAATGGAAATTAATTTAATATGTGCCTAATAAAAGTATAACTGAAAAGCTAAATGTAGAGTACCTCCCCTCCTTAAACTGGAATTGTACATAAAATATACTCCATTCTGTTCATTTGGTAAAAGTCAATTATACTGTAAGTGGTTTCAATTATTATGCATTTTATCTTTTATTTTTAGGTAGAGACAGAGTCTCACTTTATTCCCCTTGGTAGAGTGCCATGGCATCACAAAGCTCACAGCAACCTCCAACTCCTGGGCTTAGGTGATTCTCTTACCTCAGCCTCCTGAGTAGCTGGGACTACAGGCGCCCACCACAACACTCGGCTATTTTTTGTTGCAGTTTGGCCGGGGCCGGGTTCAAACCCACCATCCTTGGTATATGGGGCCAGCACCCTACTCACTGAGCCACAGGCGCCGCCCTATTATACATTTTCTTTCTCTAAGTTACCCAATGGTCTTTTTTTTTTCTTAAAAATAAACTGGTAAAAGTGTTATCAAATGAAAAAAAAAGGAAAAAATATAAAGATACAGAATTTCAAACAAATCTTATTTTCAGACATTTCTATTGTACTTAGCTATTATAAGGTAATACTTCCAGACTGCTAAAACTTCAAAAAGAACAAAAGACTAACAACTGGCAGTGAAGCAGCTGCCTTCTACTATTTCTCATTTAGCCACAAAGCACAGTTGAGAGCTGGGCTGTCTCATATAGTAGCCACCAGCTACATGTGTCTATTTTAATTTAATTAAAATTAAGTAAAATTTAAAATTCAGTTCATCAGTCATGCTCACCACATTTCAAGTGTGCGCTAGTCACATGTGGCTGGTGACAAGTGTACCATCAGCACAGATGCAGTTTATTCAATTACTTTCATCACTGCAATGCTGCTCTAGAGCACAGAATCTGATTCCTACTTCAGTGTAGTACATGGAAGAGCACACTATGCACATTTAAAACACATCTTCTTCTTCTTCTTTTTTGTTTTGCAGTTTTGGGCTGGGACAGGTTTGAACCTGCCACCTCCAGTATATGGGGTTGCTGGCACCCTACACCTTAAGCCACCGCCCTAAAACACTTCTATTTAAGTTATAAATAAACAAAAGCCACTAAATCAGATTTAAACAAAAGTCTCATAACACATGCAATTTCAGCAGCTATAAAATACTTTAAAAGCCTTAGCCAGGTGCAGTGGCACATATATATCTATAGTCCTAGCTACCTGGGAGGCTGAGGCAGGAGGATACTTGTGCCCAGGAGTTCAAGGCCAGCCCAGGTAAAATAGCAAGTCCCCATCTAAAAAAAAATAAAATAAAATAGGCCAGACACAGTGGCTCATGCCTATAATCCTAGCACTCTGGGAAGCCAAGGCCAGTGGATTGCCTGAGGTCATGAGTTCAAAACCAACCTGAGCAAGAGCAAAACCTCATCTCTTTAAAAAAAAAAAAAGCAGGAAGAAAAAAGAAAATAGCAGAGTATTGTGGCAAGTGCCTGTAGTCTCAGCTACTTGGGAGGCTGAGGCAAGAGAATAGCTTAAGCCCAAGAATTTGAGACTGCTGTGAGCTATGACGCCACAACACTCTACCAAAGGTGACAAAAAAAGACACTGTCTCAAAAAAAAAAAAAAATGAATGAATGAATAAATAAATAGATAGATAGATAGATAGATAGATAGTAACAGGCCAGGTGGGGTGGCTCGTGCATATAATCCTAGCACTCTGGGAGGCTGAAACAGGAGAATTCCTTGAGTTCAGGAGTTTAAGACCAGCCTGAGCAAACACGAGACTCCCATTTCTATAAATATAGCCAGGCATAATGGTGGACACCTGTAGGCTGATGCAAGAGGATTGCTTAAGCCCAAGAGTTTGAGGTTGCTATGAGCTATGATACCACGGCACTCTAACCAGGGTGAAAGCTTCAGACTCTGTCTCAAAAAAAAAAAACAAAAAGGGTGGTGCCTGTGGCTCAAAGGAGCAGGGCACCAGCCCCATATGGTGGAGGTGGTGGGTTCAAACCCAGCCCCAGCCAGAAACTGGAAAAAAAACAAAAAACCAAAAAACTAACAATAAAAATAAAAGTATTGCTTCAATGCAAATACACAAAAACAAAAGAGCAGAAATGGGACTTCACTGGTAAACATTCCCCAAAGGAAAAAAATCCTTAGAAAATCCTTTTTACTGATTTCAGTAAAAGTGCCAAAAGGTCATTAGTTGAATGTTTCAAAAATTGTGCTGTGAAACTGTAACTTGATTAAATAAAAAAACAAATTGCACAGTAAACACAATCTTTTCTGTTTATGTATTATCAGTAAGGAATCAGCGTTTTCAGCTAGAGTCAACTGTTGTCCTAGCTAGCTGTGTGCCAGCTGCATGTACCTGATTACAGCATGACCTTAGATGTCCTCAAAGTGTGCACTAGTGTAGAACAGCTAAGTACCTCCAAAAGTACTAACTTACTCTCAACATTATTAGATCTTAACCATTTTCACAGTCAAGGAAAAGCTATGCAGTGAAAAGGTTCCTTCACTTTATGACTTTTTTAAACAAATTAATACCTAGACTGCCAATTCTAATTTTAATATTTCTGAACATATAATCAAGTATCATAGACATGGAAATGACCTACTTTTTAGATTGAGCCAAAATAGACTGGTCTTTCAAAAAATTTAGTCAGAAAATTGCTCTCTCTTTCATGAAGATAAAAACGGGCCCTTCCACAAAGGATTAAAGTGGATAACAAAATCCTACCATAGAAATACACCAATCTAACATTTCTATGTGTGGTCAATGAAACGGCAAATTCATGACATAAACAGTAAAAAACAAAAACCTCAGACATTTGAGATATCCCATACTTGGATAAGATAATTCAACAAATAAAGTATTTCAATGAAAAATTTAATTAAATTGTTTAAGTGACAGAAAAATTTAGAAGCATTGTGAACCTAATAATTCAGTTTTAAACAAATTTCAGAGAAGTAGTTATTAAATTCAGCTTCACTGATATCACACTTAATTTTTTTTTTTTTTTTTTTTGCAGTTTTTTTGGCCAGGGCTGTGTTTGAACCCGCCACCTCCGGCATATGGGGCTGGCACCCTACTCCTTTGAGCCACAGGCGCCGCCTGACATCATACTTTAAATGGGACTACCTTCTGAAACTTTTTGATAATGTTATAAAATAATACCTTCTCCACATGAGAATTTTACAATCTAAATCTGAGCTGAAAATTTCAATGTATAGAAAATCCAAGAATCATCAAGCACTATTAAAGACTTAACTAACATTATACCTTCTCTCAATGTAAAACAAGAAAAATTTATACTAGTTTACTAGTAAATAAGTCAAACAGTAATTAACTTAAAATGTAAACAACAAACCAAGCTGTACATTCCAATTAAAGTTAAAGCAATATATTTAAATTTCTTTAGTAATACCACTAAAGCATTTAAACTCTCTTTCCAGGTACCTTAGGAAAGAGGATTAAATATGTTAACAGGTACCCCCCTCCCCAAGTAGCCTATGAACTCACCATCTGTAAAATTGCCCCGTACAGCCGCAGGAGCACTTTCCGAGGTTCATCGCCAATGGTGGCTGTGGTATCAGGTAAGGAGCACTGGAACAACATGTTGCTGAGACCACCTCTGTCAGAAACAAGAGGGCAGTGAGTATATTTTGCAGGTAAGCAAAATAACTCTTCTTGGATAAATACAGATGTAAATTCAGGGTTAGGCAAGAACCCATCTTAAGTCTCAATTTATTTTCTCAGGATACTTAGAATATAAATGATTGACTCCACAGTTTTCAAATAAATTTCACAAGTAACATTAAAAACAGACAAATTCCCAATCTATTTTTCTAAAGTAGAGTTGGGGGCGAGTTTTAAAAAATGTTTTTGTTTATTTTTAGAAGCAGTCTCACTTTATCGCCCCCGGTGGAGTCACAGCTCACAGCAACCTCCAGCTCTTGAGCTTAGGCCTCAGCCTCCCGAGTAGCTGGAACTACAAGCGCCCACCACAACGCCCGGCTATTTTTTGTTGCAGTTTGGCTGGGGCCAGGTTCAAAGCCACCACCTTTGGTATATGGGGCCAGCGCCCTACTCACTGAGCCACAGGCGCCACCCCCAAAAAATGTTTTTAAAATTGCCTGTCTGTAGAGGCCAGGTGCAGTGGCTCAAGCCTGTAATCCCAGCAGTCTGGGAGGCCAAGACAGGTGGATTGCCTGAGCTCACAGGTTCGAGACCAACCTGAGCCAGAGCAAGACCCTGTCTCTAAAAAATAACTGGGCATAGTGGTAGGCACCTGTAGTCCCAGCTGCTTGGGAGGCTAAGGCAAGACGATCACTTGAACCCAAGAGTTTGAAGTTACTGTGAGCTGAGATACCATAGCACTCTACCAAAGATGATAAAGTGAGAGTTTGTCTCCAAAAAAAAAAAAAAAAATTGCCTGTGTGAGCCTTCACATGGCATTTGCCTCTGGAAAACAACAAACAAAGAGAAATCTCCTCAGCACTGGGAAAGAGGGGCATCTCAGATACATCCTAGCAGTTTCATAATAACCAGGCTAAAATCTTAAGGCAGTATTTGAACCTTCTCCTTTGGGGCTTTCCACTTGACATGTAGCTCCAAGATCTACCCCTTCTAATGCCAGTGTTAGGCTTAGCTGACCATAACAGAAAACCCCAAGCTAACAGTGGCTTAAAGAACAGCACCTGTGGCTCAAAGGAGTAGGGCACTGGCCCCATACGCCAGAGGTGGCAGGTTCAAACCCAGCCCTGGCCAAAAAAACTGCAAAAAAAAAAAAAAGAACATAGAGATTTATTTCTCTCTTATGTTAAAGAAGTCTGGATGTAACCAGGCCTAGGCAGTTAATAGCAACTCCATGGTTTGATGGGGATCCAGGCTTACCTGTGTAAATTAAACTAACTCTTCCAAAAGAAAAAAAAGGTAGGTAGTTTTTAGACAGCAGAGAAGAGTAAGGAGTTGTTTCCAGATTGAGAGTGAGTGTATTGGTAAGCTGGGTCAGTATTAGGCTCAGCTGCAAAGTAAAAATTTATCAACCATTTTTGACTAATAGCTTTTTCAAACTGACTGGTAATTGGGACTTTCAGATGAAACAAAAGACCTCAATACCCTAAAGTTAGATTCAACTCTAAGTACCCAATTCCCTACATTAAATCTCTGTGTTGGCTCAGCACCCGTAACATATACCCAAGTTGGCAGGTTTGAACCTGGCCCAGGACAGCTAACCAACAATGACAACTGCAACAAAAAATAGCCGAGTGTTGTGGTAGGTACCTATAGTCCCAGCTACTATGGGAGGCGGAGGCAAGAGAATCGCTTAAACCCAAGAGTTTGAGGTTGCTATGAGCTGTGACACCATGGCATCTACCAAGGGTGACATAGTGAGACTCTGTCTCAAGAAAAAAAAAAAAAAGGATAGCACCTGTGCCTCAAGAAGTAGGACGCCAGCCCCATATACCAGGGGGTGGCAGGTTCGAGCCCAGCCCTGGCCAAAACTGCAAAAAAAAAAAAAAACTCTATGTTGAAATACCTAGTCCTGACCAGCACTTACCAGAGGTTTAGCACCATCTTGAACGAGAAAAAGGGCCACATACTAAGAATGGTAGAGCAGTTGACTGAAAGGAGCCTGGATCCCCATCAAACCATACAGTTGCTGTTAACTGCCTAGAAAGCCTTACATCCAGACTGTTCTATATAACTCGTATGAAACAAACGTTTACTTCCCTGGCACTGCTATAACAAACTACTACAAACTTAGTGGCTTAAAACATCACAATGTATTATAGTTTTGGAGTTCAAGTCTGAAAACAGGTCTCAGATGACTAAAATTCAGTTGTTGGCAGTGCCACAGATCAAAAGGATATACACCCCATTTTAGAAAACATACCGAATAACCGAAAGCAGACTTGGGTTACGGGAGTAAATGGGAAGTTAAGTGTTTAATGGCACTGAATGGTTAAATGACTAATGTTATACTGTTTATTTTATCATAATTTTAATACAAAAGAATGAAGTTACAACATAAACCTTAAAAACATTATGCTAAGTGATAGAGACAGTCAAAAAAGACTATGTAGCACATTGACTCCATTCACAGATGTTCAGAACAGGGAGATGTAGAAACATAAAGTAGATCAGTGTTTGCCAGGGGCTTGGAAAGAAGGGAAGTATTAAGCGTAGGGGTGACAGCTAAAAGGCACAAGATTTCTTTTTGAGATGATGAAAATGTTTTAAAACTGACTATAGTGATGGCTGTATGTATATGTGAATATACTAAAAACCACTGAATTGTGCAATTTAAATGGGTGAATTGTGTAGTATATGAACTGTATCTCAATAAAGCTGTTTTTAAAAAGGAAAAAGGCGCCTCAGCACCCATAGCTCAGTGGTTAGGGCACCACCCACATACACGGGGCTGAGCAGGTTCAAATCCAGCCCAGGGCCTGCTAAACAACAATGACAACTACAAAAAAAAAAA
>NW_003852529.1:2426181-2429454 GCF_000181295.1 Otolemur garnettii | reverse complement strand
AAAAAAAAAGTAGCCTCAGCACCTGTGGCTCAAGCGGCTAAGGTGCCAGTCACATACACCTGAGCTGGTGGGTTGGAATCCAGCCCAGGCCCTCTGAACAACAATGATGGCTGCAACCAAAAGATAGCCGGGCGTTGTGGCAGGTGCCTGTAATCCCAGCTACTTGGGAGGTGGAGGCAGGAGAATCGCTTGAGACGGGGAGTTGGAGGTTGCTGTGAGCTGTGATGCCACGGCACTCTACCGAGGGTGACAGCTTGAGGCTCTGTCTTTAAAAAAAAAAAAAGTAAAGGGGATGATTTTTTTTTAACCAATTTAAAAAACTTGAATATGCTTCTACACAAATAACATTTCCCAGACTTAAATAAGATATATTTAGGAAGTTTTTTCGATAGCTTACTTAAAAAGAAAAATCATCATGAGTATCTAAGAATGAGGCAGGAGGCCGGCCTCGGTGGCTCATTCCATGCAGCCCGCCTAGGACATTTATCCGGTCCGCTGGGTGTTTTTGCCGCCGCTGCCTGTCCTGCTTAGCAGCTGACTCATCCCAGGGCCCGCAGTCTGGCCCTCCAAAGGTCTGAAGGACAGTGAACTGGCCCCCTGTTTAAAAAGTTTGAGGACCCCTGCCAGCACTCTGGGATGCCAAGGCAGGTAGATTGTCTGAGCTCATGAGTCCAATTAAAATTGCCTGAGCAAGAGGACTTGGAGTCTCTAAAAATAGCCTTGCATGGTGGGAGGCTGAGTAGTCCCAGCTACTCAGGAGGCTAAGGAGCCCAAGTGTCTGAGGTTGCTGTGAGCTATGACGCCATGGCACTCTACCAAGGGTGACAAAGTGAGACTCTGTCTCAAAAAAAAAAAAAAGAAAAAGAAAAGAAAGAAAGAGAATGAGTCAGGAATAAAGATCTATTTTCTTAGAAGGCAAATACATTGTCTACCCTAGTTAAGAACAGAAAGAGAAGGGAACCAAGTTCTTGTTTTTCCTAAAGGAAGTTGTCAAGCAGATAGAAACTGCGTAGGGAAGAGGAACCCAAAGGAGCCTTAACCTTTCTGCTAATCTTGGGTAGCACCTCCTCTGTGCAGCTTATCAGAATTCCCTACACACAGAGACACAGCCAAGCAGGGCTTCCAGCTCCCGAGCAACAGAATAGGCATTACATACATCAGAGTAAGCTCTCGTTTTTCTTCTGGTCACACACTCTGGAAAGCTCAGTCAAATGGGAAAGCAAACAGATGAACTACTGTTCTAAACTGTGTAACTTGATTCAAAGTTTATCCTCATACTCTTACAGAAGGCAAGCAAGCTAGCTTGGCCAAAAACAAGCTCAGGACTCGGAAATCCTTCCATTTTGTATTACCTGTAGCCTCTGTTGCTCAATAGGCTTTAGTGAATAAACTGACAAGTATTTCTTAGTGACACTCAAAATAAATGAAGCAAGGTTACTGGCACCAATCACCCAAACGGTAAAAAACTACCTAGAAAAACTCCAGTTATTGGGTGGCACCTATGGCTCAAGGTGTAGGGCACCAGCCCCATATACCAGAGGTGGTGGGTTGAAACTCAGCCCCGGTCAAAAACTGTAAAAAAAGAAAAACTCCAGTTATCAGAGTCAAATAATATAACTAGAAACGAGAAGATCCCAGGCAGCGCCTGTGGCTCAGTGGGTAGGGCACTGGCCCCATATACTGAGGGTGGCAGGTTCAGACCTGGCCTGGGCCAAACTGCAAAAACAACAACAACAAAAAATAGCCAGGCGTTGTGGCAGGCACCTGTAGTCCCAGCTACTCAAGAGGCTGGGGCAGGAGAAATGCCAGAGCTCAGGAGTTGGAGGTTGCTGTGAGCTGTGATGCCACGGCATTCTACCAAGGGCAATAAAGCGAGACTTTGTTTCTAAAAAAAAAAGAAAAAAGAAACAAGAAAATCTGGCAGGAAGAAATGCCACAGAAATGGTAGCAAAATTCCAACAGCCAATTCACTATATAATTTGTCAAAAATATCCTCCTAAGTTAAATTCCAGGAGTTCTCAAGGATTTCACAGAAGTCTGAATCCACAAACGTTTTGTCACCTGGCATAAAAGCCTCACAATAAATTTATAAGAGGCCATGCACAGTGGCTCATGCCTGTAATCCCAACACTTGGGAGGCCTGAGCTCAGAGGTTCGAGAACAGCCTGAGCCAGAGGGAGACCTCATCTCTAAAAATTGCTGGGCATTGTGGTGGGCACCTGTAATCCCAGCTACTTGGGAGGCTGAGGCAAGAGAATCACTTCAGACCACGAGTTTGAGGTTGTTGTGAGCTATGATGCTACGGCACTCTACCCAGGGTGACAAAGTAAAATGCTATCTCATAAATAAATAAATAAATTTATAAGGCCAGGCACTGTGGCTCACACCTATAATCCCAGCACTTGGGAGGCTGAGGCAGGTAGATTGCCTGAGTTCATGAGCTCCATACCAACCTGAGCAAGAGTGAGACCCGGTCTCTAAACAACAGCCGGGCATTGTGGTGGGTGAGCTTCTGTAGTCCCATCTACTCAGGTGGCTGAGGGAAGAGAATCGCTTGAGCCCAAGAGTTTGAGGTTGCTGTGAACTAAGATGCCACGCACCGGCACACTACCAAGGGTGACCTAGTGAGACTGTCTTAAAAAAAAAATCAATTTGGCTCAGCGCCTATAGCTCAGTGGCTAGGGTGCCAGCCACATATACTGGGGCTGGCAGGTTCGAACTCAGCCCAGGCCTGCTAAACAACAACTACAAAAAAATAATTGCTGGTTGTGGCGGGCACCTATAGTCCAAGCTACTTGGAAGGCTAAGGCAAGAGAATCACTTAAGCCAAGAGTTTGAGGTTGCTGTGAGTTGTGACACCACAGCACCTACTGAGGGCGACATAGTGAGACTCTGCCTCAAAAAAAAAAGGGGGGGGTAGCACTGTGGCTCAAAGGAGTAGGGCACTAGCCCCATATGGGTTCAAATCCAGCCCCAGCCAAAAAAAAAAAAAAAACTGCCAAAAAAAATTATAAAAATCTAAATTAGTGTGGGACATACCTTAAAATCAGGCTTTAACCTTATAAATGCAAACAGCGTAAACCAACTGTTTGTATCTCCACATTAATCTTAAATAAAGGCTCGGCACCTGTGGCTCAAGCGGCTAAGGCGCCAGCCACATACACCTAAGGTGGCAGGTTCGAATCCCCAGCCCAGGCCCGCCAAACAACAATGATGGCTGCAACCAAAAAATGGCCAGGCGTTGTGGCGAGCGCCTGTAGTCGCAGCTACTTG
>NW_003852529.1:2417646-2424736 GCF_000181295.1 Otolemur garnettii | reverse complement strand
GAGCCGAAAGAACTTCTTTATATAAATTTTTAGTCAGAAATGAAAATAATGATTTCAGATTCTCTTGAGGCCAGGAGTTCAAGACCAGCCTGGGCAACATAGTAAGATTCTGTCTCTACAAAAAATTTTAAAATTAGCCGGGGACAGTAGTTCACATCTGTAACCCCAGCTACTCAGGAGGCTGAGGCAGGAGGATCACTTGAAGCCCCTAAGCCAAGGAGTTCCAGCCTGGGTGATAGAGTGAGATAATATCTCTATTTAAAGAAAAAAAGAAAGAAAAAATTACTTTCTTCCCAGAAGTAGAAAAAAAAAGTCCTAAAATTCTATCCTAAACACAAAGAACAAAGCTGGAAGCATCACACTACCAGACCCCAAAATATACTAAAAAGGAGGCTGAGGCAAGAGAATCACTTGAGCCCAAGAGTTTGAGGTTGCTGTGAGCTATGATGCCACAGCACTCTATAAAGGATGACTGAGACTCCGTATCCAAAAAAAATAAAGAAATAAAAAAAATGTATATATACACTACAAAGCTCTATTAACCAACATGGCATGACACTGGCATAAAAACAGACACACAATGAAACAGAGTAGAAAACCCAGAAATAAATCCTTGCATGTACAGCAAACCGATTTCAACGAAGGTGCCAATAACACATATTAGGGGAAGAACAGTAAATTAGTACAGCCATAATGGAAAACAGTATGGAGGGTCCTCAAAAAATAAAAAATAGAATGATCACAAGATCCAGCAATCTCATTTCTGGAACACATGCAAAGGAAATGAAATCAGTATGTCAAAAAGACATCTTCACTCCCACATTACAGCACTACTCACAACACAAGACAGGGTGTCTTAGCCATCAAGCTAAGTGTCCACCAACAGATAAGTAGCAGAGAAAAGGTGGTATACACACAATGGAATACTATTCAGCGACTAAAAAGAATAAAATTCTGTCATTTGTGACAACATGGGTGAACCTAGAGGACATTATGTTGAGTGAGATAAGCCAGACACAGAAAGACAAATGCCAAATGATCCCACTCACATGTAGAATCCAAACAAGTTCATCTCATAACACTTGAGAAAAGAACAGTGCTTAACACAGTCAGGAGGGAAGAAGAGAAGGTGAGATGGGGAAAGGCTGGCTGGTCAACAGGTAAAATGTTATAGTTAGATACAAGGAGTAAGTTCACATCGTACCCCATAAACATGTACAGTTATTGTGTGTCAGTTACAAACATTACAGATAATGATCTAATGCTTCAGCACTTACATCAAATTCTAATCTAAACAACATATTTCTGAAGGCAAATCAGGCTATTGAGAAACCCTTGCAAAAAAGGCAAAAACCAAAATTTTAACAACTTACTTCCTGAGACATAGTTAGAATGGTTACCTATAGGCAAATAAAGGAAACCCAAAGCCAATTTAGCAAAATGTTAAGCTTTAATAAAGCCATTTTATTCTTTACTACTTTTAAATGTGTGTAGTTTTAATATAGCAAGCTTCCTTCACATAAAACTATAGTATCTAATACGCTATACTCAACTCTTCTTAGAAATCAGCTGGCAATTTAGTATATAGATAGAGCTCAGATCACAGGCAATGAAGAGAAAGGGCACTGGTGAAAGACCACAACGGGCCAATCAAGGACCCTCTCGTCCAATATCCTCTCAGTCACAATGAGGGATTTTGTTGGGCAGGGAGGGTCTATGAAGATCCTCTTTGACACAGGCCTCAAAAGATGAGTGACATCTTCAAAAAGTTAAACGCTGAGTTATCATATAATGCAATTTCCACTCCAAGGTATATACTCAAGAGAAATGAAAGCATGTGTTCACACAAAAACTATACAGATAGGTGGTGCCTGTGCCTCAAGGAGTAGGGCACTGGCCCCATATACCAGAGGTGGCAGGTTCAAACCCGGCCCCAGCCAAAAACTGGGGAAAAAAAACTATACAGAAATGTTTATATTATTCATAATAGCCAAGAAAGTAGAAATAACCCCAATTTCTCTGCTTTTAGGATCTGGAAAAAGAAACACTACTAAGGGCTTTGGAAAAAGAAGAGTTACGAGTTATCACATTTCAAGAAACCTCTGCGTGGTTACACTGAGTTTCCAGCTTCCTGTTCTAATTCTGTAGAGGTGGCACCAATCCCCTACCCCAGCTACTCAGGTTCCTTTCCACTGGTCCTGGACATATGCTTCTCAAGCTTCCCTACATACCTATCCATCACCCTTCCCACCTCCTTCAGGTTTGAGGCCAGCAAGAGAGGGTTTTATAGCCTGTGTCAGTGTGCCAGTTTCCCAGTTCCTTCCCCTCAGCACATTCACACACTCCCCAGCCCTCTTTACACACACACAAAATCCACTACACCTTCACCTCCCTTCTCTCAGTACGGAGGTTCCATAATTGAGGAACACAGGCCACTACACACTCTGTTCAAGGGAAAACATCACAGACTAGGGCAGTGCCTGCGGCTCACTGGGTAGGGCACCAGCCCCACATACCAAGAGTGGTGGGTTCAAACTCAGCCCCAGCCAAACTGCAACAAAATAAATAGCTAGGCCTTGTGGCGGGCTCCTGTAATCCCAGCTACTAGGGAGGTTGAGGCCAGAGAATGGTCTAAGCCCAGGAGGTGGAGGTTGCTGTGAGCTGTGATCCCACAGCACTACCAAGGGCAATAAAGTGAGATTCTTTGTCTCTAAAAAAAAAAAAAAAAGAAAGAAAGAAAGAAAAGAAAAAGAAAAAAGAAAACATCACAGAATAAAGCCAGCAGTGGGAATGCTGATCCTTGCCTCACCCTCAGTCTCTGCCCTCTGACCTCCTCCCATAGACTCAGTTCCATGTTGTTCCTACTTTCTTGACTCTTGAAAGTTTAAAAAATTATGCTTTACTAGCTGTATGCATCTGCATTACAGCACCCAGGAGGGGGGCTTCTGTAGTACTTTTCACAGTAAGGTTCTACATTTCACTCTGAGCTGAATGGCCAAATGAAAACCAGGAAAATTAAAGCCGTCTTGGAAGAGACCACCAATTATTATTTTCTGAAGAGACAGTCTTACTCTGTTACCCAAGCTGGATGGCATGATCTTAGTTTATAGCAGCCTCAAGTGACCCTCCCACCTCAGCCTCTCAAAGTACTGGGATTACAGGGGTGAACCATTGTGCCTACTGTGTTTCCCCAAAAATAAGACACTGTCTTTATTTGTTTTCAAGACACACTAGGGCTTATTTTCAGGAGATGTCTCTCTCCGTGCTAAAATGCAAGGTGTAGCTATGCAGATATGCTCCATAGCCACGCCCATCACTAGGTCTTATTATCAGAGTAGGGCTTATATTTAACAAATGCATAGAAATCCTGCTGGGGGGCGGCGCCAGCCCCATATGCTGGAGGTGGCAGGTTTAAACCCAGCCCTGGCCAAAAACTGCAAAAAAAAAAAAAAAAAAAGGAAAGAAAGAAAGAAAAGAAATCCTTCTAGGGCTTATTTTTTGGGTAGGTCTTATTTTGGGCAAACACAGTAGCTGTTTGGTTTTTTGGTTTGTTTTAGGAGACAAAGTCTCACTAGCATCCACAGGTACAAGCCACTGTACCCCAACCAAATTTTAAATATGAGGAGAAAATAATAAAATGCCACAACCATAACTTCAGGCATTAATTACCTGCCCACAGATGACACACATCATACTACAGAGTCCTAAACTTCCTTTTTCACAATCTACAAATGGACAAAGAGCAATCATTCATATACTTTATCTGTTTGCTGCTCTCTTCTATAAAATGGAGTGTCTGAAAAGGTCAAAAGCTACTTTGAGGATCCTCATCTTCTCCACATGACTCTGTTCCTGATCCACATGAATATAATCTGACCCTGTGTTGGGACAGTGTGCATGGTCTACACAGGTCACTAACCCATGAGCAACTGACTGGGTTTTAGGGTGGATATTATCTTTTATTACCTACCTAAAAGAAAGGAATAATCAACATCCTCATAGTTGTTCAAAGTTCTTTCCAGAAATTATATTCTTAAAATGCTTCCACATACACTTTATGAGCAATGGGTACTGTTGTAGAAAACTGTTTATTATAAAACCTCTGGGCAAATTAGAGAAAAGTGAATGCAATCTACTATCAAACTGAAGTCCACCATCTAAGTGAACATGTGCAATAACCACCATACTTTGTTGGAAATGGGTTAGAGAAGAGACTCTGAAATCAGACAGGATTCATTACTTGTTTTGGGGGGGAGGTTTTAAGACAAGAGTCTTGCCCTATCACCCTGAATAAACTGCAGTGGTGTCATTATAGCTCATAGCAATTTCAAACTCCTGGGTTGAATAGATCACCCTGCCTCAGTCTCCCAGGTAGCTGGGACTATAGGCACCTGCCATAATAGCTGGCTAGTTTTTTTCTATTTTTAGTAGAAATAGGGGCTTTCTCTCATGCAGGCTGGTCTCAAACTCCTGATCTTCCCACTCTAGGTCTCCCAGAGTGCTAGGACTAAAGGCATGAGCCACTGCGTCAGGTCTCACCACTTGCTTTTAACTTCAGGCAAGCTACTAGATTTCTCTGGGCCCTGAGGTTAAGAATACTTCCCCCATCGGCTGGCTGCCTCGATTAACTAAGATGAGCACCTTCAAATAGCATCTGTAATAGCAGCATCCCAGTAAATGAAATCTTTTATTACAAAGATTAACTTAAGAAAACAGAAGGGCTAGTATTTAAGGTTTTGTTTTTTTGGTCGTTGTTAAGCAGGCCCAGGCACCCAGCTGAGATGATCTAGTATTTAAATTGTTCTTAATTTTAACATCACAACAGCAGATGTTAAAAAAACAAAATAAATAAAAGAACAAAATAAATAGTAAAAGAACAAAAAAAAAACACCTGTTTTGATTACGCAAGGTCTTGAAATATACCGTTTCTAATGTCAACTATCTATATATTTTTAATCATTTAGAAAAGGATTCATATACAGGAAGACTGAGGAATTGTCTGCTACAGACAACTCTGTTACACAAAGATTTTCATTTGCTACATTAAGATGGAAAGTTACCTGGTCTACAGCTAACCAACCGTATTTTGCTGAAAAGCAAAAATGCCACTAAAACTTCTACAAACCATCTACAATCACACTATATCTAGTCGTTGACATAAAGGGCTCAGTTCCCTTTATGTCTAAAGAACATCATCTAAAAGTCAAAATGGGCTCAGCATCCATAGCATAGTGGTTACGGCACCAGCCATATACACCAAGGCTGGTGGGTTCAAATCTGGCCTGGGCCAGCTAAACAATGACAACTGCAATAAAAAATAGCCAGGTGTTGTAATGGGCACCTGTAGTCCCAGCTACTTAGAAGGCTGAGGCAAGAGAATAGCATTTGCCCAAGAGTTTGAGGTTGTGAGCTGTTGACGCCACAGCACTCTACCAAGGGCAATGTAGCCCTTTATTTTATAAAAATAAAAATAAAAATAAAAGTCAAAAAGACTAGAAATAAAAGAAAATTACAACATAAGCAGTATCTCATCAGAAAAATGACCCCCAAAACATAGGGGTGACTACATGGGAAATAGAACACAGCATAATATCAAATAGGTAAGAGAACAAGGAAGATAAGAAAAAAAAAGCATATTTTTGGAAAATTTCTTCTAACCATTTAAACTTCAACGTGAGGCTCAGCTTAACATTTGGGACTGGAGAACTCTTAGCTGAGGGAAGAGGAGGCCCATCCTGGGCACTGTAAGATGTTTTCATCAACCTTGCCCTCTACCCACTAGAGGTTGGATGGACTACCATCACTACATCATGACATTCAAAACCTGTCTAGACGTTGTCAAATGTTAGAGGGGGTTTAGGGGTGGGGGAAAGAATCATCTCCCTGTGAAAACCACTCCTTTACTTTCTTAATGACTCTCTACTCTGCAGTTTTTGGGTTTTTTTTTTTCAAAACAGTCTCACTATGCCACCCTCAGTAGTGCAATTGGCATCACAGCTCACAGCAAACTCAAACTCTTGCCTCAGTCTCCCAAGTAGCTGGGATTACAGGAGCCCACCACAACATCTGGCTATTTTTTTGTTGCAGTTGTCTTTATTGTTTTAGCAGGCCCGGGCTGGGTTCGAACCCACCTGCCTCGGTGTATGTGGCTGATGCCCTAATCACTGAGCTACGGGTGCTGAACCTTCTCTGCAGTTTTTACCTATTTACCCCTCCCCCAAAACTGAACACCAATTTATTCTCTAGTCTGACTGCCAACTCATAACCTTTTCCTCCCTCTATTCAAAAACAATTCCTGCCTCCTGATTCACCTACTTCAGTTAATACTAGTGTCTTTTTTCCACTCACCTGGGTTCAAAATCTTCCTCATCTCTATCAGCCTGGTTGTCTCCCTGTCTCCCAAATTCTTTCCTCTCCATTCTCACTGCTCCTGCCCAAATATAAGCACCCCTCCCCCTAGTATTCTAGCTTAGGTCTCCTTCCCTCTAAGCTATCTCCTATACCATCCCAGAAAGTTCATAAAATATAAATTTTTTTTAAGACAATCTCATTCTGCCACTCTGGTTAGAGTACCGTGGCATCAGGCTAGCTCACAGCAAGCTCAAATACCTAGGCTCAAGATACCCTCCTCCCTCAGCCTCCCTAGTAGCTACCAGTACCCACCACAACATTCAGCTCATTTTTTTCTATTTTTAGTAGAGTCAGGGTCTTGCTCTTGCTCAGGTTAGTCTCAAACTCCTGAGCTCGGGCAAGCCACCCGCCCACCTCCCAGAGAGCCAGGGTTACAGGCATGAGCCACTGCACCCAGTTGAAAATATAAATTTTAAGCAACTGTCCTTAACCTTCCCAGAACATTTGCACACCTCTGCCTACTTCTTCCACCCTGTTCAGGAGTACTCCCACTTGCCCATAATGTCCTCACATCCCTCTGCCCCTGCTGGCCTCCCAGGACTTATTTTTTTATTGTTTCATCATCAGTCCTTCAATACTCAACAAAAGGGGCTCGGCGCCTATAGCTCAACCGGCTAAGGCGCCAGCCATGTACACCTAAGGTGGCGGGTTCAAATCCCCAGCCCAGACCCGCCAAACA
>NW_003852529.1:2411322-2415676 GCF_000181295.1 Otolemur garnettii | reverse complement strand
TTTTCTTCTACTCTCTTTCTCCTTCTAAGAGGATAAAATGAACTTTTTTACTGAGCTTTTAGTCCTAGCTGTTTGGGAGGTTGAGGTAAGATGATCCCAAGAGCTCAGGAGTTAGAAGTTGCTGTCAGCTATGACTACCATAGCACTCTACCCAGAGTGACGGAGTGAGACTCTATTTGAAAAACAAACAGAAAGAAAACTCCAGAGGGGCTCCAACCATGGGGGAACCCCACATTTTGGTGAGTTTTACTTCCAAGAGCTCTACAAAAGAAAATTCCTTCATGCTTAGGGCATGAGAAGGGACCTCATTTTTAATTTTTTTTTTGAGACACTCTTACCTGGTCACTTTTGGTAGAGTGCTATGGCATCCTAGCTCACAGCAACCTCAAGCAATTCTCTTGCCTCAGCCTCCCAAGTACTGGGACTACAGGCGCCCGCCACAATGCCTGCCTTTTTTTTTTTTTTTTTTTTTTTGAGACAAGGTCTCGCTCTAACTCAGGCTGGTCTCAAACCTGTGAGCTCAGGTAATCTACCCACCTAAGCCTTCCAGAGTGTTAGGATTACAGGCGTAATCCTAACAAGATCTGCCTTCAGGGGAAATTATTTTGCCAGACACTCACCTGTCTGGGGGAAGGGAAAAAACTCTAGCCCCCTCTGGCCATCCTATTCCACTGAAAGGAGAGGGAAAACTTAGGAAGCACTTAAATCCAGTAGTACAGGCTCACCAAAAGCCTGAAACCTAACCACAGGACTGTAGATTCAACATTCAAAAAGCAATTGATATAATCTACCACATCAGCAGGCTAAAGTAGAAAAATCACATGATCCTATCAATAGAAGCACAAAAAGCATATGACAACACACCCAACACCCATTCATAGCAAATAACCAGCTCTCAGAAAATGAGAAAGACAAAGGAACTTCTTCAACCTGGTAGAGAACATCTCACGCTGTATCCTAGCACTCTGGGAGGCCGAGACGGGTAAATCAGCTCATGAGTTCCAGACCAGGTTCAAACCCGCCAACTTTGGTGTATGTGGCTGGTGCTATAATCACTGCGCAATGGGTACCAAGCCCACACCAGAGGATTTAAGAGCAGGGTCCTTGGCGGCGCCCATAGCTCACTGGGTAGGGTGCCAGCCACATACACAGAGGCTGGTAGGTTCAAACCCAATCCAGGCCAGTTTAATGACAACTGCAACAACAACAAAATTAGCTGGGCATTGTGGTGGGTGCTGGTAATCCCAGCTACTTGGGAGGCTGAGGTAAGAGAATCGCTTCAGCCCAAGAGTTTGAGGTTGCTGTGAGCTTTGACACTACAGCAACCTACCCAGGACAACAGCTTGAGATGCTCTCTCTCTCTCTCTCTTTTTTTTTTTTGGCTGGGCCTGGGTTTGAACCCGCCACCTCCAGCATATGGGGGCTGGTGTCCTACCCTTTTGAGCCACAGGCGCTGCCCAGGACTCCATCTCAAAAAAAAGCAGCATCCTCTTACCTTGAGGCAGTAAGACACACTTGGCTTACTTAAATAGATTGTGTTGGCAGAACAGGTTGGTGGCAGAGCTGAAGTTCAGCATTGTGTTATGGAAAAATACTGGATCATTTTCTTTATTTGCTTCATGGCATGGGTTTTACATTTGGTCTTGAAGGTCATTTGTGTCAGAAATTTAACTGTGAGGTAATGTAGGCAAAGCACATTAGTACAATCCACCTCAGCAGTTGTTACTCTTCTTATACATCAGCCTGTAGATCTCAAACTGGTCTTCACCAGTAAATGGGTCCTCATCTGTGGAAATCCCATCTCGTTCTAATCATGACAGGGTGTAGTCAATGATGGTGACTCGCAGCCCACAGGTGGGGATGGTGTTTGTCTTTCCATAAAGGGTGCAGTGGACTTCTTTGAGGTCAGTTTGGTGCTCAAAGTGCAGTGATGACTCTGCCACTGTGAGGGGATTCTGTGATCTGGTGTAGAATATTTCTGTTCTTTTTTTTTTTTTTTTTTTGAGACAGAGCCGAGCCCCTGGGTAGAGTGCTATGGCTTCACTGCTCACAGCAACCTCCAACTCCTGGGCTCAAGTGAGTCTTCTGCCTCAGCCTCCCAAGTAGGTGGGACCGCAGGCACCCGCCACAATGCCCAGCTATTTTTTGGTTGCAGCCATTATTGATGTTTGGCGGGCTGGGCTGGATTCAAACCCGCCACCTTAGGTGTATGTGGCTGGCGCCTTAGCCGCTTGAGCCACAGGTGCCGAGCCAGAATATTTCGTGTAATGTAAGTTATAAATTGAAGTCTGAACTCTGAAAAGCGAATCAAGTAGGGAATTTTGGCACAATTTTTCCAAAATCCAACCTCTATTTGACTTTTACTGCATAATTTTTCAAAAATATCTGAGGACTTGGCCGTCTTTTCAAGGGCCTCTGTCTTTTTACATTTAAAAGAACACTGTTTTGCAGTAGTATCCTCCTCATCATCAATTTTCTTTTCACTATTAGTAGGTCTGTGGGATGTAAACTGTCAATAGATATATGTGAAACATTTTGACAGTTTTCAAACAGTTCTCTCATTAAATTTCTTGAACTCAGCCAGGCATGGTGGCTCATACCTATAATCCTAACTCTTGGGGAGGCCAAGGTGAGAGGATTGCTTGAGCTCAGGAGTTCAAGACCAGCTCAGCAACAGTGAGACCCCATCTCTACTAAAAGAAAAATCTAAGGCAGTGCCTGTGGCTCAAGGAGTAGGGTGCCCATCCCATATACCAGAGGTGGCAGGTTCAAATCCAGCCCTGGCCAAAAACTGCCAAAAATAAAGAAAGAAAGAAAAGAAAAGAAAAATCTAGCTGGGTGTTGGGGTGGGTGCCTATAGTCCCAGCTACTTAAGAAGCTGAGGCAAGAGGATCACTTGAGCTCAAGAGTTTGAAGTTGCTATGAGTTATGCCACAGCACTCTACCCAGGGTGACAGAATGAGACTGTCTCAAAAAAAAAAAAAAAAAAAGACCAGGCACAATGGCTCAAGTCTGTAATCCTAGCACTTGGGAGACCAAGTTGGGTAGATCACCTGAGCTCAGGGGTTGGCGACCAGCCTGAGCCAGAGCAAGAACTTGTCTCTAAAAGTAGCCAGGCCTTATGGCAGGCGCCCGTAGTCCCTGCTACTCAGGAGGCTGAGGCAAGAGAATTGCTTGAGCCCAGGAGTTTGAGGTTGCTGTGAGCTATGACAAAAAACAAAAACAAAAACCAAAAAATCAAAAAAAAATTACATGCAGAGACAGGTAGTATTTAGCTGTGATTTCTGGGCATAAACAAATTTTCTTTTTGCCATTTTTTTTTGGTTGCAATTGTCATTGTTGTTTGGCAGGCCCAGACTGGATTCAAACCTGCCAGCTCTGGTGTATGTGGCTGGTACCTTAGCCACTTGAGCTACAGGCGCTGAGCCTTCTTTTTTGGGGGGGGGAGAATCTCACTGTGTCACCCTTATTAAGAGTGCTGTGATGTCACAGATCACAGCAACATCAAACTGCTGGACTCAAGCAATTCTCTGGCCTCAGCCTCCTGAGTAGTTGGGACTACAGGCGCCCACCACAACACCCAGCTATTTTTTGTTGCAATTCTCATTGCTGTCTTAGTTGGCCAGGGTCAGGTTCAAACCTGCCACCCTCGGTATATGGGGCTGGTGCCCTACCCACTGACCCACAGGCACCACCCATGGGGAACACCTTTATATTGTTGGTGGAACTGCAAACTAATATAGCCTCTGGAGAGAAGTATGGAGAGGCCTCAAAAAACTCAAAATAGACCTTCCATTTGATTCCACAATCCCATTACTAGGCATCTACCCAGAAGAAAAAAAATCATTTTGTCAGACAGACATTTGCACTAGATTGTTTATTGCAATTACAATTGCCATGAAGTGGAAACACACGAGAGAAAAAATTCAAGTTGGGGGAAGGGGAAAGAGAGAGAGGAACTAGTGTGCCCCCACCTATGGGGACAATGTAATTAAGGCATACAGCATACCTCCTGGGTGCAAGACACAGCTACAAAAGGAACTTTACCTAACAAATGAAACATTATAACCTAATTATTTGTACCCTCATATTAATCTGAAATAAATAATAATTTTCAAGTTATGATACTTGTTATTTTTCCTCATACCACTCATAGCTGGAGAGATGCAGATAACCAATAGTATGGTAACCAGGACTCCTGTTCATCACCCAGCAAAAAGGCCAATAAGCTAAAAATGAATTCTACAAACACTTATACAATGCTTCTGTACTAGTCACTATTCTAGTACTACAGGCCAAAGATGAACAGGAATGAATGCCCTCTATGATTCAATTTTTTTTTTTTTTTTTTTTT
>NW_003852529.1:2406650-2409444 GCF_000181295.1 Otolemur garnettii | reverse complement strand
TTTTTTGGTTGCAGCCATCATTGTTGTTTGGCGGGCCCTGGCTGGGGATTCGAACCCGCCACCTTAGGTGTATGTGGCTGGCGCCTTAGCCGCTTGAGCCACAGGCGCGGAGCCCAGCAATTTTCTTGTTGCAGTTGTCACTATAGTTTTTTTAGCTGGCCCAGGCCTGGTTCAAACCCGGCAGTCTGAGTGTATGTGGCTGGCTCCGTGCTATAGGCGCCAAGAACGAAGAAGGAATTTTAAAAGCAGATACCAAGGGCCAGGCGTGGTGGCTCACACCTGGCCTCCCTGCACTTTGAGAGGCCAAGATGGGTGGATCGCCTGAGCTCATGAGTTCCAGACCACCCTGAGTTAGAGCAAGACCCCATCTCTAAAAATAGCCGGGCGTTGTGGCTGGCACCTATAGTTCCACCTAAGCGGGAGGCTGAGGCAAGAGAATCGCTTGAGCCAAGAGTTAGAGGTTGCTATGAGCTATGACACTACAGCACTCTACTGAGGACAACAAAGTGAGACTCTGTCTCAAAAATAAAATGAAATAAAAGCAGATACCAGAGGAAAGGCTGCCAAGCAGAGAATTACAGCAAAGAAAGGCCTGATAACTGAAAACACAAAGTTCATGCAGAAAGTGCAGGGTCTGCAGTACATAACTAGATAGATGTTATTTGCTATAGTAAGGAAGAAATGAACAGCCAGGTGCACTGGTTTACACTTGTAATCCTAGCACTCCGGGACACTGAGGTGGGCAGACTGCCTGAGCTCGTAAGTTCGAGAACAGCCTAAGCTAGAGCAAAACCCAGTCTCTAAAAATAGCCAGGCTTGGTGGTAGGCACCTTGATAGCAGTCCCAGCTACTCAGGAGGCTGAAAGCTGAGGCAAGAAAATCGTTTAAGCCCAGGAATCTGAGGTTGCTGTAAGCTATCATGCCACAGCACTCTACCAAGGGCAACAAACTGAGACTCTATCTCTAAAATAAAATAAAACAACAACAGGCTCAGCACCTGTAGCTCATTGAGTAAGGCACCGGCCACATGCACCGAGGCTGGTGGGTTCGAGCCCAGCCCAGGCCTGCTAAACAACAATGCAAGAGAAAATAGTTGGGCATTATGGCAGGTGCCTATGGTCCCAACTACTTGGGAGACTGAGTTAAGAGAATCGCTTAAGCCCAAGAGTATGAGGTTACTGTGATCTGTGAGGCCATGGCACTCTACTGAGGGCAACATAGTGAGACTGTCTCAAAAAAAAAAAAAAAAAAAAAACACTATAGAAAGATAGGCTGGTGCAGTGGCTCATGGCTGTAATCCTAGCATTGTAGGAGGCAGAAGCTGGTAGACTGAAGGCTCAGGAGTTTGAGACCAGCCTGAGCAAGAAAGAGTCCCCCATCTCTATTAAAAGCAAAAAGAATTAGCTGGGCATAGTGGCACACGCCTATAGTCCTAACTACTGAGGAAGATGAGGCATAAGGATCACTTGAGCCCAAGAGTTTGAGGTTGCTGTGAGCTATGATGATGCCAGGGCACAGAGTGAGACTCTCTCCAAAAAAAAAAAAAAAGCGAGGGGGAGGACGGTGCCTGCAGCCCAGTCGGTAGGGCACTGGCCCCATATACCAAGGGTGGCGGGTTCGACCCTGCCCCAGCCAAACTGCAACAAAGAATAGTCAGGCATTGTGGTGGGTGCCTGTAGTCTCAGCTACTTGTGGAGGCTGAGCCAAGAGAATTGCCTATGCCCAGGAGTTGGAGGTTGCTGTGAGATGTGACACCTTGACACTCTACTGAGGGCGATAAAGGGAGACTCTGTCTCTTGAAAAAAAAAAAAAAGGTAGGCTTGGGCCGAAGTTTAGACCAAGCAAACAAGCTTGGATTTAATTCTCTAGTTACAGAAAGCCACAGGGGTAATATTTGAGAAATACCTGAGGTTAGAGGGAACACAAGAAACTCAAGAAGATACAGACACCTCCTGTTACACTTGTAAAAAAGGCAGGCTGCCTCTTCTGGCCTTGGAAGTGATGAAGGATGCAGATGGAAGGTGCAAACACAAAAGTAGTTACTTCACAGGTTTTAGTTACCACTGTGTGTGGAGAAGGGATTTCCAGGAGAAGAGTGAGTTAGAATTAATCCTGAGACTCTGGCCAGTCTGTTAACAACTCAGAGAGAAAGCTGGAGAAGCACATTCAGGAGTAAAGAGGCACCAAAGGGTTAAATTCAGAACAAGCTGAAGGGAATGCTGACGTTGTGAGAGGTCTGACAAACCTCTGCAGACAGACTGGCTCTCAGTGAAAAAACAGAGCTCAAGAGATGGACAGGGAAATGTCAGGAACAGGCAGCAGCTGGAGCCACAGTAAATGTAACTGCCGTAAAGGATCAACCAAGCAAATCCCTCCTCCGCATCTCCAACTGTCTTATCTTTTTTTTAAGCTAGGGATCACCCCCTTTTCCGTGTCCCTTAATCACCTCTTTCTTTATTAAACTCATTCCATACCTATATTCTATTCCAGATCACAGGACTAAAAGGCAGTAGCACCCTGCAGCCTTATGTAAAAAGGCCCTCCAACCACAAAGGAAAGCTGTGTCTTCCAAGACTACTAACTCCTTGAAAAAAAAATAAGATATGCTCAAAGCTTTTGTAACGTCTGGTCTGAGCAAATGGCAAAGGTTTAACTGATAAGTGACACTCCCTGGAGATCATAAATGTGTTAAGTCTGGATCCAGTCTGTCCAAAATACTCACAGGCCAAAGGCAAGAGCACTAGTGCAGCAGCATTGGGAAACACCAGAGACCAGTTCAGGCTTTTTTTTTTTT
>NW_003852529.1:2404670-2405721 GCF_000181295.1 Otolemur garnettii | reverse complement strand
CCAAAAAAAAAAAAAAAAAGAAAAAAAAAATTTTTTTTCAGACAGTCAAACTCTGTCACCCTTGGTACCGTGCCCTGGCATCACTGCTTACACCAACCTCAAACTCTTGGGTTCAAGTGATCCTCTTCCCTCAGCCTCCTGGAAAGCTGGGACTACAGACGCCCGCCACAACGGCCAGCTATTTTTAGAGATGAAATCTTGCTCCGGCTCAGGCTAGTCTTGAACCTGTGAGCCCAGGCAATCCACCTGCCTCGGCCTCCCAGAGTGCTAGAAGTACAGGCATGAGCCACTGCGCCCGGCCAAGGCTAAATCTTTTTAAGCTTAAAAAAAAGGTTAAAGAATATTTCTCCCTTACTCTCATTTTTGAAGCCACGCCTCCCAACCCAACTGCGTCCGGCAGCACAGGTACATACGCTACATACGATGTCGCAGTTTTCGAAGGAAGGAGTAAATGTTACGCCCTCACTCACAACGATAAATGATTTTCAGAGGGGAACAAAATCAAATCACGAACTCAAGGAACTAGAAAAAGTAATCAAGTGATTTTTTTTTTAAAAGTCAGCCTAAAACTTCACTCAAGGACCTACACCGCAAAGGGACTCTAGACGCATTTCAAGCTTCAACACAAAACACGTCGTGACTGAACGGCATTGTTCTCCGGGGATACACCCGTTTTCTCAGGAACGCGACATTTTTACCACTGCCTGCCTCTGGACGGTCTCCGGCGGCCGCCAGCCGGATTCACTGGATTCCTGCTGGACTTCCCGAGGGCGCTGGGGGAAGGGGAGAAGTCTTTCTCCGGCCGCTGGGCCCCCGCCCCGCCCCGGCCCCGCCCTCTCTGCGCCCCCCGCGTCACCTGACCCTCTAGCCGCCCGCCGGCTCCCCCCACGCCGGCCTCCGTTTCGGCAAAGCCACAGACCTGATGACACTGATGTGAAACTGGTCCTCGCGGAGGCCCCGCCAGGCGCCAGGCAGGAACTCCTTGCACCACAAATAGGCCCTGCGCCGTGTCCGAGGCTCCGGCTGATCGTCGGCGGCCGCCGCCGGCGGG
>NW_003852529.1:2399343-2404587 GCF_000181295.1 Otolemur garnettii | reverse complement strand
CGAGATCGCTGGCGGCGTCGCGCTGCTGCCCTACGCCGGACGCCGGAGTCGCGCTGCCGCTGCCGCAGCTCAACAGCAGCCCGAGTGGCGAGGGCTCCGCCTCGCCCCCGGTGCAGAACTTGGTCTTCATGCCAGGCAAGCGGCCGAGGCGGCGCGGGCGGCCGCAGCGCGAGAAGGCGAGGCTCAGGGTCAAGCCGGGCAGGAGGTGGCTCGCTGACTGGCCGGCCGGCGGGGTCTGCGCGCGGAGGGCGGCGGGCCGCAGCGGTTGGGGGAGCGCCGGGCGGGCGCGGAGCAGCGGGCGGCAGCGGCGGCGGAGCGGAGCTGGTGCTGCTGGCCGCGGCGCTCGCTCCTATACCGCCGCCGCACGCGGAGCGCCGACGGCGTCACAGCCCGCCCTCGCGCTCGCCGCTGATTGGCCGCCGCCCTCCTGCTTGGCGCATCACAACCGCCACCGCCCTCGTTACGCTGCCTCTCCATTGGCTGCGGCGTGTGTCCCCGCCGGGGTGCTGCAGCCCTCGGGGGCGGGGCGCAGAGGCCGGACCCCCTGTAACGGGATCCGAGGAAAGGAGAAAGAGGCCAGGGGATCCGGGAGGGGGACTCAGGGGTAGCTGGGCTGGGCCAAACGAGGGCGTCTCCTGAGCCTGAGAGGACCCCGGGGTTGGCTTTGGTGCTCGAAACTTTCCTTGGACTCCTCAGAAACCCCGAGACAAGGCCGGGCGCCTGGCAGGTGGCAGGCAGGAAATTGGTGTCTGAAGGCTTCTTTTCCGCATGACCTTGGGGCAAGGCACCTCCTCCTGGAGTTCGTGGGTGTGTATTTGTAACATTTACCAGCGTCGGCTCTGCCCTATGCAAGGTGCCTCCACCCTCTGTCCAACCCAAGCCCGAGGAAGTGTTATCCTTGGTTCAGAAACTGAAGCCGAAAAGGAGTAACTGGTTCGAGACAACACGGTCGGCAGGCCCAGCTTCACATCCGCCTGTCAGCCTGCAGCCTCAGTTTCCCTGTCCGTGGTGCTGAGGACACCAGGGCCTAGAGGCTCAGGGGTGATAGGCAAGCGGGCAGGCAATCCCCGCAACTGGGCCTCTGTAGGTGTCTAAAACACCGGCCAAAGGTGCATGCCACGGTGTTGCTGTCTTTGTGGACACCATCACCTACCCCTCCCCTGCCAGGAGACAGCCGCGTGACCATGACTAATGGACCTTTGCCTGGAGCTGGGGGGCCAAGGGCCCTGACCCTATTTGCCACACTCCGCTTTTCCCAGCTCCTCTGACCCAGCTGCTTTTATCTTTCCTGGAAGTAATTGGGGTACAGATAAATATAAAAATTAAAGATCCTAGTTATGGGATATGAGCTGGGACAAATGGTTTCTCTGGCTCCCAAGAGCTTAGGAAATCCAGTTCTGACGCACAGGAAACGGCTTCTATGCCAGGATTTCACAGTCCGCCAGAAGCAAAAATCTTTTAAAAGAATATGTACTTGGCTGAACTTGATACAAAAAAAAAAAAAAAAGATCTTATTTAACAAAGGATAAAAATGCTAGGGAACTTTTCAAAAGGGTGCTGTGTAGACAGGCTTGGAGGTTCACCTGGGAAGCTAGGCGTGGCCTAGGCCTTTACTGGATGTTTGAAACACTGCGTAATCAAGGACTCCAATCTGAGAAGCCATTTAGATAAGGGAGCCAAGGACTTTGTCTAAAAATACCAGACCACAGAGAGGTAGAACCATGCCAATGGCCTGCCCAGGTGACAAGCCCTTTGTCCCACTGTCCGCTGGTACCAGTCTAGTAAGTTCTGAGGAATGTTAGAAATCTGCCCAGGATGAAGGGGCACTAGAAGGAAGTGGGCGTTTATAATTTGAAGTAACTCTCGCATCTGCTGGTTTGGAACATGAAAACTCGGGCATCTTTATGGGATTGCAATTCCCTTTGTGATTAAGATATTGCCTCGTTAAAGATGTTGGGAAAGTTTCTGGGACCCAAACGTGGAAGAAAAGTGGAACGTGGGGTATATAGCTATGCTCTGGGACCACTTATGGGGTTGGAGTGTGTGAGGACACAGATTTTAGGCACAAAGTAATGCTGCTCCAAGCTTCGATTTCTCCTCAAGGGACTTGAGCCCTGAATTCTAATTTGGGGGAAATCAGTGTCATTCACTTTAGACTGTAACCACCCCTGGCCCCCCTGGCCTTTGAGAGCTGGAATTGTGGTGGAGGCAGTTTCCCAACTCCTTCTCACTTATTCTTTTCACCAGTCACACAGTTCTGCTCACTTGTTCTTTTTTTTTTTTTTTTTTTTTGAGACAGAGCTTCAAGCTGTCCCCCTGGGTAGAGTGCCGCATTACAGCTCACAGCAACCTCCAACAACCTCCAACTCCTAGGCTCAAGCGAGTCTCTTGCCTCTGCCTCCCAAGTAGCTGGGACCACAGGCCTGCCACAACGCCCGGCTATTTTTGGTTGCAGCCGTCATTGTTGTTTGGCGGGTCTGGGCTGGGGATTCGAACTCTCCACCTTAGGTGTACGTGGCTGGCGCCTTAGCCGGTTGAGCTATGGGCTCCGAGCCTGCTCACTTGTTCTTCAAGGAGGACTTTGGAGCATTTGAGGAAACTCCAGGTTTACAAGATGGAGATGATTTGTTTCAACCAGATGATTTGAGTGCTCAGAGAAGGTTAATGTCTGAGAATGCAGCTTGAATGTTAGAGACGTGACTTAGGTCTGGGAGGGGCTTGTCACCAAAGCATTCTCTTCTGCTAGCTTCTCCTCACCCTTAGCGTACTTAGAGGCCACCCCGCCTGGGCCAACCAGGGCATCTACATGAATGGGGATATTAGCCAAAACTCCTGCGTGACTCACAATGTCATAAACCTCACTGGAATCTTTGCAACAACTCCTGAGCTTAATTGCATTACTTCCATTTAACAGATCAGGAGTCAAGAGGCTCAGAACTCGCCTGAGGCTACATAGCTAGTAAACAGTTGAGTCTAGGGATGGACTTAGGTAACTCAGCAACTGAGCCCCTACAGTCTCCATCACCCAACTTAGTCACTCAAGGCTTCCAAGTCACTTTTCCAAGAAGGGAAATCTGATTGGTTCAGCTTGTCTTAGCCCTGTCATGGGCAGTACCTGTGGCTCAAGAAGTAGGGTGCCGGCCCCGTACACCAGAGGTGGTAGGTTCAAACCCAGTCCCAGCCAAAGGCAGCCCAGGCCAAACTGTAACAAAAAATAGCCAGGTGTTGTGATGGGTGCCTGTAGTCCCAGCTGCTCAGGAGGCTGAGGCAAGAGAATTGCCTAAGCCCAGGAGCTAGAGGTTCCTATGAGCTATGACGCCACAGCACTCTATCCAGGATGACAAAGTGAGACACTGTCTCAAAAAATAATAAAAAGCCCTGTCATGAAGCAGTGGCAGCCCATGGATTTGCCCCCCCAGTCAGGTGCCCAGGCCTGGCCCAGTCAGCTATAACCAAGTTGCTGATACCAGATGTGATGATTTGAGTGACAGAGGCTGGACACAGAACAGATACCTCCAAGGGGATGGCTAAAGCAGCAGTTCTGAAGTTAGGAACAGCTCCTGTGATGCACCTGTATATAACCTACATGTGTGCAAACCCATATTAATACATTTAACACATGGACTTTAGATGCACAAAGGATTCCTAACTCATGGTCCAGCTCAGACAAGGAGTGTCTGGGGCCTTCTTGCCCAAAGTCCCTTATTGCTTCCATACAGGCTTGGACCTCGTCACATAGACCCCTCCATCATAATTTGACATTGGCTGCAGCTGGAGGACCACAGCCCCTACCAGGAATACAGTATTTAAGTCCCTATTTTGAAGATGGCCCTGGCTCGCCACCTGTATCTCAAGCAGCTAGGGTGCCAGCCACATACACCGGAGCTGGCAGGTTCGAATCCAGCCTGGGCCTGCCAAACAACGATAACTACAACAACAACAACAACAAAAAAAATATATATATATATATATGTAGCCGGGCATTGTGGCAGGCACCTGTAGTCCCAGCTACTTGGGAGGCTGAGGCAAAAGAATCACTTAAGCCCAAAAGTTGGAGGTTGCTGTGACCTGTGACGCTACGGAACTCTACCCAGGGTGACAGCTTGATGGCCCTGTGTGACTCAAGTTCTTTATTCATGTCACAAGCATAACTACAGATGCCTGTCCTCACCACAAGGGAGCCAGCTTTGGAATCCAACAGACTGAGTTCAGATCTTGCCTCCACCACTTCCTTAGTATATAGTGCCTTCAAGCAAGACACCCTCTCTGAGCCTCACTTTCTTTGTAAAATGGGTTGAATAGCCCACCTCATGGTAGGGAGGGGATGGATTGTGAGGATTAATGAGATAAAGCACAAGCAATGCCAAGTGCATAGAAAATATCAGCTTTATGTATTATATATGTATTTTCTTTTTCTTTTTCTTTTTTTTTTGAGACAGAGGCTTGAGCTGTCCCCTTGGGTAGAGTGCCGTGGCATAGCTCACAGCAACCTCCAACTCCTAGGCTCAAGCGAGTCTCTGCCTCTGCCTCCCAAGTTGCTGGTACCACAGGCACCCGCCACAATGCCCAGCTATTTTTTTTTGGGGGGGGGTTGCAGCCATCATTGTTGTTTGGTGGGCGCGGGCTGGATTCGAACCCACCACCTTAGGTGTATGTGACTGGTGCCTTAGCCACTTAAGCCACAGGCGCCAAGCCCATATGCATTTTATTGATAAATACCCATAGTCCCTGTGGAAGGTAAAGCAATTATATTCTCACTTCCACCTGATAGTTATGGAGCTAGACCTGCAGTGGCTGAGGCCCTTGGCTAAGGTGAGGGTGAGGCAGGAGCCTTTCTTCCCATATGTCCTGATTCTGCTGCTTAGGCAACCACAGGGTACAAAAGATGTCTCTGGCCCCACCCTCAGTGTTGGAGTGGGCAATTTCACCCAAAAGCACCTGGGCAGAGGCAGGGACAGCTAGTCATGTAGTAACACTAAAACAATAGGGTTTTTTTTTGAGACATAGTCTCACTATGTTGCCCTTGGTAGAGTGCCAGCGTCACAGCTCACAGCAACCTCAAACTCTTGGTCTTGGCTCAGCGCCTGTGGCTCAAGTGGCTAAGGCACCAGCCACGTACACCTAAGGTGGCAGGTTCAAATCCAGCCTGGACCCGCCAAACAACAATGACGGCTGCAACCAAAAAATAGCCAGGCATTGTGGCGGGCGCCTGTGGTCCCAGCTACTTGGGAGGCTGAGGCAGGA
>NW_003852529.1:2390140-2397640 GCF_000181295.1 Otolemur garnettii | reverse complement strand
GAGAATCTCTTCAAAAACAAAACAAAAAATGGGTGGCACCTGTGGCTCAGTGAGTAGGGCGCCAGCCCCATATATCAAGGGTGGCGGGTTCGAACCCAGCCTCGGACAAACTGCAACAAAAAATAGCCAGGAGTTGTAGTCCCAGCTACTCAGGAGACTGAGGTAAGGGAATCGCCTAAGCCCAAGAGTTTCAGGTTGCTGTGAGCTATGACGCCACAGCACTCTACTTTTTTGGGTGAAAAAGTAAGACTCTGTCTCAAAAAAAAGAAAAAAAAGAATCTCTTAAGCACAAGAGTTAGAGATAGCTGTGGGCTTTTGATGCCATAGCCCTCCACATAGTGAGACTGTCTCTAAAAAAAAAAAAATGCTTCAATTAACTTTGGACAATCTAAATTTTCTTCAGGTTCCCAAGTATTGTCAGCATCTGTAAGTCCCTTCCACTTCAGGAAATACTCCACCTTCCCATTTACTACTAGTTCATCTAGAACTTCTTCCACCACAAATTTTTTTTTTCTTTAGAGACAGAGTCTCACTTTATCACCCTCAGCCTCCCAAGTAGCTGGGACTACAGGCACCCGCCACAACGCCTGGCTATTTGTAAGAGATGAGATATTCCTTTGGCTCAGGCTGGTCTTGAACCCATGAGCTCAGGCAATCTGCCCACCTCAGCCTCCCAAGTGCTAGGATTAAGGCATGAGTCACCTCACCTGGCCCTAATTAATGATCTTTGAAAATTTTCAGGCTGGACTCCAGTAGCTCGGTGGTTAGGGTGTTGGCCACATGCTCCAGGACTGGTGGGTTGGAACCCAGCCCAGGGCCTGCTAAACAACAACAAAAAAAAATAGCTGGGCATTGTGGTGGGCGTCGGTAGTTCTAGCTACTAGGGAGACTGAGGCAAGAGAATCCCTTTAACCCAAGAGTTTGATGTTGCTATGAGCAATGACACTGGGGCACTCTACCAAGGGTGAGAAAGTGCCCAATAAAAAAAATAAAAATTTTCACAGCACACCTAAGATCCTCTCTTGGCACACATGTTGAAAATCACTGCTCTAGGCTGTGCTAGAATCCTGGGTGGCCTCACACTGCCGGAGATCATATGGGCTTCACCCACCACTGGCACTTGGGATGAGCTGCTGTAGGGCCACCCTTGTGGGTGATGGCTACTCTATGCCAGCCTCCAGGAATCCAGCTAACAGTAAATAGGAGAGCATAGATACCCTCAGGGGGCCTTGTCTTTGAGCCTACCACTTTCTCTGTTGCTTTCAATGAATCTCCCCAACAACCCTATATATCCAATGGTCTCCATCTGGTGATGAAGAAAGTTGGGCTTAGAACGGTAGAAGCTTTGTGGTGGCAGCATGACCTCCAAAGACAGATTTTTTACCTATAACATTATCATAGGATCCCTGCAAATGGGAGTGGGTAGTACCTGCCCAGCCCCCTACATATGGGCATTCTAGTCACTTGCTTCCATTGAGCCCTTAGGGCCCTGAGCCCCAGCCCTGGGTGCTGAGCTACTATTCTTGGGGTCAGAGACCTCCAGGCTTGCCCAGCCCCTCACTGGCAGCACTTCCTAGCCTTGAGCTAAACCTGGGCACTCAGTGGAGGCCCAGCTCCTGTCACTCCTCTATCTCGAGCTGTAACCCAATCCTGAGCATGTAGGGTTTCAGCCCAGAGCCCTCTCTGTCCTCTCATCAATATTTTAAGGCTCAGAACTGGAGTGCTTGGTCATGAGGACAGTCTGGGAGGGGGAGGCATGCACAGCCCTGCCAGCTCTGCTTCTCCAGCCCTCGAGGGAACCCCTATTGTGTCAAGTGATTGGTGCTTCCTGGGCCACAGTTGCTTTTGGTGCAGAAGGGCAGAAGGACAAAGCTTGCCTGAATGGAGTCCTGGGTGGGGTCCCTAGTTCCTTCAGGTTTCTAAGATAAATGGTTTCAACCCCTGGTGAAGCTCCCTTCTCACCTGGAAGATGGGATACTAATGACATCTCACTGCTGGTTGGAAAACTTCAGAAATGCTAGATGCAGGTAAAGGGCCCAAAGTTTGCTCCTACCAGATGCTTGACACCAGTCCCCCTGTTTTCTGGAGAGGCCACTTCAGAAAACCTTTTCTTGTTTTTTGGGTTTTTTTTTGCAGCTTTTGGCCAGGGCTGGGTTTGAACCCGCCCCCTCCAACATATGGGGTCAGCGCCCTACTCCTTGAGCCACAGGAGCTGCCCAGAAAGCCCTTTCTTGTAACAGGTCTTACAGGTGGAGTTGATGCCATTGGGGCCATGGGTGGATCCTTCTGTGTTCTCGGGAGGTCCCTAGTATGCCTAGTGTCCCTGGTAACTCCCTTGTCTGGCCCCAGAGCAGAAGAACCAGGCAGCAGAAACCTGAGAGAGTGGAGAGGGAATTCCCACTTTCCTTCCCCTCCTCTGAAGACCCATTACCCACCCTCCTCTGAGTCTGCCCCGGAACTCAGGATCAATCCCAGAGCTTTGGACAAATTCCTCCAAAAGAAAAGACTTTGTAATTAGAACAACCTCTCCCCAGGACCAGCGCCTGCCATAGAAAATTTCTCCCCAAGCTATATCTATCTGCTTGTGCACATATTGACATTTAGGTCATGAGATTGTACATTGCAGTTTGAATTCTTTTCCTACACAACATTGCCTTCCTAGGCTGCAAACTGCTACAGGTTGTATGCATTATTTATCTCTGCGGGTCAGCCATGGCAGAGGCTAGACCATGCAACAACATGTGTGCTTCCAGCGTGTACCATAGTTTGCGCTCAATCCTCACAATTGCCTCGTGTGCTGGGCATTATAATCCCATTTTACAGTTGAGGAAACTGAGACTCAGCACAAAGTCCTAAGTCTGTTAAGTGCTGAGGTAGCACTTCATTGATTTCATTCATTCATTCGCTCAAATATTTCCGAGGGTCTACAGACATCAGAGCTTGTGCTGGGCACCTAGGTAGAGTGTTCCTAGTCTCGGCAGAAGCAGGAGCCAGGTGGATCTGTTTTCCCCACTCCCAGCACTGTCAAGCCCTATGATGGGCACATCAGAGGCATTCAAGGATTGTGTGGAAAGTGAACCCTTTCCAGGTTCCTTCTGACTTCAACCTGGCCATGTTTAACTCCTATCTGATACACCAACATGTGCGCCGGCATCCTTTATTAGCCTGTCTCCCCAGATGCTTCACGAACATTTAGGTTCTTTCCAGTTCTAATTACAGATAAGGTGGCAATGTACAGTTTTATGCATGGGGCTTTTTGCTTCAGGAGCTCCTTTTCTTGGGAGAGTTTTGGAAGGGGGGCTGCTAGTCAAGGGTCATGAACACATGTGTACCTGTGGGTTTCCCCCCTTTGGCTATTCTCCACTTCCCTGCTCAGAGCCTCAAGGAGGCTCCCCCACATCCATGGACAGAATTAGTTGTGTACCCTTTCATACAAAACCTATTTGTATGGCTGGGCACCCACAGCTCAATGGTTAAGGTGCCGGCCACATATACCAAGGCTGGCAGTTCAAACCTGGCCTAGGCCTGCTAAACAACAATGACAACTGCAACAACAACCACGGGCGTTGTGACTGGCGCCTATAATCCCAGCTACTTGGGAGGCTGAGGAAAGAGAATCACTTAAGCCCAAGAGTTTGAGGCAAGAGAATCACGTAAGCCCAAGAGTCTAAGGTTGCTGTGAGCTTTGACACCACAGACTCTGTCTCAAAAAGAGAAAAAAAAAAAAATTAAGGGCAGCACCTGTGGCTCAGTGGGTAGGGTGCTGGCCCCATATACTGAGGGTGGAGGGTTCAAACTCAGCTCCGGCCAAACTGCAACAAAAAATAGCTCGGTGTTGTGGTGGGCACCTGTAGTCCAGATTAAGAGAATCACCTAAGCCCAAGAGTTGGAGGTTGCTGTGAACTATGAAGCCACAGCCTCTACCAAGGGCGATAAAGTGAGACTCTGTCTCAAAAAAAAGGAATAGTGAGGCTTGGCACCTATTGCTCAGTGGTTAGGGTACGGGCCACATGCACCAGGGCTGGTGGGTTGGAACCTGGCCGGGCCAGTTAAACAGCAATGACAACAACAAAAAAAAATAGCCAGGCGGCTCTGCGCCCACAGCATGGTGGTTACAGCGCCAGCTACATACAACAAGCCTGGTGGGTTCCAACCTGGCCGGGCCAGCTAAACCACCACAACCACAAGAACAACAAAAAATAGCCAGGCGTTGTAGCGGACGCCTGTAGTCCCAACTACTTGGGAGGCTGAGGCAAGAGAATCACTTGAGCCCAAGAGTTAGAGGTTACTGTGAGCTGTAATGCCACAGCACTCTACCGAGGGTGACATAGTAAAATTCTATCTTAAAAAATAATAAATAAAAATAATGAAACTAAAAACAAATAGCCAATTGTGGTGGTTCACACCTGTAATCCTAGCATTCTGGGAGGCCAAGACTGGTGGATCACTTGAGCCCAGGAGTTCCAGACCAGCTTGAGCAAGAGTGTGACCCCATCTCTACTAAAAATATAAAAAACTAGCCAGGTGTGGTGGCAAGTACCTGTAACCCTACCTATTTGGGAGGCTAAGGCAAGAGGACCTCTTTTTTTTTTTTTTTTTTGAGACGGAGCCTCAAGCTATCCCCCTGGGTAGAGTGCCATGGCATCACGCTCACAGCAACCTCCAACTCCTGGGCTCAAGCGAGTCTCCTGCCTCAGCCTCCCAAGTAGCTGGGACTACAGGCACCCGCCACAACGCCTGGCCATTTTTTGGTTGCAGCCATCATTGTTGTTTGGCAGGTCCGGGCTAGGGATTCGAACCTGCCACCTTAGGTGTATGTGGCTGGCGCCTTAGCCACTTGAGCCACAGGCGCCGAGCCAAGAGGACCTCTTGAGCCCAAGAATTTGAGGTTGCTGTGAGTTGTCACACCGTGGCACTCTACCCAGGGCAACAGAGTAAGACTCTGTCTCAAAAACATAAAAAATAAATAAATAAAAATGAATAGTGGTTTATAGAGCACCTTAAGTGATGTGGTGTAAAGAACATCTTCCAAGGCCGTGCCTACAGCACAGTGAATAGGGCACCAACCACATACAACGAGGCTAGTGGGTTCGAGCCTGGCCTGGGCCTGCTAAACAACAGTGACAACTGTAATAACAACAACAAAATAGCTGGGTGTTGTGATGGGCACCTGTAGTCCCAGCTACTTGGGAGGCTGAGGCAAGAGAATCACCTAAGCCCAAGAGTTTGAGGTTGCTGTGAGCTGTGATGCCACCACACTCTACCTAGGGCAACAAAGTGAAACTCTGTCTTAAAAAAAAAAAAAAGAACATCTTTCAAGCTTGACAGCATACCTCTGTGGTCATTTGATTATCCTTATTTGGAGATTCTACCAAAAATCCTAGTCTGAGGCCCTTGGGGCACATGAGGCCTTCCGGGAGCCACTGTAATAGATCCTGGGCATTCACACAATGACCATTCTCTCCTGAGACCCCAGAGTGTATTTTTTGTATCTCCCTAGTCTGTGTTTTAAGTATGGCCATCTAAACTCACTTTCAAAATATGGTGAACACCTGCCTATTGTTTGGTACTCTAAGTTTGCATTACTTTTGTAACACAATACATGCAATTTGTAAAAAGATCCTAGTTATGATGGAAGTCACCCTGTGAGGTAGACTTTTGGGCTGGGAGGTGGTGGGAAACAGAGTCAGGCATTGTACCACCCTGCCCACTACACTGGGGCCCTATCTCCTCATCTGCCCTGGTCCCTGCAGGTTGGACTTTAGCCTGGTAGCCTTGGAATGGCCCTCCCTTCTGCAGAGGACCCCTGTACAGATGGTAAGCTAAGGCCTAGAGACACAGGTAGGAGTCAGTGCCTCTGCTTACCCAGGATGCAGGAGCCCACCCTGGGCCTATCCCATTCTCTATTCTACCAGCCCAAGGTCTGCCGACCTAGGAGAACATGTCAGCGTGGCCTGGATGTCAAGAGACCGCTGAGGGGACCCAGTGCTGTCCTCATCCCCTCTTAGTAACTGACGAGGGTGGGGGAGCTGCTGGCACTCCGTATCCCCACCCACCTCAGACTGTAGAAGCCACCAGAAGTTGTTGGGGCCCCACTGGCAGCTCTTTTCTGTGTGACCTTGGCCGGTCCAGCGTTTCTAAGAACTCTGCCATCGAACAGAGCAGAGAAGGGACTAGCGATGGCCGGCGGTTCGGAGGCGGCTTTGGAACATCCGCCGATCGAGCCCGAGGAACCAAAGGCCAGACCCTCCTCCCGCAGAGCCACTGCCCAGGATGAATTCCAAGGCCAGCGGCTGCCCAGGAGCGAAGGAAACCGGTCAGACGGGATTCCAACGTCCCCCGCCCCCACGTGGGAGAGAGGCGGTTGTAGGGAGGAGGCGGCCGCGCTCCGGAGGCCCGGGCTGGAGTAGGAGTGGCCCTCGCGGAGGTGGGCGTGGCCCTCGCCGAGGTGGGCGTGGCTGGTGGGCCAGGGTCCCAGGCCCCAGACGTCCCTCCCAGCCGGACTCTGAAGCGCGGCGCGGCTGCACTGCAGCCAGCCGAGGGGCTTCCCTGCCCCACAAACCCGCTCGCTTTGGGATCGGCGGTGGAGGGAGTCGCCCCCAAATGTTAGCGTTGGGTAGCAAGCTAACGGCTTTACATTTTTTTTTTTTGTAGAGACAGAGTCTCACTTTTTCGCCCTCGGTAGAGGGCAGTGGAGTCGCTCCAGTAACCTCCAACTCTTGGGCCTAGGCGACTCTTCTGCCTCAGCCTCCCAAGTGTCTGAGACCACAGGCGCCCGCCACAACGCCCAGCTATTTTTGTTGCAGTTTGGCCGGGGCTGGGCCTGAACCCGCCACCCTTGGTATATGGGGCCGGCGCCCTACTCACTGAGCCACAGGCGCCTCCCTACATTTTTTCTTTAGACATAACTGATGAATCTGTTTTTGCAATTAGAATTTGTATCTACAATGCTAATAACAATAAAGCGTCCCAGGCTGTGGCGCCAGGTGGACGGGGAGGGAGGCCCTTGGCCACTAGGAATTCGTGACAGGGGCAAAGGTTCCCAGGCTGACAATCTGCCTACTGCTCCCTCCAACCCGAGGCAGGCAGGACTAATCCCGTTAAGGCCAGTCAGGCAGATCTTCCCCACCAAGCCAGGCCTCTAGGCCTGGAGACCCCTGCCAGTCCTCTCCCAAAGTCCCTGTGCCTGTGGACTCGTGCCATGAACCCCCACTCTCTCCTGCCTGTGTCCGCTGGCTGCTCAGTCCCTCTTCCTCCTTCAGACCCTGCACATCATGTGATAAGTGCTCAGTGAATGTAAGAGAAGCAAAGGGACTGAAGGTTCTAGAGGTAGCCCCATGGGCGGTGCTGCCTGGCTCTAATCCCAGCTTCATTATTGGCTGTTTGACCCTGGACGAGTGATTATTCTCTCTGTGCCTCTATGCCTTGCTTGTAAACTGGGGACAATATTAGTGTCTCTTGCATATATTGTTACAAGATTAAATGGAGAACTGGGGGGGG
>NW_003852529.1:2356290-2388045 GCF_000181295.1 Otolemur garnettii | reverse complement strand
CCACCTTAGGTGTACGTGGCTGGCGCCTTAGCTGGTTGAGCTATAGGCGCCGAGCCCTTTTTCTTTTTTTTTTAGAGACAGAGTCGCACTTTGTCGCCCTCAGTAGAGCCCTGTGGCATCATAGTTCACAGCAAACTCAAACTCTTGGCCTTAAGCAAGTCTCTTGCCTCTGCCTCCCAAGCAGCTAGGACTACAGGTGCCTGCTACAACAGCCAGCTATTTTGTTGTTGTTCTTGTTGTTGCAGTTGTCATTGTTGTTTAGCTGGCCTGGGCCAGGCTCGAATCTGCCAGCCTCAATGTATGTGGCTGGCGCCGTAACCACTGTGCTACAGGCACCAAGCCTACTTTTTTTTTTTTCAAGACAGAGTCTCACTTTGTCACCCTCAGTAGAGTGTCATGGTATCATAGCTCTCAACAACTTCAAACTCTTGGGCTGAAGTGATTCTCTGCCTCAGTCTTCATAGTACCTGGGACTCCTGGTGTCCATCACAGCATCAGGCTATTTTTAGAGATGGGGTCAGATCTGCTCTTGCTCAAACTGGTCTGGAACTCCTGAGCTCAAGTGATCCACCTGCCTCAGCCTCCCAGAGTACTAAGATTACAGATATGAACCACTGTGCCTGGCCTTTACTTATTTTTTAGAGACAAGATCCCACTGTGTTGTCGAGGCTGGTCTTGAACTCCTAGGCTTGAGCAATTCTCCCAGATTTAGAATTGCATGCATGAGTCACTGTGTTCAGCCCTAAAGGATTTTTTTCTTTTTTGTTTTTCGGGCTTTTTGTTGTTGTTGTTGTTGTTGTTGTTGTTTTTAGAGTTGGGGTCTCATTTGGGTGCCCAAGCTGGAGTGCAGTGGCAAGATCATGGTTTCTGCAGCCTTGAACGCCTGGGCTCAAGTGATCCTCCCACCTCAGCCTCCTGAGATCTGAGCCCATAGGCATGTGCCACTGTACCTGACTATTTTTTTTAATGTTTATTTTTGCAGAGATGGGATCTTGCAATGTTGCCCAGACTAGTCTCAAACTGCTGGGCTTAATCAATCTTCCCACCTTGGGCTCCCAAAGTACTGGGATTACAGGGGTGAGCCACTATACCCAGACCCTAAAATGTTTTCCTTTTCATCAAAAAAAAAAAAAAAGGAGTTCACTGTAGAAAATGTGGGAAATACTTAAAAGAGAAAGAAAAAATCCTACCAGCCAGAGATCACTGTGACCACTTGAAGTAGGCACAACTGGGCGTTTGCTGGGAGACACTCTGGGTCTATGGTTTTTTTTTTTATTTTTGAGACAGAGCCTCAAGCTATCCCCCTGGGTAGAGTGCCATGGCTTCACAGCTCACAGCAACCTCCAACTCCTGGGCTCAAGCGAGTCTCCTGCCTCCGCCTCCCAAGTAGCTGGGACCACAGGCGCCCGCCACAACGCCTGGCTATTTTTTTTCGGTTGCAGCCATCATTGTTGCTTGGCTGGTCCGGGCTGGATTCGAACCCACCACCTTAGGTGTATGTGGCTGGCGCCTTAGCCACTTGAGCCACAGGCGCCGAGCCTGGGTCTATGATTTTTGGATAATTTTGTATCCTGACTTTTTTTACCCCTTAAAATTATATTGTTGTGGGCAGTGCCTATGGCTGCTCAAAGGAGTAGGGCACCAGCCTCAGATCTGGAGGAGGCGGTTCAAACCCAGCTCCAGCCAAAAACTGTAAAAAAAAACCCAAAAAAACAAATTATATTGTTGTTGCTTCAACAAAAGCAGATGGATTAATGGAGAGGTGCAGGAGAGGGCAGTTTGTGGGGCTGCAATGAGGCTAGTTAGAGTACAGTGCTCTCTGAAGCATCCAGGCAGACGGTATATGGAGTTCACTGCACAGTTCTTTCAAATTCCCTGTAAATCTGACATTTTTCCTGACACAGTGTTGAGAAACAATTGGATTGTGAACACACGCCTGTCTTATGAACCAGTAACTACACTCTTGGGCATACACCCAGTAGAAGTGAGTGCTCACATCCACCAAAAGGTGTGTGTGCATGATGCCTAATGTCATTATTCATGACGCTACATAGGAAATAATCCAAATGTCCATCAGGAGTGGGGTCTGCAGAGACATTGAGGTGTGTTCACACAGTTGAATACTATGCAACACTGAAAAGCCAGGCTGATGTGCTCACAACCATGTGCAGGGTCAGAGTGGAGGACAATAGGCAGGGCAGTAACCATCTAACCCCATTGATAGGACACTCTAAGCAGTGGCTGCCAGGGCTCCCACATGGCCACCTGTCACTTCCCCTGTGCCTTACCAGCCTGTATACTCCACAGGGCAGAGGTCAGGTCCTGCTGTGGACAGAAACCTAGAGCAGGGCAGTGCTTGGCTATGGGTCACATAGCATATCAGTGACCAAGCTGGCCTATGGCCTGCACACAGGCCTCCAACTCCCATCAGCCTGGCCTGGCTCTCCTTGCACAGTGCCAGGCTGGCACAGGTCCAGAGAATTTATCTGGGTTGCTGGCAGATATGCCTGGAGTTGCAAAAGCCAGTCTGGTCCAGTTTCCTCCCTTGGCAGCCTCTCCTCCATTGGGGCAAGGTGGTGGCCAGCAGCTCCTGGCTTTCATCCCACCAATGAGGCAACCCCAGTGAGGAAAGTCCCCTTGCCTCAGCTTGGTTGTGAGTTTAGTCCTGGGCCAATCACTGTGCCCAGGGGGTGCACTCAACAGGCCAGCCCTGGAGTGGGGGGCGAGGGGCCTGTGCCACTCTGATACAGGCGCTGGGAATGGGGAAGTATCTTTTCCAAAGAAGGGAGAATGAACTCCAGGAAGCAGAAACAATGAATGACCAGGACAAGGAAAGCCAGGCTCCATTGTCCCAAACCCTGTGGACAGTGACCCATTCTTTCTTCCTCACCTGCTTGGCAGCAGGGGACTTTGGAGGAGACAGCAGGGACATGCTGGAACTCAGAGTCTAGGAAACAACAGAGAAGGAACATTCTCTGGAGTGTTTGTGTGTATGTCTCCTCCCCTCATTCAAACAGGAGGGCCAGCCTCTGTCCCTTACAGTTGAGCACAGGGGCTTATGGAGAGCTGACCAAATGCCACGTGCTATGCTGAACATGTAAGTGAATCATCTAATCCTCACCGAGGTTCCATGAGCACACATTTCACAGATGAAGAAAGAAGTCACAGCCAGGAGTTGGCTGAATCCAGGCTCAAATCCAGGTCTGCCGGATCCCAGGGTCTGAGCTCTGCAGCGCCACTGCTCAGCTCTCTTCACTGTGCTGCCACATCAGCACCGAGTCAACTGCCTCTGAGGGGCACAGGGTGGGGGTGTGCACGCTGGGGGCTGTGTCCTGGGCAGAAGGACCCTTCTTACCTCTGTGGCCCAACTCTGCCTTCTCCCTCAAAATCCAGGTCAAAGGACACTTCCTCCATGAAGTTTTCCCTGCTGTGGATATACCCTCCCACCAAGGGAGGACTCGTACACGTGCATGCTCTGCTATGCACCCCCTGGGCTGCCCTCATTAAAGCCCCAACCAAGGCGTGTGTGTGTGTGTGTGTGTGTGTGTGTGTGTCTCCCCCTGTCAGAGTGTGGACAACCTGAGGGTAGGGAGAGGAAATTCCCTCGTGTGCCCAGTGGGCATCATTCATGAATGAATCCTAGCCTGAGTAAGAGTGAGACCCTATCTCTAAAAATAGCTGGGCCTTGTGGTGGGAGCCTGTAGTCCCAGCTACCATGGAGGCTGAGATAAGGCAATCTCTTGAGACCAAGACTTTGAGGTTGCTGTGAGCTATGATGTCACAGCACTTTACCAAGGGTGACAAAGTGAGACTCTGTCTAAAAATTAAATAAATAAAGAAAAGAATGAGTGAGTGAGTGAGTGAGTGAATGCACTGACTCTCAAAGTGGGTTGTCCTGCAGACAGTGGACAGACCTGTGGAGGTGGGAACCGGGCCCTTCAGAGCCTTGGTTTCTGGGTGGCTGATGTGCTGGGATAGGGAAAGTCCAGCCCTCTGTAGCTCCTGGAAGCCGGAGTCCAAAGTTAGCCTGTTTTAACAGGGCTCCTCTCAATCCAGGCCTTTGGAAGCTACATGGCCAATAACACACTGTCACCTCTGCTGCAGTCTATTTATTTAACCTAGTGGGAGGAATGCTGTGTGGCCAGGGTGAGTCAGTCACCCTGACCTGCAGGACAGCTCAGTTCTGCTTCTTTTCTGACTGAGGGGCCACATGCTCACCTGGTTTCCCCTCCCTGAGCCTCACTGTGCCCATAGGCCACAAAATTCAGGGTGGGGAGGTTATAGCTTCAGAACTAAGCAGCAGGGGCAGGAGTGCCACCTGGTCTCTCCCAGGAACCCCATGCGCCCCTCTCTCACTCCTCTCCTGCCTACAGTGTTGCTCACTGATCAGAGCATTTTCTCTTCTTCTTGGGGGAGTGGGGGCAGGGACAGGTTCTTGTGTCAGGGCACACCTGAGCAGGCTCTGTTCTTAGCTCCAGCCCCTTCTCTTGCCCAGCTTGGTCTCCCTGGCTCTGCACTCCCCCCAGGGGTAGTAACTAGCCCAGGGGCTCCCACAGCCTGTGGCAGCCTGTGGAACCCTGCCAGGTTATGAGGATGAGAGGCTCCAATTGCCTGGGGCTGCTTTCCCAGAGAGGAAGCCCCTACTCCTTCTGGCTGCCACTTGCCCAGACCTGCCTGAGCCCCACACTGGCAAGCTCTGAAGGATCCCTTGCAGCCTGAGGGCTCAGGACTGAGTGGAGGGAAGCCCTGGGATGGGAGTGAGGGGTTAGGAGAGATTTGGGAGGAGACATCTATATAAACACAGAGACCAGAGACTGCCAGGTGAGAGGGAACTAACTGCTGCGACAAGGGCTGGGCAGAGAGAGGGTCCCAGGTACAAGGAGAAGCAAGAGCAGAGAACTTCGTGAGCCAGGGGAGCCCCAGTCCATCCTTTCACCATAACCTGCTAGGCCCTCCCAGGTATCCCTAGGCCCTCTTAGCCTGCAATAGCCCAATGTGGTGGGCCTGGAGGCTAGGTGTCACTGGCTTCTGCCACCCCACTTGGAGTCTCAGGCTCTTCCCAGGAACGGACCTCGAAGTTGCTAAAGCTTCAAGAGACACACTTGTGAGCTTTCAGACGGGGGCGGAGGTGGGGGTGGGGGGATGGAGTTGCCTAGCTGTCAGGGGGCACGGAAGGGCAAACATGCTATGGTCTCACCACTCAGCTCCCTACTGCAGGGGTTGAACATTAACCCACTGGACAAGTGGCTATAGCTAAGCAAACACATGTTTTGTGGTTTTTTGGCCAGGGCTGGGTTTGAACCCACCACCTCCAGTATATGGGGCCAGCATCCTACTCCTTTGAGCCACAGGCTCCACCCTAAGCAAACACATGTTATCACATGTCCACAGCAGCTGTTTCCCCTTTCAGAGCAGCTCTGCCTGGGTGCCACCTGCATGGGGGCTCAGGTTGGCAGGCAGGGCAGGTAGTGAGTGGTCTGGTTCAAGTCCCATCCACTTCTCCTCCTGCTCACCATGTGACCTCAGGAAAATCACTGTCCCTGCCTCTCTGTACAGTGAGAAGCATAGCCCTCTCTGCTCTGGTCTCCAGGATGGCTGGGCCACAGTTGGGGCTGGGTGCAAGGGGTGAGGGTGAGGGTGGTGCACTTGGGCTAGATTGGGGATCTGATTAGTTGAAGCCAGAGAAAAAGTGCAGGCCTTGCAATTAGATTTAAGGCAATAATAAAAACAGCTAAGAGTTACTGAACACTCACCACGTGCCAGCCATGGCACATCTTTTTGGTATCTTCTTTAATCCTCAATGAGGTGGGTGTTATCATCATCTCCATTTCATAGAGTAGGAAATGAAGGCACAATTAAGTAGAACTGCTAAATTAGGAAGTGGCAGAGACAGAATTTGCCCTGAGAGTGCCTGACCCAGACCCTCACCCCTGAAGTTGGTGCTCCCTTGTCTTCTAAGGCTGATCTATTACCCCAGGCTCCTCAGGACTGCAGCCTGGGCCCCATCTACCACCCTCTTTTCAACCTTCTGGACTGGGCCTGTTGAACTCACCAATCCTTTCCCGAAGACACCCTGTCTTTTTCTTGTCTCCAGAACTTTGCACATGTTCACTGCCTCTTTGCCTTTTGGGTTTATAAACTATTCATCCCTTAGGACCCTTCTTAATCTCACCTTCTCCACAAAGCCTGTCTTGCTTGGTTCTCCAGCAGAAAAGGGACCCTCCCCTTGGTACTCCTTCAATATTTCTCATGTCTATTCAAGCATTCCCCATAGCTCATATGCCTTTCTAGTGCCTAGCACCTACTTGGCATTCAAGTAGGGAAGGCTATCAAGGAAACAGGTGAATCCAGACAGACCTTCTGGAAATAGGAGAGAGGAAGGATGGAGCAGCATCTTTAGGTGAACAGAGGATGCACTGTTTGTGTGACAAAGAGGCATCAGCCGGAGGGAGAAAGAACCAGAATAGTTTTGTTTTGAAGATTGTGATCGGCTCGGCGCCTATGGCTCAAGTAGCTAAGGCGCCAGCCACATATACCTAAGGTGGTGGGTTCGAATCCAGCCCCGGGCCCGCCAAACAATAATGATGGCTGCAACCAAAAAAAAAATAGCCAGGCATTGTAGCAGGCGCCTGTGGTCCCAGCTACTTGGGAGGCGGAGGCAGGAGACTTGCTTTAGCCCAGGAGTTAGAGGTTGCTGTGAGCTGTGATGCCACCGCACTCTACCCAGGGGGACAGCTTGAGGCTCTGTCTCAAAAAAAAAAAAAAGAAGATTGTGATCAAGGCAGTTTGAGCAGGTAACAGCTTGAGGAGGCACAGGTCAGAGGCCCACTAGGTGTCTGGGGTGCCACACACAGACTGTTGAGATGGGACTGGGTACCAGCTGAAACTAATTGTTGAAGGTGCCAGGACAAACCCCAAAGACTTCATGGGTACTCTTTCTTTCTTTTCTTTTCTTTTTTTCAGTTTTTGGCTGGGGCTGGGTTTGAACCCATCACCCTTGGCATATGGGGCTGGCACCCTACTCCTTGAGCCACAGGCACCGCCCCGGCACTCTTTCTTAATCCTTAACCAGCCCAGAGTTAAGAGCTCTTACTGCCTCCACTTTACAAGTAAGAAACTGAGGCTCAGGGAAGGGAAGCCCTTTCCTCAGGCTCACACAGCCAGGGAAGGATGGAGCATCATTGACCCCACATCCTCACCATGCCCTGCCCTCGGCAGCAGCTTTGGTCCACTTGGAGGCTGGTGAGGCTCAGCCTCCCCAGCTCACCTCTTACCCCCAGAAGAAAAATGTGGTTTGACTGGCAAGAGAAAGAATGAAAGTAGTTTTGTTTACAGGAGAGTGACCCTGGAGAAGGCCTGGGAGGAAAGTTAAGTCTGAGGCTCCTGTGAACTTCCGGCCTGTGGTTCCTGGTCTTGTCTAGTCAGAGTCCAGTTCCCCCTGCCATGGGACTGCTGTGATAGAATTACTCAACCTGCCACCCAGGGAGCAACAAATGTACATGATAATGGCGAAAGCATAACTTAACAGATGTGCTTCTGAGAGGTACATCAACTTTCTCTGAATAGAACCCTGCTTCCCACTTGGGTAATTATAACTTCCAAAATCTGTCCCATGAGAGAAAACACTTGTTCTGAGAGTGGCTGTGGCTAGATTAGGCAGCGGTTCTCAACCTGTTGGTCGTGACCTACAGGAACTGTATTAAAGGGTTGCAACATTAGGAAGGTTGAGAACCACTGGATTAGAGGGTAACACAAGGTACCTTCTCCTGATCAAACACATTATTCCTTTGGTGTTGGATTTACTCAGTGACTACAGATTCTCAGACCAGCAGCTTGCCTGACTGGAGGAAACTTTGGGGCTCTTCTGCTGTCTCCATCCTGGCTGTGTTCGACTTACTCTTTCAGATACAGCCCATACCCTTCAGAGGCCTGAGGGCCAGCGGACCATTTCTTGCTGAGGGCAGTAATACCCCTCCTACTTTTCAAGCTCCCTGGGCATATCTGATTCAGGGGTATTGGTCATCCCTCTTATCTGCACCATAACCTTTTTTTTTTTTGAGACAGAGCCTCAAGCTATCCACCTGGGTAGAGTGCCATGGCTTCACAGCTCACAGCAACCTCCAACTCCTGGGCTCAAGCGAGTCTCCTGCCTTAGCCTCCCAAGTAGCTGGGACCACAGGTGCCCGCCACAATGCCCGGCTATTTTTTGGTTGCAGTTGTCATTGTTGTTTGGCAGGTCCGGGCTGGATTCGAACCCGCCACCTTAGGTGTATGTGGCTGGCGCCTTAGCCAGTTGAGCCACAGGCGCCGAGCCAATCTTCACCATAACCTTTATTTATTTATTTTTCAGACAGTCTCACTTTGACACCCTTGGTAGAGTGTTATGGTATCATAGCTCACAGCAACCTTAAACTCTTGGGCTCAAGTGATTCTCTTGCCTATGCCTCCCAACTAGCTGGGACTACAGGTTCCTGCCACAATGCCTGGCTATATTTTTAGAGATGAGGTCTTGCTCTTATTCAGACTGGTCTCGAACTCCTGAGCTCAAGCAATCAGCCAGGCTCAGCCTCCTAGAGTGCTGGAATTACAGGCATGAGCCATTGAGCCCAGATGCACCATAACCTTTACACAAACTTCTGCCCCACATGAGTGCATGGAAATAGTTAAAAAGCACTGATTGCTGTTGTTACCCATGCTGGCCTCCAGCTCCTGGGCTCAAACCATCTCCTTTGTGCACTAAGAACATATTGATGGAGGCACTCATCACCTTGACTAGATGAGGGCATTTCCCCTGCTTGTCCCCCCAGGAGTCCAGTTCCTGCTGGCTGCCTGTTTGGGAAGTGGCACCCCCCAGAGTGCCCTGCATTCAAGGCAAGTGCACTGGAGGCCTCTGTGCAGTTCTCTGTTGTCATCTCAGGTGACTAATGCCCTCATCTCTCAGAACTAACTGTGTCTCCTCAATGCCAGGAACATTGTTCCCTATCTGGCCTTGTCATCACCAGAAAGTGCAGCCCCTCCAAACCTCTGAGAGCCCACCCTCTGCCTTCTCCCATTTGCTGTTCTGGCTGGCTGTTCTTGGCCCCCAGTCTCCAGGCCTTGTCACTTCCACTTTCACTTGCCAGCGGCTCACTCAGGCCTTCCCAAGCCTGCATGCAGGTATGGCCCTTCATCCAGCCCCTCACACCAACGTGGACATTGCATCCCCCAGCCTGCTGTGTTCTCTGGCCCTCACCTGGATAAAGGTCATGGCTGGAGGGGCTCACACCTGTGCACAGAAATGCTGCCACCACCTTGGGTACCCAAGACACTGACGGGTACCTAGAAGGCTTCTATAGCCAGCTCTTCCATTTTCAATTTCTCATCTGTCTCACACTACTCAAGCCTTGGGGCTTCTTCTCCTGCCTCCAGATGCCTTCTACTTCACAGACAGGAAGAATCTCATGCTAGACTGGCATCCGCACCACATCCATGTCTCTTGGGAGATGGATCTGTACCCCAAAGACGACCCTCACCCCACCTGTTTAAATGACTCCTTCACTACTCTTCTCAGAACATATGGTCCCCTCTGTAAGTGTCCCATCTTGAAAGGGTCTTGCTTGTCTCTTAGTAATAAATGAGGCTCCTCTTCTCCCATCATCCTCCCTCCTTTCCAATGTCAACTGGCCTAGCTCCTCCTCCAAGGGCTTTCCCAAGCTGTGCTCTCCAAGGTCACTGAGGACCAGTGGCCTAGAGTAGCATTCTCTGTGGCTCTTCATGCCCAGGGACTGTCCTCCACCTTCCTTCCCTCAGTTATCTCACTACAGTCTGAGGAGGTCCCTCCAAGTTCATGTTGGAAATTTAACCCTCAGTGTACTGGTGGTGCTGAGGTTTTTGAAGGGTGTCAGGTCATGAGCCTCTGCGCTCACAAATGGACTAATGCTGTTATTGTGAGAGTGGGTTCGTTCCTGATAAAAGTCAGGCCCCTGCCCCTTTCTCAACTACGGATGCCTTCCACTATGGACTGACACAGGGCAAAGGCTCTCACCAGAAGTAGCCCCTGGATGTCGGACTTCCCCAGTCTCCAGAAGTGATTGTTTATAAAGTGCTGTCTATGGCTTTCTGTCACAGCAGCCAGAAACACACTGAGATATCCTCTCCTGGGGGCTTTAATTCACCCCACACTGAAGACTCAAATCCTGCCCCTTCAACCCCAAGTACATAACCTGTGCCTAACCAACATTGAAGTCAAGTGCAACTTTACTCCGGCCACACTAGACCCCAGCTGCTCAGGCCCTCAGGCTGGTTGGTGGCAGCTCTCTGCCATGTCCAGGCAGCTCTGGCAAGGCTCTGCTTCCCCTTGGCAGAGCGCTCAACAGGGTGGGCCACCCCCGAAAGTTAAGTCACTGTTTACCAGAAACAAACCTGACAGGAACACAGGATCTGCAACAGATTTGACTTTTAAGAACACTAACAAAGCAACCTGAACTTGTGGTCTGTCTGTCCTCCAGACTAGCTACTTTATAACCTTTCTGTATTTGTAAGCTTAGTGCTCTGGAGAATGTGAGGGGCAGAGGAGCAAGCAGAAGAGGGGTGGAGGTCCAATAATTGATCGGGAACCTCCCTTCCTAATCCTAGGCATTCACACACCCCATCCCTTCCTATCAGTCCTTCTGCTCCTTCAAAGAATCAAAATTGACTTCCCTCCAGGTTCCATACTAGAAAACGTAAGCAGTGCTTATATGCTCCAGGACATCAGGAAGGGGCAAAAGCTGAGACTTTCTCACTCCCCTTGAGCTGAGGGCTACCCTAGCCACAATGGGGCTCAAGCTGACCCTGAGGCTGTCAGCTTTACACTTTGCTTCAAGTACCACTGGATTTTCCGTCGAGTACACAATGGTGCGCAGGTCAGGGCCAGAGAAGTGGCACTTGAGAAGTCACACAAAGGCCCTGGACAAGCCAGCTGTCATTGATTATTGGAAAGCAGAGAAAACCCCAGGTGTTGTATCAGATACCTAAGCACAGTCAAAGGCACGTCATGTTTTATTTTTTTTGCAGTTTTTGGCCAGGGCCAGGTTTGAACCCGCCACCTCCGGTATGGGACTGACACCCTACTCCTTTGAGGCACAGGCGCTACCCAACATGTCATGTTTTTAGCCTTCTCTCTGCTGGGAACACAAGATTGGGCAGATATGTCAATGAACTAGGAAAACTCAATGCCTTGTCTGGTCTGTACCATTCACCCAGATTATCCTCAGGGTAGATGCAGTTTATCCTGAAACTTTACTAGTGACACATTGACTTCTAAGAATTGTGCTAGGTGCTAGGCAAGATGGGGAGATTAAGCAGCTTGGTCAGGGCTATACAGATGTTGCAGAACCAGACAAATTCAGGTTTCCTGATTCCTTTCAACTAGGTTTTGCAACAATAAATAGGAGAGAGGAGGACCCATGCCAGTTCTGGATATACTAGTTTTGTCCACTAGAGTGATGGGAAAACACCTAATTAGGAACCATTAATAAACAGACTGTGAAAGCCCTCAAATGCTATTTTGTTCCAGTTGAGGGCAAAGATGTCTTGAGTTCAAGAGCTAGGAGACTATGTAGTTTAAAAAGTAGTCTCCCGGCTCGGCGCCTGTGGCTCAAGCGGCTAAGGCGCCAGCCACATACACCTAAGGTGGCGGGTTCGAATCCCCAGCCCGGGCCTGCCAAACAACAACGATGGCTGCAACCAAAAAATGGCCAGGTGTTGTGGCGGGCGCCTGTAGTCCCAGCTACTTGGGAGGCAGAGGCAGGAGACTCGCTTGAGCCCAGGAGTTGGAGGTTGCTGTGAGCGTCATGCCATGGCACTCTACCCAGGGGGATAGCTTGAGGCTCTGTCTCAAAAAAAAAAAAAAAAAAAAAAGTAGTCTCTCTACTGAGAGAAGATTGAGTACTTACCCTTTTCTTGGCTGGAAACTAAGTGTCGCCAGACACAAGAGACAACCAGGCACTAGAAAACTCAACACCCATAGATATTGAAAAGCTTTGGAAACTTTGATTTTAAATTTGTTTACATGAAAATTTCCTGGAGAAAAGTCACCACCTTGATCTTTTCAGATACAGTGAACACCGGCCAAATTGTTTTAATTTCCGAATTTATTAAAATGATTAACCTCAATACTGCAAGTGCATGTACAAAATATTTGTAAAAAATGTTTTTAATGAAACGTTAAAGAACTTACCTCAAATGCTGAAAAAGTCCTTTCATTCTTTCAGTACAAGGAATACATTGTATCTCAAAAGTATTACAACTCAGCAAAACAATTTAAAACAGTAATTTGAAAAATGATTGAAAATTGAATACTTTACATATATTTCTAAGATAATTTCCTAATTCTTACAATGCCAAAATCTCAACCAATCATTGCATAAGCTCAAGCTAGAAGTTTTATTGAATGCAACCTCTTCCAAACTGGTCAACAGTGTGTGGATTCACCACTCTACACGGTGAAGCTCTACAGCAGACCTACCACAGTTTGGAGGCCCCTACCTTTAAACAACGGAAATTAGGTTTCCCTAGAAGGCATCAACAGTGGCTGCTGAGTGCTTGTGCATACCAACTCCTGAGGGGCAGTGATTCCTTACCAAATGTCACTGCTCTGAGACCCATGGGAAGGTCAGCCTCAAAAGATGAGGCCACAATAAAATTAAAATATCATAAATAAGTTAGTAAAATTAAGTTTAAAAATGAAAAATGGGAAATATGTTACTGTTACCTTTTCAAGATTGAAAGTCCTGAAATGGCTACTGTTGGTATGTAAATAAAGTGTTATAGTTTCTCAATTTCCTGGCAACACCCTGAACTTAAGAGAGATGAGGTGACCCACTGCCCTGCAGCACTCTCCAGACACAGGGTCTGCCTCATCCTCCATGGCAAGCGTCTCACACTTCTCCTGCACAGGGATCCCTCAAGGAATGGATGTGGGCTACTGAGCGCTCCCAGTGTCTGGGGACAGGTGCTCCTGTTGACTAGGGGTTGCCTACCTCCAGATGTGGCAGGAAGGGGTGTATGTGGAAGGCTGTCTACTAACATGCTCCCAAATTAATACCTGAGGAATTAGACTGCACCATAACAAACAAAGATGAAGCCACATAAGACTATGGAAGTAACTCCTTAGAGAACATAGGGGAAAACAACCTAAATTTTAAAAACTTTTAATGAATCTTATTTCTATTTGGAACCTATGGGCAAAAGGTTTAAGGAACTCAATTTAAAAGATGTCCCCCAAACCTGGAAACTTGTAGGAATCAATTAGTAGTAACAGTAAGCATTGAGGTTTTCTCCACTGGACTTTTCATACCTGCAGATTCCTTTTAATATTTTAAGACATGGGCTACTTTTCTATAGACACTATACAAATGCCCTAATTTGATTTTACTTAGGAACACTGTATCTGAAAGTACATGTACACATTGCCCAGAAATAAAGAGACTGACTGGTGTTAAACACCTGTTACACATTTATATTCCCAAATCCTTTGCCCAATGATTTGTAAAATAATCCAGAGAAAGGAAAACAGCCTGGTATCGAACATAAAGTGTAATCAAAATTTTGCTCATTAAGTTAAAATTAATTTCTCTTCTCAAAGTGCTTCAAAAAACAAATTAAATCTGACTCCTCTTCTTGTTTAACTGAATATATAGTCAAAAAGTCTTTGATATTTTCATAATAAACTAACATAAACCAAGAACTCCCACTGATGCAGTGCTTAAAACTATATATTTATAATTTCCTATTTTATTGGCATGAATATTTCTAAACTTAAAAACCTTCCTGGTAAGTTCTTTTAATTTCTTATGACAAAAATTTCTCACAACACACAAATATTTACAACATATACATTGTTTTCAGGTCTTTACATTGAATTTCAAAGACAAACATTTTTATAGGTTACCACAGAACAAAAGCTGTGACTCATGTTTTTATTTCATAAACTATTATAAGTTAAAGTGAATAGATTTTTTTAATATTCCTTGTAGCATTTTACAAGTGCAACAGAAAACTTGAAGACCCAAATAAAGATAGCTGTAGTTCATTAGATAAATGTTGCTTGTTGTCATCACATTGTTCACAGCAAATTTTTGAAAAAATAAGCACCAATCATTCTTGCAAAGAACAATTTTATCTAAAAGGATTGAAAAGAGTTAAATACAAGTTCTTTAATTTACATGACGAGCAATAAATACGCTGTATGGAAACTCATCCTGCACACTGCTACCTTCATACATGTAATGTACTGGAAAGTGAGCTGTCACATGTGTAAAACGTATTTTCTTTTTTTTTAAAGAAACCAATTTGACTCCCAACCAATGGTTTGCTATAATAACAAAGGCCACAACAGTACACCTGGGCCAGCAAACAGTGTGAAACCAACAAACTCCATGGGGAAACATCTAGCAAATAAATCAAAAAGCCAAAGATCATTGCTGGTGATATTAGCATACTAGAAAACCTTAATATGCTGCTACTATGATTTGTTTTAAATTATCATTTAGTCATATATTAAAGAGCCAACCGACGCTCTCAAAGTTAAAAAAATTGTGTAGCCACATTATTTTCAACATCCTGTGTGGAAAGTTGCTATCACTGTACAATTTCGCTTGAGCCTTTATTTTACAACAGGGCTTTACCTCTAACTCAGAATTGCACGTAAGAAGGCTATTTAAAAAGTACGATAAAAATTTGCACAAATCAGACTTAAGAAGAGTCAGTATGCTGTACACTTTCTACAATATTATGCTGATAAGTGAAGAGACGATAGAAGTGCTGCCACTAAAATGTTTCAGTTGAGGAGTAATTGACTGGAATTTTTTATTTTTTTAAAGTAGTTATCCCAGGTCAAATTAAGACCACGAGCTTATGCATTAAGCCTTAAAGACTGATCTTCTCTTCTCCTTGAAGAAATGTCAATATCTATAGAGTCTTTTCCGACTATTAGCCTCAATCGCTTAGCTGGAGGAAGAGGAATAAAATCATCTTCAAAGTCATCCTCATAGTCGTCTTCTTCATCTCCCTCGGAAGAGGAGGAATCATCCGCACTTTCTTCCTCGTACTGACTGTACTCATCCACCTCCATTCGAGACTCTAGGAGAGTAAGAGGATCGCTGCAACACACCCCATTTTCATGTAGCCCCTCTGTATAGGACCCCCTACTTTCCTCATCCCGTTTTAGTTGGATTTTTAATTTTGTGGAACTACTGCCTGATCCTGAGTTAAATCCATTATTAAGCTTTGCCACATAGAGATTATTATCATTTTCATGGTCTTTACTTAACTTGATGCTTATTTTTGAAGAATTCATTCCATCGTTCTCTTGGTCATTTGTCTTGCTGCTGCTATCATGACGCCTCCGAAGTGTCAATTTGGGAATCCCAGAATTATTTTCTAGGATCAACTGTGCATCATACCTTGTAATTCGCCTCTTCTTTTTACTTTTTGCAGTTCTAAAGCTGTCTTTTGTTTTGAAGCTATCTGATGTAACCACTGCACAACCGATAGGAGGAGCACAGTCTGTGTAGCTCACAGGCATGCCTGTGGCACCACTGTGCTCGCCCTGGGCGGAATGGGGCCCCAGCAGATCTGGTGCTGCCTCGTCTTTCTCAGGAGAATCATGCATTGGAGTGGATTCCTCTGTCTTTGCAAACTGTTTCACAAGTTTTCCCTGTCTTGACTTCTTTTTAGACACACTAGCGTCACTCTTGTAACACTTGGTCTCCCCCTTTTGTGCAGTCTCATGAACAAGTTCTTCCTGCACCTCAGGAGTTGGTTGCTCCCCATCGTCGGGGCAAGGTTCTGCCATGCTGTTTTTATAGCTGTCCAACATATTTGGTTCAAGCTTCACGTCGGAGGCCTCCTGCAGACTTGTTCTTGTCCTCACTGACCGCCGGGTAATGTATGTGCAGGGCGAGCCCTCCCCCTGCGAATGAGCACCTCGGACAGGGTTCTGTCTGTGTTCTCTCGCCGCGTGCCTCGTTAAGCACCCGCTAGTGACTGCAGCTTGGGCTGGTCCCTCTGGTTCCTTATCTTTTTTAATGGGCAAATTTTTATATAGAACTACTTTAGGCTCTTTAAGTACTAAATTTCCCATTTCAAGTTTTCTTGAAGTATTCTTTTGCTCCAGCCGCTTGCAATGATTTCTTAATTTTATCTTTGAAAGTAAAGGCTTTGCAGGCTTTTTCAGTTTCTTTGGTACCCTGGAATTATTTATATGAGTTAGCTTAGATGAGGTAGAGTTGGAACAGGCTGGAATTCTTGACATAGATTGCCTTGTTAATGTTCTGCTCTTGCTGTTCTTTTTTACACCAACTGAAGATTTTCGGTTAGAAGCTGTAAGGTTTAGAAAAAAAAAATGGGTGAAAAACAGCCTTGGAAACACAGCAGAATTCAACAGAACAATGCCCCAAACTATTAGCTATAATATGTATGCTTAGATGATATAAACGCATGGAAAACAGACCCCAATGTGTATGCCAGCACATATACATTTTCTACATAGCTTTTCTTTGACATTCTCTGGGGGTTCTATTCATTTTTGATATATGTTAGGAGCTTTTAGCACAGCAGAACCTAGATTTCACTCTAAGCTACTCCCCTTCATTGGTCATGATGGTTCAAATAAAAGCTTTTTTCTCCTGATTTAGTATTTTCTCACATAGAAATTTTGAAGGAAAGCTAAGTAAAAATCATGGTTTTCTTTCACAAACTCCTCCTAAAATTCCCACTTCATCTATTTATTTTTATTTACTTTTTTTTGAAACAGAATCTCACTCTATCGCCCTGGGTAGAGTGCCCTGGTGTCATCGTAGCTCACAGCACCCTCAAACTTCTGGGCTTAAGTGATCCTCCTGTCTCAGTGTCCTGAGCAGCTGGACTATGGCATCCATCAAGATGCCCAGCTAATTTTTCTATTTTTAGTAGAGATGGTTTTTTGCTCTTATTCAGGCTGGTCTAGAACTCCTGACCTCAAGCAATCCACTGGTCTTGGCATCCCAAGGTGCTAGGATTTCAAATGTGAGCCACCATGCCCAGCCTAAAATTATCATTTTAAATGTTTAACCTACTACTTGTTTAAATGATTATTTTAAATGTTAACCTATTACTCATTAACCCAGACTAAGTATAGACTTGGCCAGTAACATAGAATAGAATTATATTACTAGTAGGGTCTAAGTTCTAAAAGACAAATTCCATCACAAGAAAAACAGATTCTAGTTTGGCACAGTGGCTCATGTTTGTAATTCTACTACTCTGAGAGGCTAAGATGGGTGGATTGTTTGAGCTCTGGAGTTTGAGACCAGCCTAGACAAAGTGAAAACCTGATTTTTATTAAAAATAGAAAAACTAGCCAGACATTGTATTCCAGCCTGTAGTCCCAGCTACTTGAGAGGCTGAGGCAAGAGGATCACCTGAACCCAAGAGTTTGAAGTTGCTGTGAGCTATGGCATCAAAGCACTCTTCCCAAGGTGACAGAGACTCTGTTCCACCCCCCTCAAAAAAAATATATCCTAAGAACCACATATTGTTACTCCACAAAGTATACTGCCAGAACTGCATCATTGTAACTTATTCCCTTCAACTCTGTGAGGACTAGAAGAGAACAAGTGGGCTGTGCCATCTGAAGAGTTATAGAACTTACATGGGCCTGTTCTTTCAGTGACTGCCTGATGCCAACAGGCAGAGTGAAAGAAAGCAATAGTACACTATTAGAATTATACACTCTCAGGACAGAGAAGTACAATTTCCTTCCTCTAAGACATGGATACAGGCGCAGTGCCCGTAGCACAGTGGTTACAGCGCCAGCCACATGCACGCCAGCCACATGCATGGAGGGTGGCAGGTTTGAACCTGGCCCAGGGCCAGCTAAACAACAATGACAACTCCAACAAAAATTAGCCATTGTGGCCAATGCCTGTAGTCCCAGCTACTCGGGAGGCTGAGGCAAGAGAATAGCTTAAGCCTAAGAGTTTGAGGTTGCTGTGAGCTGTGATGTTACAGAACTCTACTGAGGACGACCTAGTGAGACTGTCTAAAAAAAAAAAAAAAGAAAAGAAAAAAGACATGGATACAAAAAAGAAAAAAAGATGCAATGAGGCTGGGCACAGTGGCTCACACCTGTAATCCTAGCACTCAGGGAGGTAGAGGCGGGAGGATCATATGAGGTGAGGTGTTTGAGAACCGCTTGAACAAAAGGGAAACCCCATCTCTACTAAAAATAGAAAAATTAGCCAGGTATCATGGCAGGTAGGTGCCTGTAGACCCAGCTATTCAGAAGGCTGAGGCATGAGGATTGCTTGAACCCAGGAGTTTGAGGTTGCTGTGAGTTATGATGACCCCACTGCCCTCTAGCCCAGGGTGACAAAACAAGACTGTCTCAAAAAAAATTTTTTTAAAAAAAGGTTTCAAAGAGTTTCATGGTAACAATAACCTAAGAACTAATATGACAGTTGGATGGCTTCTCAAGAAAAGTTTTGTGTGTGACTCAAGCTTAGCTTCTCTTGTGAGTCTCTGGCCTTGCCATTGACCTTCTGCTGCGTATTTTTCTCTCTGCATTTACGTTCTATAATATCATTTATAATTTTACACAAGTCAATTTCTCAACTAGTTTCAGCATCCCCCACTCGAAAAACTTCTTCCTGATCAAAACAACCCTTTAAAGATGATCCCTTCACTTGGGAAGCTGAGATGTGTGAATAAATAATTACCACCTCTCATCAGAAAAAGGGAGAATAAAAACAACAAATATGGGTAAGGCCAGCACACCACCCACTCCATGACAATCGGGATCCTGTGGAGAAAGTTTATGTTGCTTTTAACACTGCTGAGGGTTGCCAAGGCAACTGCCATTCCTTCTGTCTGGCTAGGCAAATAAGTTAGCACTGTTTTTTATTGGGAAGGGAGTGAGAATGCATAACACGCATTCCAAAAATATCAATCCACCAAGAATAGAAGGCTCTGTACTCAAAACCTGGCTTAAGCAGAATTCATAGCAATGAGATCCAATGGTTGAAAAAAGAACATACTTGTACATGTCAGCTGCTAATATGGAGGCAACATATTTTTAGGACAGTAGGAGTAATAAAGTGTGAATACTATCCAACTTGAGGATGAGTCATTTATCGTGAACTGGAATTACACAGAATTGGTAGAAAATATTTTTTAGAATAAGGCTATTTAGGGAATTCTTTTGTTAAAGGATCTACTGAGTAGATGTAAAGGTAACGTAAGGTTGTTTCTAGACAAAGCTAAGGAAGGACTGCATTTGTCTGGCTGCCATTTGCTTGGCTTTCCCAAATGTGGCCATGATGATCCTTCATTTACCCTCTGCGTTTTTTTTTTTTTTTTTTTTGAGATAGTCTCACTTTATCAGAGTACCATGGTGTCATAGGTCACAGAAACCTCAAACTCTTGGGCTCAAGTGATTCTTTTGCCTCAGTCTCCCAAGTAGTTGGGACTACAAGTGCCCACTACAATGCCAAGCTATTCTTTTTTTTTGAGACAGAGCCTCAAGCTATTGCCCTGGGTAGAGTGCTGTGGTGTCACAGCTCACAGCAACCTCCAACTCCTGGGCTTAAGTAATTCTCTTGCCTCAGCCTCCCAAGTAGCTAGGACCACATGTGCCCGCCATTAACACCCGGCTATTTTTTTAGTTGTAGTTGTCATTGTTTGGCAGGCCTGGGCTGGATTCGAACCCACCAGTTCTGGTGTATATGGCTGGCGCCTTAGCCACTTGAGCTACAGGCACCAAGCCAACATCCGGCTATTTTTAGAGACGAGGTCTTGCTCTAGCTCAGGCTAGTCTTGAACTTGGACAGGCAATCCACCAGCCTTGGCCTCCTAGAGTGCTGGGATTACAGGTGTGAGCCACCACACCCAGCCCTACCCTCTGCTTCTTCAAGAACCAATTTATGACTAAGTTAGTGGTTCTCAATCTTATTTTTCTTCTTTCCATACCATTCTTACCACAGGCCTGCCATCACCCCTAGATTCTCCATAGCAATCCCTTGCATTGTGGCCCAGCCTGTCCCTCCAATCTGACACCCCCATCATGAAATCCACTGAACACTTATTAGCCCTTCCTTCATTTCTCTGAATGCAACACTCATGCTCATTTTTATTTTTTCTTGAGAAGTCCTCTCTTCCTTTGGCTGTGAATGAGCACACTCTCCTGGACTTCCTTGCCTCATCCTCTGTGACTTCCTCCACCTGGCCCTAGACTGCCATCGCTAAGTGCTCTCCCACATCTGTTAAGATCTACATGCCGATAGCTTCCTCACTCCTTTCTGAGTCTCTCCTAAATTACAGATCCAGCCAACATACCTAGACTTAGGTCACCATCAAGTCCCCTAACAGCTCCCCCTTTTGAGCTCTCCATCTTGGTCATCATGATGACCATCTGCCCTGCTGCCTGACTAGAAAACGAGAAATCTTTCATTTTTGCTTTCCCCAACTGCCTCATCCAGCTGATTAGACAGCCTATGGGGTCCACCCCTGCAATTTCACTGCAACCTGTCTAGTCTTCTCTGTCCCGAATGTCCTGTCTCTTGCCTGAACTATGGCCATTTCCTCCCTCTCCTAATACTTTTTCCAACAATCTATTCTCTACTGTGTAGCCGGGAGGATTTTTCCCAGTACATTATATCACTTCTGGGCCTTAAACCTGTTAGCAGTACTCTAATACTCTAAGAATAAAGTCCAAAATTTTAAATTCTGGTCATATCTCTTCTTCCCACCGGTCCTCCCGTGGTGACTACAAGTCAATTTTTACTCAAGTCCTCCACTTGTGCATACCATGAGTCTGAAATTCTCTCTGCCTCAAGTATGTGTCTCAGTTGGCCAACTTCTCAATCCTTTAAGACTCAGTTTAGGCCACACCTCTTTTAGGGAGTCCTCTTTCTGTAAGATAGGGTGGTGTCTTTCCTGTGTATTTTCACGGCACCCAAGACTCTCCTTACTTGGCACTTTTTACCCATTAGATGACATTCCATTTTATGGTGATTCTGAATCCAGTCTCTCTCCATTCCTTCCCTCTTTCCAAAAGCTTCACTGTTGGCAGTAGAGCACCAAAGCTCTTGCACGTGTCTGAACCAGTGCACAATGGACTGCATTTGATGCTGTGTATTACTTCAATACAGAGATTTCACTTACATGTTTGTGTATTTACCACAGTATTCTCATTTTGTTTGAAACACATTACTTCATCAAAAGCCCAGTCGAAAGGTAAGCTCATCAAGTCAAAGGCCAAAAGAGTCACAGGTAAGTCAGGCGAGAGAAATGTGAGCAATTCGACTGAGGTGAGAGTCCAGTAGAGTACCAAGAATCCTTCACTGTCCAAAGAAGGTACAATACTTTGTGGGGGTTGAGAATTTCTGACAATAAGGAGAAAGACACTGGCCACAATGACAAACCCAAAGCTAATGATATTTTAGAAGTCTATCAAGGGACAAAGGATTATGCACAAGTGTTGACAAGATGTGCTCCGTGGTTAACCTTGCATCGGCCTGATATTCCTTATGTGATTATCTTCTCTTAGTGGCTGGGACAAATCACAAATGCATAAACCTGGACAGTAATTTTACATGAAGAACACAACCTTCTTAGCCAATTACGATAAACTGGATACTGTGCAAAATGGCCAAATTAGTATGTTCTCAATCCTAAATGATCGAGGTATTGAAAGAGGTATTAAACCCAGATGAAAGCCAAGCTTACACGGACTAGCCTAAGATCATCCACTAGCTATGGGACTTGAACTTAGGCCTGTGGCTCAAATCAAGATCTCAAATTTAATTACTGTTATGATGCTTATAAGGTGTCATACCTCATAGGTAAGGGACCTACTGTATAGCTATCATGACTGCTCTAGGGTGCCCTGAAAATCAAGGTGGTGTGGCATCAAGACTTACAAGCAGATACAAGAGCTACAAAATGACACTAAAGCCTTCCTGAGTGCTCACACTGCATGGGGAATGCACACTATCAATGTGAACTAAGGTAACATAAGGGCCATGTGCAGTCTAGCATCTCCAGAACTCAAGGACCTAGAAATTCCCCAAGCAGACTGTAAAGACTCCAGTCCCAAGGAGTTTACTGGACACAAATAGGTTTCATTTAATGTAACCAACACAGACTGTTACCTACAACAGCATGCTGGAAAGAACTTTGAAACAGCCTGTAGATTTAGCAGAAAAGTGTTGTGGTCAGTGATATCAGTGATGGGAGAGTGAAAAGTGGTGCCCCAGCTTCTGCATCCAGAACAGATGCACCTTAGTTAAGGTGAATTTCTCCCACTGCCCAAGTCTTCTGGGGCTTATTCCGACTTATAGTAGCTGCAGTGACTATGACTACATATTCCCACGCTGCTCAAGAGTCTCTGGCCTCACATCCTGTATCACAGTACTGAGAGGGGCCAGCCCAGCTAAGCCAGCAAAACACAAGAGGCCTCCAAAATTAGAATATCCCAATAATTGCATTACAATTCAGATGTGTGGACTGCATTTGTGAAAATGAATTCCTTATACTTTCCACTTCTGGATGTTAAAGTAAACAAGTTGTAACTCTCAAGACACCTTCTAAAAAAGCACATGCATGAAAGGAGAAAATATTTTTTCTTCTGACTAGGGAGAAATATTTGCTTATATATACATACTATTCAAAGAAAGCCGTTCCTCTTTACCAGCTGCTAAATTCTAAGTGAACTGCAGGATAAAGACAAGCAAATATAAAGCACTCTGCACATATACAACATTCTCCCACTAACCCTCTGCCAACTCTGGCTTTTCTACCACCTGGAGTTTCCAAAAGCCTAAGGGGTATAAAGGTATGTTTGAACACCAGAAGAAATACAGCCTACCTAAATACAAGTAAGAACTCAAGAAAGCCCTCACGTGAACACGATTTAGTGTACACTGGCTTTGAGCTCCTTCCGAGCACAGAGCCACATCTATCTACTGTCCGTGACCTCAGTGTTAGTCACACCAACCCTTAGGTTACTCCAATCATGTTGCAGAAAGGTAATCTGAATAAAACAAGTATCTCAATATAAACCATCACTGGAAAGTGCTATATTTCTATGCTGGAATACTGAAAACTGCAGCTCAAAGGGATCATCAGTCCCTCTCAACTCAAGAAAATGGCATTTCTAGTCTGTGTAGTTATTTTATGTACTTGCCTTACCCTGGAGCAAAGGCACAAGCTCCTTAGGGAGGAGGATGAGTCTCAAATATCTTTTATCTCTTTAAGCATTTATTAGTAAATACTAAACCAAATAAAATTTGGGAATATTAATGGCTACATATTAATACATGCAATACCCTCCAAAAATTATTTGGATTTTGATCTTTTAAACTAAGTGGTATACTAACTTCAGTATCTACACACTAGTAATGAAGTCCATGCACAAAAGCAAAAAGGACCCCAGTGTATGTTACAGAGCCATTCAATGTGGGCAATTTGGTGACCATCTCCACGTACAGATGGCAGCATGCTTCTAAGTGTGTGTGGGTTTTTTTTTTTCTTGTGTTGCCCAAACTGGTATCGAACTCCTAGGCTCAAGTGGTTCTCCTGCCTCAGTCTCCAGGTGCATGCCATCACGCCCAGCTTTCAAGTGTTTTAATGTATGTATTTATAAAATGGGCTTCTTAAGTCTCTAGTTTCACCAAGGAACCAGACTCAGAAAACAGATGTTCATTACACTGTGTTTATTATTCGAATTCAACAGTCAACAGTGAATGATTGACTAACTTTTCTTTTTTTGTTCACTTTGAACATTAACTAAGAAGACTGGAATAGGACTACAGTATTGATTTTCCACTACAGAGGTTACACCTGGCCTCTGACTCCCAGCAGCAGTAGATTCAGGAATTCACGGCAGTGACATTCACCATCATGGGAGACACCGTCCCTTTTCTTCAGGATTTTCTGTAGGGGAAGGGAGCACCCAGTGGTGGGCTGAGAACATCTGAAAGTAGGGAGAAGAGCCTAAAATAATCAGTATCTCAGAGGTTCCTAAGTGCTAAGAAGTCTCACTGGACGCTGAAAGTGCCAACACAGATATACTTTGGGAATCACCAAGTTAGACTTTACAACAGCTGCCTCTCTCAGAGATAAGTCAGACTGAAGGCTACTGCTTTAGTGGCAACCACAGAAAACTCACGTCACCCAGAAAAACAGTAGCAATTAGAACAGTTCCAGTACTTGAAAGTGCTCCAAACACGAAGTGTTTTCCTCTGCCCATTTAGATTTTCTTCTTGTTATTTTCTCTTTGTTTATTCTTCCCTTTTTCCAGTTTCCATTAGATCGTGCCCCCACAAACAACGGTATCTCAAAGCTTGCTTCTTTCTCCTTTTCATCTCTCTTCCTAATTTCTGTAGTAGCTACTATACAACGTCACCATATAGCAACATTCAAAATGCTCCTCTACACAATTCTGAGTCTGGTAACTGGTGGTTTGGTGAACTGGGTTAGTTCATTTTAAGAAAGGTAACCAAGTAGTAGAAAGGTTGAAGCCTTGAGGCCAGATGCAATGAATTCCACAAGTCTATCATCTTTTTCAAACAGACTGGCTAGACACTGGACCATGTATGAGCCTCTATCTTCTTGTATTAGGGCTTAACAGTATCATTAAAGTATCACTAACACCTTGTAAGTGATTTTCTCAAACATATGATAACCCTGAACTATGAATAACTCGATATCCAGTTACCACGTATTTAGGAAAAACGGTCTAGAGTATGATACTGAATTTGAAGGTTGGATACAGAGTGTGCCTTAGTATTCAAATATTTCTAGAACCTTGCAGTGCTGACAACGTTCATGGGTCCCAGTTTCTCTTAATATTTAAAAGTTTAAAACTATTGAAGCATGCTTTAAAAAGCAAATTGTGTGAAAATACTTAGAAGATATTTCTTATTAAATCTCCCTTACTTACTTGCATTGTTTTTTTCCTGAGTGGTATCTGCATCAGTGTTAGAGCTGACAGATTGACTGTCTGAATTTTTGCTGCTGTCACCTAACTTTTTAAGCCTATTTAAACGTTTATCTGTTTCTCTGAGTCCATATTTGCTATTGATAACAGGAGCAGGCGCAGGCAGTCCCACTCTGGATTTAAAAGCACCAGTTCCCCGTCTGAAAGAGAAAATAGCACAGGTTAAACAAACAGAGCATACTTAACAATACCTAACTGCTGAGAGTGTCCCAGATACTGGGGTAAGGCAGGAACACTGCCTGAACCCAGGACTTTAAGGTTGCTGTGATCCAGGCTGATGCTCTAACCTGGACAAAAGAATGAGACTGTGTTAAACAAAGGAAACAAAAAGCCTCTATACCCTGGCTGGGAGTGGTGGCTCATGCCTGTAATCCTAGCACTACTTTGGGAGGCTGAGCCCAGAAGTTTGTGGTGGTAGTGATCTATGATGATGCCACTGTACTCTAGCAAGGCAACAGAGTGGAGAAAGAAAAAAAAAAGTTGGCACAATATTTAGTTCTAAATTATAGCTTGGCTCAGCACCTGTAGCACAGAGGCTAGAGCACCAGGCACATACACTGGAGCTGGCGGGTTCAAATCCAGCATGGGCCTGCCAAACAACGACAACTACAACCAAAAAATAGCTGGGTATTACATAGGGTGCCTGTAGTCCCAGCTACTTGGGAGGCTGAGGCAAGAGAATCACTTAAGCCCAAGAGTTTGAGGTTGCTATGAGCTGTGACATCACAGCACTCTACCGAGGGCAACAAAGTGAGTCTCAAAAACCAAAAAAACCCAAAAAAGCCCCTACATGTTGGCATGATTTAACACTATTTTTTAAAAATTCACAGAATTTCCATAAACTAAGAACTTAATGTTAGGTATAAACAAACTCTAATTAGAATTCTTTGTAAAAAGATGACACTATTATTAATGAAAATCTGTCTTCTGGAGCAATAAAACCTGTTAAAAAATTCTTTTAAAGTTACTGAAATAACATGAATGCTTATAATTAAATTAACAAAATGATACTAAATAAGACATTTAAAAGACTTGCTTTTCACCACAGAATAAAATGGTTTCTACCCTATTTATATAAATTCTTCTGAAGTAAATTAGGGCACTTAATATGAGATCCCCTTAAACTTCCCTAATAAAGCTAGCTTTGCAAATCTTTGCTTTATTCAGTATAAATTTCTACTCAGCTCTATTCAAAAAACTAAATTAGGGAGCAGCGCCTCTGGCTCAGTGAGTAGGGCGCCAGCCCCATATGCTGAGGGTGGTGGGTTCAAACCCAACCCCAGCCAAACTGCAACCAAAAAATAGCTGCGTGTTGTGGTGGGCGCCTGTAGTCCGAGCTACTCGGGAGGCTGAGGCAAGAGAATTGCCTAAGCCCAGGAGCTGGAGGTTGCTGTGAGCTGTGATGCCATAGCACTCTATCAAGGGCAATAAAGTAAGACTCTGTCTCTAAAAAAAAAAAAAAAAAAAAAGGTAAATTAGGGATTTGTAACGTTTAAAATAAAGCACAAAGCTGGGTGTGGGTTGCTCGTGTCTGTAATCCCAGTACTTGGGAGGCTGAGGCAGGTGTACTTCCTGAGCTCATAGGTTTGAGACCAGCCTGAGCCAGAGCAAAACCCCCATCTCTAAAAAATAGGCAAGGGATGGCACCCGCAGCTCAGTGGGTAGGGCATCAGCCACATACACTGGGGCAGGAGGGTTTCAAACCTGGCCTGGGCTTGCTAAAACAACAATGACAACTGCAACAACAAAAAAGCTGGGCATTATGGCAGGGGCCTGTAGTCTTAGCTACTTGGGAGGCCGAGGCAAGAGAATTGCTTAAGTCTAAGAGTCTGAGGTTGCTATGAGCTGTGATACCCAGGGCGACAGCTTGAGACTGTCTCCAAAAAAAAAAAAAGGAACAAGAAATCATTATTTTTGGAAATCAGAATTAACCTTCCATTCACCTTTCTTAACTTCCTTTATTTTACCTTTTTAACTTAAGAAAGTAATATGCATACTTATGCTTGCTGGAAAAAGCCTAACAATCCTAGGAACTATATCCATAAAGCAAAATTTAACAGTACTTCCCAACTACCCTTCCTCCTCAGAGCCCTAGGTACCAGTATTAACCATCTGCCATTAGTGTCATCTTCCGTTCCATTTACCATGGTATATATACCCATTTACACTGTAAATTCTTTGTTTTCTTTTTTGTTTTTGGAGACAGAGTCTCACTTTGTCACCCTCAGTAGAGCACCATAGTGTCAGAGCTCACAGCAACCTCAAACTCTTGAGCTTGGGCTCAAGTGATCCTCTTGCCTCAGCCCTCAAGTAGCTGGGACTACAGGCACCCACCACAATGCCCAGCTACTTTTAGAGACGATGTCTCCAGCTGGCTCAGGCTGGTCTTGAACCTGTGAGGTCAGGCAATCTACCTGCCTTGGCCTCCCAGAGTGCTAGGATTACAGGTGTGGGGCACCACACCCCCTCTTTTTGTTTTTCTTGAGACATAGTCTCACTCTGTTGCCCAGGCTAGGGTGCTACAGTGTCAGCCTAGCTCATAGCAACCTCAAACTCTTGGGCTCAAGTGATCCTCCAGCCTCAGCCTCCCAAGTAGCTAGGATTAGCTCAGGAAGATACTGGCTAATTTTTTCTATTTTTAGTAGAGATGGGGTCTTATTCTTGCTTAGGCTGGTTTCAAACTCCTCAGCTCAAAGATCCTTCTGCCTTAGCTTCCCAGAGTGCTAGGATTACAGGAATGAGCCAGCATATCCCCACACTGAAGTTTCTTTTTAAGCAAACTAAACCAAAATAATAATACCAAACACTTTCTTCAGTAACCAGTTTTCTTATCATTATATCATGGATTAAAAAAATTGAACATATGTTTTGAAAGTTGTATATTTCCATGGAATAAAGATTCTATAATTTGTTCAGTCATTCCTCCTTGGTGATTACTGAAACTTATTTTTTCTTTTTTGCCTGCCACCATGAACATTGTTGGTACATCACTATTAAAACCAAATCTCTACTAAGTGGTACTTGTATTTCTACAGAGTGGTTTCTTTCACATGAGACTGCCAGATAAAAGGGTGTACCTGCTTTTAATAAATACTGCTAGATTATTTTCCCAAAGGAAAACAATTCACACCCTACTAGCTTTGTATGAGTGCCTTTATCTCTGTATCCTCATCAGCAGTATATGAGGTTTGAAGATTAGGTTTGTAAACTCATCCTAGAAAAGTGCTACATCTTTCATTGCTGAATATCAACATGGTCACTGCTGAAGTACTTCCCTGAAAAGATATGCACTGATGCCAGGGCCTAGTCCACTCTTCAAAGCAATTCTGGAACTCTTTTTTTTTTTTTTTTTTTTGAGACGGAGCCTCAAGCTATCCCCCTGGGTAGAGTGCCATGGCCTCACAGCTCACAGCAACCTCCAACTCCTGGGCTCAAGCGAGTCTCCTGTCTCAGCCTCCCAAGTAGCTGGGACTACAGGCGCCCGCCACAGCGCCAGGCATTTTTTTTTTTTTTTGGTTGCAGCCATCATTGTTGTTTGGCGGGTCCGGGCTGGGGATTTGAACCCGCCACCTTAGGTGTATGTGGCTGGCGCCTTAGCCGATTGAGCCACAGGCGCCGAGCCAATTCTGGAACTCTTATTCTAGATTGACAATCAGTGCTGTCATTGTACATGGTCAGAGAATTAATTTTGCAAACTAACTCATCCTACATACCTCATTGTATAATATCACTACGGTCACGAAAGTACTCCCCTTGGGAAGCTATGCACTGATGCCAGCATGTTGTCCTTCTTTCAAAGCACTTTTTCTAGAATGAGTCTGAAAACTTAAATGTCTAACTTTGTATTGCATTTCTTAAATGGTACCAATCTGACTGAAAAATGAATCTCTAATTTGTTTTAATTTCCTACTTTATAGCCTTTTTTAATTTTCTGAGTAGCATCTTTTCCACCTTTACCATTTTATAATTTCTTCTATTTAACCGTCTTTTCCTTATGAGCTTACAGAAATATTCCTTGTTGGATGGCACCTGTGGCTCAAAGGAGTAGGGAGCCGGCTCCATGTGCCAGAGGTGGCGGGTTCAAACCCAGCCCTAGCCAAAGACTGCAAAAAATAAAATAAAATAAAATAAAAAATTTTTTTCCTTGTTTTCCCCCCCTGCTTGGTGTGGTCACCTAGGCTGAAGTCCAGCTATGCAATCATAGCTCACTGCAGCCTTGAACTCCTGGGCTCAATGGATCCTTCTGTTTTAGCCTCTTGAGTAGCTGGGAGGGCAGTATAGGCATATGCCACTACACTTGGCTAATTTTCCTTATTTAAGAGGCTGATTTCAAATTCCAAAGTGATAGAGTATCACTTTGTTGCCCTGGGTAGAGTGCCATGGTGTCACAGCTCACAGCAACCTCAAATTCTTGGGCTCAAGCAATTCTCTTGCCTCAGCCTCTCAAGTAGCTGGAGCTACAGGTTCCTAACACAATGCCTGACCGTTTTTAGAGGCCGGGTCTTATTCTTGTTGAGCATGGTCTCAAACCTGTGCGCTCGGGCAATCCACCCACTTTGGCCTCTCAAGAGTGCCAGGATTACAATTGTGAGCCACCATACCCAGCCTGATTCCCCTGTGTTGTTGGCATTGCAGGCCTGAGCCAGTATTCCCCACAGTTTAAAGGAGATTGTTGTTATTAGGATATTAACTCTCTGCCTTGTGTGCTTGTTATTTCCCTTCAGTACAGCATTTGTCTTCTGACATTATCTGGGTCTTCAAAGATTTTTGGATTATCTCTTTTTCTTTCTTTTTAAGACAGAGTCTCACTATGTCACCCTTGGTAGTAGAGTACCATGGTGTCACAGCTCACAGCAACCTCAAACTCACTATGTCACCCTTGGTAGAGTGCCATGCTGTCACAGCTCACAGCAACCTCAAACTCTTGGGCTTAAATGATTCTCTTGCCTCAGCCCCCCAAGTAGCTGGGACTACAGGTGCCCGCCACAATGCCTGGCTATTTTTGTTGTTGTAGTTGTCGTTATTTAGCAAGCCTGGGCTGAGTTTGAACCTACCAGCCCCACTGTACATGGCTGGTGCTCTAGCTGCTGAGCTATAGGCACTGAGCCTATTATTCCTTGTCGTAGGTATTTCAACGACCTCTATTCTCCCTCAGTAATTTCCTAATAGTTTTATAATGTTTTTAAAATTTAGATCTTTCCATTTGTGTATTATGTGATATGTGGGTCTAGCTTGGTTTTTCCCCAGAAGCACAATGAATTTTACCATCATTTACTAAAGAAATAACTTCCCAATATGTGGTACTGAGGTCTCAAACAGCCTTGCCTCTTCTCTGGACTCTATTCATGTCCTCTTATCTACTTATCCGTTTCTGGGCCAGTATCATCAAATATTGGTCACAATTTCCTAACTTTTTTCTTATGGCAAATTTCAACTATTCTTTAGAATTTTTTTCTTGGCTTTCTATTATCAGATTTACTTCTACATAAGCTTTAAAATAATTTTTTTCTTTTCTTTTTTTTTTTTTTGAGACGAGTCTCACTATGTTGTCCTTAGTAGAGTACAGTGGTGTCACAGCTTACGGCAACCAACCTCAAACTCTTGGGCTCAAGTGATTCTCTTGCCTCAGCCTCCCAAGTAGCTAGGACTATAGGCACTCGCTATTCGCCCAGTTATTTTTGGTTGCAGTTGTCATTGTTGTTTAGCTGGCCTGGACTGGGTTCAAACCTGCTACCCTCGGTGTACATTGCTGGCTCTGTAACCACTGTGCTATGGGTGCCAAGCTGCTTTAAAATAATTTTGATCAGTTCCAAAATTAAAATACTTAAAGTCCCAAATAATTTATACATTAATTGGGTAAGGAATAATATTTATGATTTCAAGTCTTTCTAGCTAAGATTACAGCTTTTTACTTAGATTTTATTTTTGGTTCTTCCTTAGATTTTTCTTTTTTTTGAGACAGAATCTCATTTTGTTGTCCTGGGCAGAGTGCTATGGTGTCACAGCTCATAGCAACCTGACATTCTTGGGCTCAAGAGATCCTCTTGCTTCATTCAGCCTCCCAAGCAGCTGGGACTATAGGCACCTGCCACAATGCCCAGCAATTGCATTAGAGACTAGGTCTTGCTCTAGCTTAGGCCAGTCTTGAACTTGTGAGCTCAGGTGATTCACCTGCCTTGGCCTCCCAGAGCACTGGAATTAAGGAGTGAGCCACCACACCCCACCCTTGTGGTTAGGTTTTCTTTTCTAGGAAATTATCCCCAAACCTATTCATCCTATTTGTTTACTCCATTCATTCATTTACCAAAAACTTACTATGCGACAGATACTGTTCAGTAAGCTGAGGATAGAACAGTAAGTGAAAACTTACTTAATAAGCCCATTTTTTTTTTTTTTTTTTTGCAGTTTTTCTTTTGGCCGGGGCCAGGTTTGAACCTGCCACCTCCAGTATATGGGGCCGGTACCCTACTCCTTGAGCCAGTCGCCACCCCAAGCCTGTCTTTATAAGCCTATATTCTACTAGGAAAACAACTAGAAACCACAAAATAATTCTAAAGCTAATGTGTGTAATAATTCTATAGCTAATGTCTGTACTGTTTTATACATTTTGTATGAAATAAATTTAATTCTTTTATCAGTCCTATGAAATAGCTTTTTTTCTCTCTTTTTTTTTTGAGACAGAGCCTCAAGCTGTCCCCCTGGGTAGAGTGCCGTGGCATTACAGCTCACAGCAACCTCCAACTCCTGGGCTCAAG
>NW_003852529.1:2354330-2355693 GCF_000181295.1 Otolemur garnettii | reverse complement strand
TTGTTTTAAGTGCTATGAAGAAAAATAAAGCAGGATGGGGATTCGAACCTGCCACCTTAGGTGTATGTGGCTGGCACCTTAGCCGCTTGAGCCACAGGCGCCGAGCCGCTTTAAAGCATTTCTAAACTGTAATTACACAGACTAAAAAAGCAGCATTGGGAATATGTTTTCTTCTATCCCTTCATGGCAAGAAGCCCACCAAATGGTGGGAGAGAAACAGCTAAGTAGTGCTGTGACTCCACTGTCTCGTTATACAGCTAGAGATCCCTAACTATCCAGAAAGAAGGGAAACAGTGACTGAGGCATCAAGCTGGTTGATGCCTCAAGCTGGTTGTTTTGAAGGTTGGGTATTTGAAGAGGAAGAAGTGGAACTAATAACTTTGTTCATAACTACAAAAGCAATTATGACATGAAAAGAATAAGGTATCTGAGCAGGTGTGGTGGCTCACACCTATAATACTAAGCACTCTGAAAGGCCAAGGTGGAAGGATGGCTAATCTCGGGAGTTCAAGACCAGCCTGAGCAAGAGTGAGATCCCATCTCTACACAGAAAAATTATTGGGTGTGGTGGTAGATGCCTGTAGTTCCAGCTATACAAGAAGTTAGGACAGAAGGACTGCTTGAGCTCAGGAGTTTAAGATTACAGTGAGCTACAATGAAGCCACTGCACTCTAGCCAGGATGATAGATTAGATCAGTTTTGTTGTTGTTGTTGTTGTTGAGACAGAGTCCCACCCTATGCCCCTGAGCAGAGTGCAGTAGCTCGGTAGCTCACTGCAACCTCTGACTCCAGCTTGTGGGCATCCTGCTGCCTCAGCCTCCGGAAGCCGCTGGGATTACAGGCGCTTGCTGCGGCGCCCAGCTGGGTTTTTCCATTTTTTTCTCATGAGTTGGGATTTCACTCTCGCTCAGGCGAGTCTCAAACTCGTGAGCTCAAGCAATTTTCCCTCCTCAGCCTCCCACAGTGCTGGGATTACAGGCGTGAGCCACCGTGCCCAGCAGATTAGAACATCTTTTAAAAACAGAAGAGAGAGAGAATGAGAATGACAATAAGGACTCTAAACTTAGGCTGATTGGGGTCCAGATACATGGTACTTAGTTTGTGTACTTGCAAAGTGGGCACCTTCTAGTTCTCTCTCACACAAGCTATCTCTGAGTACTGAATGAGTCAGGGTGAGTAAGGTGACCAGCACAGTGAAGGTATGCAAAATGGGCTCAACTAATAGAGGTTTCCTTCTCTGTGTGGCCTGGGCAGTCTGCACTACTTTCCAAGGTGAGGCTACCTGCAGCACTTGTCTCCAGGAGTTTAAGAAACTCCCTCCACGGCGCTCTTGTGCATAGGAGTCACTATTTTTTTTTTTTTT
>NW_003852529.1:2348874-2354178 GCF_000181295.1 Otolemur garnettii | reverse complement strand
TTTTTTGGTTGCAGCCATCATTGTTGTTTGGCGGGTCCGGGCTGGATTCAAACCCGCCACCTTAGGTGTATGTGGCTGCGCCCTAGCCGCCTGAGCCACAGGCACCGAGCCAGGAGTCACTATAATGAGCAGTGAGAACTGGTAGTCCATCCAAGGCAAGTTTTGGGGTTTTCCTTAAGGATTCTAGAATACTGATGGGCCATAAAGGTCCCTTACTGAGTGACAGCAGGGGATAGAACTTAGGACTTGTGAAGATTATGTATATTGAAACACAAATCCCAGAAAGCAAAGCTAGATAATGTGTAAGACAACTTCAGGGTTTTTATAATTATATCAGTAAACTTCACTTGTCATTGTGAGTGGGGGGCAACTCTGGCAGGTGTGTACATGTGTGAGCTATTATCCCTTCCCCTCCTTAAGCAGATTTGTATTCTGACCAACCTAAAGTACAGCTGATAATATATATTAAGATTTTAAAGAGACAGGTGCCAGTATCCCTAAATAGTTGTGTCTCATTTGACTTCACTGGGTGCTATCCTATAGAACACAAAAGACTAACTCTGAATTTAACTGATAAGGAGGTAATTTGAGTTAATTCTCATTAGAATAGGTAAAAAAAAAGTTAAAGCTGAAGATATTACTTAATATTTTACCTTTCGCAAGTGTAACACTCGCAGAACTCATTATTTTCTCCAAAAAACCCATCTCCATAGTAACAAGAAATTTCTTCTCCAGGTTCAATATCTCTGAGAGCCTTCACACATGCTGTATCTCGACCAGTTGACACAAACTAAAATAAAAGTAACTCATTAAGAAACTCACACTTGAAGCAGAAACAAAATACTTGAGAAAAAAAATTTTTATGCTTACCTTACAATTAGGTCTGCAATCTGAAAAATGTCCAAAAGATAAAGTCAATTAACTGTTGATAAGATCTGAAACACGAACAATTACAGAAATCTGAAATAAGGTTTCCATATAATTTTACAACTTTTGATAGAAGTTTAGGTCTCAAGTTAAACTAAAGGAATATTTATTTTAATACATTTGTGAAAAAAGCATTCCTGTTTCAAACTTTCCTTTAATGAAAGATAAAGTTTTACTGAGTTTGATTAAGGCCATTCTGTTATAGCAGGACCATCCAACGCCAGGGCTAACCCCTGAGAAATGAGCTTACCATGGTTTATAAACGCAGCAGGACCCAGCCAGAGTTGAGCACAGTTTTTCCTTGTGGAATACATGACACTGAAGTCGTTTTCTCCATGTCTAAGTAGCATGTTCTCCTCAATTTCTGAAAGTTCGGCAATACAACCCACCAGTAATTCTATTTTGTCATTTCGTTTCCTATTTAAAATATGTGATGTGTTAAAAATTACTAGTAATTATAAGAGGCTTCTTTTAATAAAATAAGGCTGACTAATAAATATCAGAAAGTGAGAAGACCTAACAGTGTATGCGTTATTAGCTCATTCAGACCCTCATGGGCACATCTCTTCTCCTTGGCGCCCCACTGCCTTGTACCCTGTGTACTTGTGTGCCAAGAGACTGGAGATTCCTCCAGGAAAAGAAGTATGGTACAGCCGAGGCAGGTAGATAGCCAGAGCTCAGGAGTTTGAGACTAGCCTGAGCTAGAGTGAGACCCTGTCTCTAAAAATAAAATAGCCAGGCATTGTAAGTGGGCGCCTACTAGTACTACTACTTGGAGGCTGAGCCAAGAGAATAGCCTGATCCCAAGAGTCTGAGGTTGTTGAGAGCTGTGATGCCATGGCACTCTACCAAGGGTGACAAAGGGAGACTCTGTGTCCAAAAAAAAAAAAAAATGCTATGTCTCTGAATCCTCTGCAGCACCTAGTGTGGTGTTTTGCAGACAAAAATACTCAAATACTTGCTGTCCTAATTAAACTTGTTGGCTGCTGGATGAAATAGACAGGGTCCACTGGCAATAAGAGCTTATGAGGACTCGGAATTATGCTGCTACCCTTTATAGTATATCATCTACTAGGGATGTAATATAGGCCAAATTTGCATCTTAAATTTTCTAGCAGCCGTATTAAGAAAGAGAAAACAAGTAAAATTACTTTTAACAATATATTTTAATCTTACATATACAAAATATTTTGGCAGGTAATCAAATGTGAGAACTATTAATAATAAATCCAGTGGCTTGGCGCCTGTGGCTCAAGTGGCTAAGGCGCCAGCCTCATACACCTAAGGTGGTGGGTTTGAATCCAGCCCGGGCCCGCCAAACAACAATGACGGCTGCAACCAAAAAAAAATAGCTGGGTGTTGTGGCGGGCGTCTGTGGTCCCAGCTACTTAGGAGGTGGAGGCAGGAGACTTGCTTGAGCCCAGGAGTTGGAGATTGCTGTGAGTGATGCCACAGCATTCTATCCAGGTGGATAGCTTGAGGCTCTGTCTCAAAAAAAAAAAAAAATAAATCCAGAGTGTCTATCACTTCTCAATTCAGATGAGACACGTTTCAAGGACCCAATGTGGGTGGTAGCTACTGTACTAGATGGTGCAGCTCTCACATACTAGATTTCAAACCTACATACCCATCAGCAACACAGGGGACCACAGGACTCAATTAGCAGGCTTGACATCATGAAACTATCCCGAGGCAAACAAAGCACGCTCATGTACTCACATCCACCTGAGAGGCCTGGGAGTAACTTTCTTTTGCCCATTCCATTTTCAAGTACCTGAGCCCCCAATTTTGCTATAAGAAATACACCTGGGCGTTGGTATATGACAGGAGCTACATGTTTCTCCTGGGAGATAAGGTAGAATATAGGCACTGTGGGAAAGAAGTGCCTATATTCCACACAGTCCTTCTTTCATCTATGGCTTTTACCCCTCCTGGCTAAGCTCAACTCTTCACTTAAGTGGGCATACCCACTTCTAAGCAGGTAAAGCATTAGGACATTTCCATCCATAGAATTCCTAGGATCATTAGGATTTCATCCCCAATTTCTCGAAAAGGCCAATAAAAGCCAACTGTGAAAGCCAGGTTACCCTGAACCTTTCAGTAGTCTTCTCATAGAGAGCGCATCTGGACTTAATAAAGGAAAAAGCACTGTGGCCTAGAGACAGGATCTCTAGTTGACCAGGAAGTCTGGTTCAACTCAGACTTCTAATTTCTTTTCTTTTTTTCTGAGACTGAGTTTCACTTTGTTGCCCTTGGTTGAGTGCCATGGCATCATAGCAACACCTGTGTTCAAAGTGATTCTCTTGCCTCAGCCTTCCAACTAGCTGGGACTACAGGTGCCTGCCACAATACCCAGCTATTTTTAGAGATGAAGTCTTGAACTGGCTCAGTCTGGTCTTGAACCCATGAGCTCAGGCAATCCACCCACCTTGGCCTCCCAGAGTGCAGGCATGAGCCACCTCGCCCAGCCCTCAGACTTCAAATTTCACCATCCTGACTCCAGTCAACGGGCCAAAGCAATGGCACTGCACTGGCTCCCTCAGAGCCAGTAGCTCTACTCCATATCATGAATTTTTTTTAGCACTTTGATAGTAATTTAAGAGGGAACTTTAAATACAATTACTCTATGGGTTTATACTAGCATAATAGTTACCACTCTTTTGTTGCAACTATTTTGGCTCCATTTTGTTCTGATGAGTATCTATTACATGGCAATATTTCAAATCCACTGTCAGTTGCAAACATTCGCAAGTAAATAAATACCTAAAATAGGAAAAAAAAGATAAGGACTTTATAATTGTTTATCCTAATAGACTTTCTCAGAATTATAAAAGCAAATCACCAGTAACAACGTAAAAAAAAAATACAAGATCATTAAGTATCAAATGTTACTGATACTTTTCATATGCAGGTTAACTAATCCCTTATCTGAAATGCTTAGGAACAGAAGTGTTTTGAATTTTTTCCAATTCTGGAATATCTGAAATCCTCCAACGAGTATCTCCGTTGAGTGTCAAAGGAGCAATGTTCAAAAAGTTTTGAATTGTGGAGCATTTTGGATTCCAAAACTTTGGATTAAGGACACTCAACCTGCATTTAAATACAGGGGCTTTATTATCTAAAAGTTCACAATGTTCACAATGAATTTCACTTCTATGTGAAATTTTTTCTTTGGACAATTACCCAAATGAACTTATGCATAATAAGACTGTCATACTGATTAGTTTTATGAAAAATTAATTGAAAATTTCAATATTCACTAACATTTAGGCTTTTAGTTTACTATTCTTATTCAAACAGATTACTATATTAACCTTAATAAACTTACATGTTCCTTGAATAATTTCTCTTGCATTTTGTTCTTGTTGAGAAAATAATGTCGTGCCCATTCGCCTGAAGTTAAACATTTGAAGGCTTTCTCCAAATGTTCATCTTTCTTAAAACGTTCAATTACTTCCTTTAGTTCTTCTTGCCTTCCTTTAATAGGACGAAATCTGAAAGAGGTCAAAACAGTAAGTTATCTGCCACAACCCTTAGCCACACTGAATACATTTTAAGAGGTTCTGAGAAAAAGCTAGTGGTCTAAAAACAGGTTATTGGAATAAAGATCTAACAAAAGAGATCAGTAATCTCGATCATTACTATTCTTCCAGTAATGTTGATCACTTAGATATAAACCTCTTTCTTCAAAGTGTATTTTATTATTTTTCACTGTACTTAACTATGAAGTGACCAGACGATGCAGGCTCATTCTACCTACCTACTTTGAAAGGTACAAAAAAAGAGATCTAGAATACAGCACATCTAATTGAGAGTAAGAATGATGAGAGTTTTTAAAAACATGCAAAATCAAGCTGAAGAATGCAAGGCAATGAGTTTCAGAAGTATGGTGAAATAAACTAAATCATGCCACAAACAAAAAACATTCTCTACGTACACAGAAAAACCGCGAAACCAAGTATTCTAACAGGATGTGAAACACACCTGGGTGTTCTATTAATCTAAGTCAAACTGATCTCTGGTAACTGCATTTAGGAAACAAAAAGTGTAACTCTGGCAGTAAAGTGGCTGTATTGCTGATGAAAGAAAACTGTTGGACAGAACTTTAAAAGGCTTTTACTATGGGCAGCACCTGTTGCTCAGTGAGAAGAGTGCCGGCCCCATATACTGAAGGTGGCGGGTTCAAACCCGGCCCCAGCCAAACTGCAACAAAAACAAAGCCAGCCGTTGTGGCGGGTGCCTATAGTCCCAGCTACTAGGGAGGCTGAGGCAAGAGACTCGTCTAAGCCCAAGAGCTGGAGGTTGTGAGCTATGATGCTGCAACACTCTATCCAGGGTGACAAATTGAGACTCTGTCTCTAAAACAAAAAAAAAAAA
>NW_003852529.1:2342316-2348527 GCF_000181295.1 Otolemur garnettii | reverse complement strand
CGGGCTGGGGATTCGAACCCGCCACCTTAGGTGTATGTGGCTGGCGCCTTAGCTGCTTGAGCCACAGGCGCTGAGCCTAAAGCTGTGATTTCAATAAAATATGTTTACTATGATTAAAGATACTTGAATTTTTTTTTTTTTTTGAGACAAGAATCTCACTATGTTGCCCTCAGTATAGTGCTGTTGCATCACAGCTCACAGCAACCTCAAACTCTTGGGCTTCAGCAATTCTCTTGCCTCAGCCTCCCAAGTAGCTGGGACTATAGATGCCCACCACATGTCTGGCTATTTTTTGGTTGCAGTTGTCATTGTTGTTTGGCAGGCCCAGGCTGGGTGTGAACCTGTTAGCCCTGGTGTACGCAGCTGGTGCCCAGCCACTGAGCTATAGGCACCAAGCCGATACTTGAATCTTAACTTCAAAATTTTATGTCAATTTGATTTGGCTACTGTTGTCAAATATTTTTTAAAGCAAAAACCCAACAGAAAAAGGACTTACATATTGCTATTTAAATAAAATATATTTAAAAAATATTAGTGACTTTGATGAAAAAATATTTGAACCATTCATCTTACTCTAAAATTACACATCTCTGGGTGGCGCCTGTGGCTCAAAGGAGTAGGGTGCCGGCCCCATATGATGGAGGTGGCGGGTGCAAAAAAAAAAAAAAAAAATCACACAACTCATAAACCTGAAAAATGCTAAAACTGAAGATCCAGCACAAACTCCAGCAAAGGAAACATTCAGAATTCTTTTTCTAGATAAGCTATCACAAATGTATTCATAATATTTCAACAAGATTTTTAAGTCACAGTATTTCACCAGAGAATACTAAGTGATGTGTACACAGCAGCACATAAAGTGCGGCATGAAAAATACAACACAAAGGTTTGGCACCTATAGCTCAAGTGGTTAGGGCACCCGCCACATACATTTGAGGCAGGCGGGTTTGAACCCAGCCCAGGCCGGCTAAACAACGATAACGTTAACAACAACAAAATACAGCTGGGTGTTGTGGCAGGGGCCTGTAGTCCTAGCTACTTGGGAGGCTGAGGCAAGAGAATCGCTTGAGCCCAAGAGTTTGAGGTTGCTGGGAGCTGTGATGCCACGGTATTCTACTGAGGGCGACATAGTGAGACTGTCTCAAAAGAAAAGAAAAATACAACATACAGAAGACACGGCCATCGTTCTTGAATGGAAAATTAAACTGGGAATAAAAGGTATATGCGTGCATCAAACAGCTTAAGCAAGGCATCAATCAACAGGCACATGCATGTTAATATAGTAAAAACATATTGCTATAGCACCGAGCAATATGGAAACCACAGTTAAGGTGTAAGAATTGTTTGGGAAGGGTTTTTAAAAAATACAATGCATCGTGTTTCCCGGAAAATAAGACCTACCCAAAAAGTAAGCCCTAGCAGGATTTCTATGCATTTGTTAAATATAAACCCTACCCCGATGATAAGACCTAGTGATGGGTCTAGATATACTGTATAGCCACACCATGCATTTCAGCGCAGAGTGGTAAGAAAGACTAGAATACCTTTTATCTGCCACAGCTCCTTTCTTCAAGCCATTTGCACTTGCACAGGTGCGCGTGTGGCAACCACAGGCACAGGCACCCTATTGCGCATGTGTGAACGGCTAGGGGAAAGGAGTTCATGCATCACTAGTGCCAGCCCCACCAACAAGGTTGGCTCCCCCAGGTTCCAGAAGAAGATGACTTAACTGTATTTGAATAAATGTAGATTGTTGTATTATACTTAATAAAAATAAGATATCCCCTAAAAATAAGCCCTAGTGTGTCTTCTTGAGAAAAAAATAAATATAAGACAGTGTCTTATTTTCGGGGAAACAAGGTTAAATAGGAAGGTAATCAAAAAGAAGGTAGAGTGACAAGTCTAAGCAAGGTTAAGAAGGCTAGATTCAAATTATTGACCAGGGTCAGCTGGTTAGCAATAAAAAAGTACTAGAACCAGGAAGAGGGAAGACATGAGGTCTAGAGCAGGTATGTTCACTGGACAGGATCTCTTAGAAGATCTCTCAGTTATATTAATACATACTGATACCACCAGGAACTTACTAGCTGTAGTTTCAGTAATCCTGAACTCTTAATCACTATTAAGCAGAACTCAAACATTTCCTAGAGATAATAGGATGAAATGGATGATGCTCTATTTTATATTCCATTTTCAATCAATTAGTATATAAACCCTAATAGATTATGAATGTAAGCCCTTCTTAATAATTCACAATGTCTTTAAGTTGTCAGAATATGCTGTTGGAGAAATCACCACTAAAATAATCTAAAAGATTTGTAGAACCAGGCAAGCATCTAGACATATTAAATTATATGCTTAAACTAATTGCCATCATGATTGATCACATCAAAATAAAACTCTAAGAAGCCCCATCTAGGCCATTCCTGCTGCAGCCCTGCACTGTGGGGTTACCTGCACACGAAGAACACATAAGACAACGAAGCAGCTGTTAGCTAAGGCAGATACTTCAAGCAACACGAACTATGAAACAGGGAGAAATAGATGACCAGGTTTAGCACAGTAATCAGAAAGGTTATTATTTCACTCTGAGCAAATGCAACACATTATCTATGATGTTAAGTGGCAAGGGTACAATGGACAGAAAGAACTGAGTTATCTTCACATGCTCCATGCAGAAATGACCAGCAGAGATGCTCTATTTTAAAGTGGAGGTCAGTTAGTGCTAAATTCACCTTAAGCTCTTAAGAACATTACAGAAAAGTAAGTTACGTACCTGGAATGGATCTTGGCTATTTTTAATAGGCCTTATGTGTATTCTATACTTACAGAAACATGTTATTTCTATCTAAAAATGCCTTTCAGGTGCCCTTAGTTTTGTTTACCCTTTATTCATAATGCCAAAGAATTTATATGTTAAAACCAATATAAAATAGTCAACTCTTGATTTAGTAATATTCTGCCTTCCACCTTTCCTGTGTTGGACTTTTGTTTCTGCTTTCCTAACTTTATTGCCTCAAACAAATGAACTCCCAAAGCTATCCCCTGTTACCAGCTAGCAAAACCTCTATGTTACTTAGAATGTAATTTGCTATCCCCAAAGTGTTAAAACTTACTGGCACAGTTGGCTGCTATGGGCATGAAATGACAGTGAAGAAGAGGGAGAAAATGCTTATGGGTGCAGATAGGCAGAAGAAGAGACAGCTGTTTTTAATAAAATAGAAAAACCACCTGGCTGACAGCTCAAGTCAAATCCCATTATAACAAATAGTGTGGGAAATAAAAATCAGGACTATTAACAGACACTGGGGCCAGAGCAAACGCCACTGAGAACCTTGGAAAAAAATCATTTTCTCCTATTGAACAGGAAAACACCCTCTCTCTCTTTTCCTTAATCATAATCACTCTAACTTCCTAAATGCATTAAGCAATCCTTATGCCGTGGTACTTAAAGATAGAAAAAAACTCACACAGATCATTAAAACCCTTGCTCCACAAATGAGGCCCAGCAAGGCTAGTTTGTCAAGGACTTAGAGCTAATTAATGGAAGAGGCGTGCATACCCAGGCCCTTCTTGCTCCAGCTCTGTTACTTGCCCCAGGAGAGCCCTCTTGGGTCAGTTCATGGTTAGAAGAGCATCTGGTCACGTGCTTGCCATAAGCACCAGCCCTGAGCCCAGCCAGAGATAGCTCTACTTTGTACACTGACAATACAGTGGAAGGGATGGATATCAATATGAATGTTTAAATTTAGCATTTGGGGGTGGGGTAGGGTGGCAGGGGAGGCAAGAAAAATAGGTATTTGGCACTTCCAAATCAATATGCCCCTTCCTCCCTCTCTTAAATTATTTGTTTAAAAGTAGCAAATTTTACATTATTTTTCTCTTCCCACATTTCTGACAAATGGCTACTATAAGAAATACAAAAATGTGTCATTTACAATGGCTATTATTAAAAGGGGCAGGAAAAAAAAAAAAAACATATGAATTCACACTCCCACACACCTGTTCCCCACTCTTTCCAGGGACTGACTTCCCAGGTTTTCTTGCTATTTGGTTTTTCTGTTTCCAAACCCAAGAGACCACTGTGGCAATGAAGAAAAGTTGCAGATTTGTATTAGGTGTACTACTGTGCCCTTCCATTAGCATGTACAATCAAGAGTTGACTGGAGGGGGGGGGGGAAGGAAGGGGAACAGAAAAAAAGAAGAGAGGAAGAGAGAAAAATGCTCAAATATTTTTAAGATATTAAAAGATAAGACCATGAGGCAACACAGTGAACACATTTCCCCCTTTGAAGGAAGTTTAGCTGCAAACTGACAGTCTGTAGATGCCGAGCAGGAGTCACATAACCATAGCTCTCCATTCCATCTGGACCTGAAAATAAACAAGAACCAAAAACATACCTGGCTGAGTCCTGCAATCAGTGCTCAGCTAATTCCATGGAGTTACTCCTGATCTTTTCATGAATGATTTCTCTTAAAATTACCCTGTTATGGAGTACAAGTGTTTTTTAAAAAAAATATAACTATTACCAACTACTGCAAAAGGTTTGCAAAATGTTCTAAAACTCGTATTTATGATGACACCTCAAAATATTTAGAAGAACATTTAAAAGCTGAAATAGGTTAGTTGGGATCTTACTATTGTTTGTAATGCACTCTACCTACCTCACAGGGTTGTTGTGAGGAAAACTGTCAGATTTTGAAAAATGCCTTGAGCTCCTCGAAGGAAAGGCGCTATATAAATGCAAAAACAAACAACAATAAAAAACTATTTGTATAATTTGTACTTGTTAATTTCCAAACAGGCTTACAATACTCGTTGCAAAAATCCTTAAAATTCTGTGATATTTAAGAACTCGGTGACACCATGGGCAGCCAAGGTGGAGTAAAAACTGCTGAAATTCTTTCCCTCCCACGTAACAATCTTACCATTGATTAAGTTGGAAGGTTTGGGAAACTTCTTTATGCACCCTAGTGAAGCACCTAATTTTAAAGTGATATTGTGGGAAGATAAGGAAGGACTGTGCAGGCTTATGTCTGAATTATGAAAACAGGAGAAGTTTCAAAGAAAAGTTGTCCTGAGATGACTCATTTTTTAAAATGCTACTTCCTGTTTAGCTAGATGTTTACCTGAGATTCCCCCTCTTCAGGATACTGTAAAACCTCAGGGTGATATAGCCTAAATAAGGGGGCATTAGTCAAAGTATCTATCTCTTTACAATACCCTGCTTCCATTCTTTTTTTTTTTAAAAAAAAAACAAGACCACTGGGCTCAGCACCTGTAGCTCAGCAGCAAGGGTGACAGCCACATACACCGGAGCTGGCAGGTTTGAACCCAGCCCAGGCCTGCCAAACAACGACAATGACAACCAAAAAATAGCTAGGCATTGTGGTGGGTGCCTGTAGTCCCAGCTACTGGGGAGCCTGAGGCAAGAGAATTGTTTAAGCCCAAGAGTTTGAGGTTGCTGTGAGCTGTGACACCAGGCACTCTAACCCAGGGCAAAAGACTGAGACTTTGTCTCAAAAAAAAAAAAAAGTAACAAAAATAAAAACAAGAACAGTAAGAACTCTATTCTCTTGTTACTAAGTTTCATAGGGTCAGTTGGCACCTGTGGCTCAAGCAGTAGGGTGCCGGCCCCATATACCAGAAGTGGTGGGTTGAAACCCAGCCCTGGCAAAAAAACATAAAAATAAAATTAAAAAATAAGTTTCATAGGGCGGTGCCTGTGGCTCAGTGAGTAGGGAGACGGCCCCATATACTGAGGGTGACGAGTTCGAACCCAGCCCTGGTCAAACTGCAACAAAAAGTAGATGGGCACTGTGGCAGGTGCCTGTAGTCCTAGCTACTCAGGAGGCAGAGGCGCAAGAGAATTGCCTAAGCCCAGGAGTTGGAGGGTGCTGTGAGCTGTGATGCCACAGGATTCTACTGCAAGTGTGACTCTGTCTCTTTAAAAAGCAATAATAAGTCTCATAATTAGGCTCAGCACCTATAGCTCAACCGGCTAAGGTGCCAGCCACGTATACCTAAGGTGGTGGGTTCAAATCCCCAGCCCGGACCCGCCAAACAACAATGACGGCTGCAACCAAAAAATAGCCGGGCGTTGTGGCGGATGCCTGTGGTCCCAGCTACTTGGGAGGCGGAGGCAGGAGACTCGCTTGAGCCCAGGATGGAGGTTGCTGTGAGCTGTAATGCCACGGCACTCTACCCAGG
>NW_003852529.1:2338507-2341421 GCF_000181295.1 Otolemur garnettii | reverse complement strand
CCCAGGAGTTGGAGGTTGCTGTGAGCGTGATGCCATGGCACTCTACCCAGGGGGATAGCTTGAGGCTCCGTCTCAAAAAAAAATAAAAATAAAAATAAAAATAATAAAATTTGTGTTGTCTTCTTTTTTTTGGTTCGGTTTTAGCAGACTTGGGCTGGGTTTGAACTTACCAGCCCTGGTGCATGTGGCCAACGGGCACCACCTAAAATTTGTGTCTTCTCAAATGGCAGCATAAGAGAAGAGTCTACTAAAACGTGCATGAACTCACTTCCTCTAGCAGAGAGAAGGGAGGCCTGTGCAGCCGTGCTGACCTGGAGTGCCAGGGCCCCAGAGAAAACCAACCTGCTCCAACCAGGGGATAGGACTGTCCACATCACCACAAGCTGTCCCTCCCTCCCCCCATTTTTAGTAGAGATGAAGTCTCACTTTGCCCAGGCTGGTTTCGAACTCCTAAGCTCAGATGATCCACCTACCTCAACCTCTCAGAGAGCTAGGATTATAGGCAGGAACCACCTTGCCTGGCCAATGGAAAAAATTGTATGTACTGGATGGATTTTAAGACTCCTCAGATAACAGTAACTTCTTGAGTTTTAATTTGTGTGGTTAATCCTAAACTTTACATTTTATGACTATATGATTTTAGGTGCACCCTAGGAAACAACTGTTGCCCTACCTACCCCAAAGGTACTGAATCAGAACCTGTATTTTAACAAGATTCTCAAGTGATTCATATGTAAATTAATTATGATAAGCAGTGGCCTAGGAGGACTTATATAAAATTAGAGTATTTCCTAATGCAGAAACCAATAACAGGTAACCCTTCACCTCTTGAATAAAGCGTGAATGTATGAAGCTCTTCAAAAACCACTGACCATAACTTTCATTGTAATTTTTTTTTCTTTTGAAGTCTCACTTTGTCACCCTCAGTAGAGTGCAGTGGTGTCATAGCTCACAGCAACCTCAAACTCTTGGGTTTAAGTGATTCTCTTGCCTCAGCCTCCCAAGTAGCTGGGACTACAGGTGCTGGCCACAATACCCAGCTATTTTTAGAGACTGGGGTCTTACTCTTGGTCAGGCTGGACTGGAACCCGTGAGGGCAAACAATCCAAAATGCTGGGATTATAGGCGTGAGCCATCATGCCCAGCCAACTGTATCGTGTTTTAATTCAGCAAGAGAACAGAATTAAAAGGGGGGGGAAGGAAGACTTTCCTCCAATCACCGGTACTCATCAAATGTCATCTTAGCCCACCTACTTATCAGTGATTATCTTCTAGGGTTGCCACTGACACTGGAGCTATGAACCCCAAGTACAATGAACTTTAATGAAGGTGTCAGAATGGTGCTTTAAATTCTAAGTGTCTGTTATTTTTTTCCATCAGGTTCAATCATTCATCAAGAAAGAGATAAAAAAAAAGCTGCAAAGCTCTGACCTGTTTAGTGGTAGAAATAATTATGAAATGATCTAAGGGTCTTTTTTAAAGGGAGAGATGTTATTTAAGAGAATTAGAATAAAAGAGAGGCCTCAGATATTAAAGGATGACTGATTTCAAGATTAATGTATTCTCCATATACACCATTTGATATATCTAATTTCTTACCTGTATAATATAAACATTTAAAAAAAAATAATTAGATGAACTCCAAAGAATAAACATGATGACAAAATTTCCCCTGTATACAGCAACAATTACTTAAAAGTCTATAACGAATAATAATAAAAAAGGGGATGTAACCTACTTTAAGAATCACACATTTTCTTTTTTTTTTTCTTTTTTCTTTGAGACAGAGCCTCAAGCTGTCCCCCTGGGTAGAGCGCCATGGCACCACAGCTCACAGCAACCTCCAACTCCTGGGCTCAAGCGAGTCTCCTGCCTCCGCCTCCCAAGTAGCTGGGACCACAGGCGCCCGCCACAACGCCCGGCCATCCCTTGGTTGTAGCCGTCATTGTTGTTTGGCGAGTCTGGGCTGGGGATTCGAACCCGCCACCTTAGGTGTACATGGCTGGCGCCTTAGCCGCTTGAGCCACAGGCACCGAGCCAAGAATCACACATTTTCAAGGTTTTGCAGGATGCTTGTAAAATTTTTCTTTTAGCTATGATAATTATCAAATTTAAAACAGAACATGAAGATGCTCCTCCAGCTTTATATTTTAATACAAATGTTCTGAGGTAAAATAAGAACACAAAACTAAAATTGACAAAAGACTTTTAGAGGCTTTGCTTGCTTCTTTTGGCTCACATACAGAAAATTCTTCTGTATCTAAGAACTTTCCTTTAATACCATTTTAAATCTTGAGCAAAAGTAAAATTAGCCAATTATTTTCTTAAATTCAACATTACCATTTTATTCCATTCAGGATAAAGACTTAAAATTACCTAGTATTCATTTTATGTGTTTGAAAACCTAAATAGGGATCAAGAACCAAACTGGTTGCTAGGTCATCATTTTCACAGAGTTCTTTGGCAGACATTCCAGAAGATGGTACATAACGACTCTGTCCTTCAAATCCTGAATTACCATTACCTGTGAAAAGTAAAAGAAAGAAAAATTAACTGAAGTTAAAAACTACTTAAATCTATCTCAAAAATCTTTATTTTCACTGCCCATTCAAGCTAGCAATCAAATAAAAAATTAGGTATTTGAATCAGTTTTATTAATTAAGAGTTCAGTACTTTTTGCATAAAACAGAAAACAAAATGCAGTGAACTACTTCAATTACTGAGGCTATTTTGGTCAGCAGATAAACATCAGGTTCCCAAGAACGTGGCCTGCATAGCTGTGAGAACCTTTGGCTCAGATGCTTTACTCCACCACCTCCAAGGAACACTGAGAAACAGTGGATGGGTGGTGATGTTTATTATTTAACATGACATACGGCCATTACAGACAGAGCTGTGTTTTTTTTTTTTTTTT
>NW_003852529.1:2327453-2338394 GCF_000181295.1 Otolemur garnettii | reverse complement strand
GCCACAACGCCCGGCTATTTTTTGGTTGCAGCCATCATTGTTGTTTGGTGGGTCTGGGCTGGGGATTCGAACCCACCACCTTAGGTGTACGTGGCTGGCGCCTTAGCAGGTTGAGCTATAGGCGCCAAGCCCAGAACTGTGTTAAGAGGGGAAAAAAGAGTAAAGACAGTTTCTGCAGTAAGTGCCAAAACTGAAGATATCAAGCACAAAAGGAATCTCAAGGAGCTAATTTCAACTTCCAGCTTTTGGAGAGATGAGTGATTATCATCCCTACTTTGCAGGCAACTGAGGCCCAGAGGTAAAGAAAGTTGCTTATAGGGGCTGGGTGCATACCTATAATCCCAGCACTCTTGAGAGGTCAAGGTTGGTGAATTACTTAAGTTTGAACAAGAGTGAGACCTTGTCTCTATCAAAAATAGTAAAAACCAACCAGGCATGGTGGTACATGCCTATAGTCCCAGATACCTGGGAGGCTGAGGCAAGAGGATTGCTCAAGCCCAAGAGTTTGAGGTTGCTGTGAGATATGACACCATGGCACTCTACCTGGGGCCCTAGAGTGAGACTGTCAGAAAAAAGAAAAGAAGAGAAATAGTTTAAACCTGTAAGAAATTCAACATCAGGGTTTTTTTTTTTTTTGGAGACAGAGCCTCAAGCTGTCCCCCCTACATCACAGCTCACATCAACCTCCAACTCCTCTGCTCAAGCAATTCTCCTGCCTCTGCCTCCCAAGTAGCTGGGACCACAGGCGCCTGCCACAACACCAGGCTATTTTTTGGTTGCAGCTGTCATTGTTGTTTGGTGGGCCTGGGCTGAATATGAACCCGTCAGTATGTGGCTGGTGCCTTAGCCGCTTGAGCCACAGGCACCGAGCCCAACATCAGTATTTTTAAAATTTTTATAGAACAGATCAACCATTCAGGTTTAAATTCTACAAAATATAAAGCTATGGACAGAAAAACATGATTAATATTACACATTAACTTTGAGTTTGATATATGGTTGATGAGAATAAAAAGTGATACAACTTTCAGAGTAAAAAAGGTATCTACTAGGTGGTGCCCGTACCTCAGTCAGCAAGGCGCCTGTGACATACACCAAGGGTGTGGGTTCAAACCCACGAGGCCAGCTATAACAAGGACAACTGCAACAATAAAGACAAACAAACAAAAAAATAGTCGGGCTTTGTGGTGGGCGCCTGTTGTCCCAGCTATTTGGGAAGCCAAAGCAAGAGAATCGCTTAAGCCCAAGAATCTGAGGTTGCTTTGACGCCATGGCACTCTACCCAGGGCGACACCTTGAGATCGTCTCAAAAAAAAAAAAAAAAAAAAAAAAAAAAAAGCTATATTATTAATTATGAAAATGTAAAGCACTGTTTTGAAGACAAAAGAAAACAAAATACACATTACAAACTGGAAAGAATTATCTGTATTACAATGAAAACAGTCACATATTATCTATTGTCTGTATTACAATCAAAACAATCACATATTATCCGTTTAAGTATGTACATACATCTGCTTGACCTCCTCTCGACCGCGTTTCTGGCAGCCTTCAGGGTGTCCTTCCCTGTATGCTGTAATTTTGATTGATTCTGCTGATGGTCATTAGACAACTTGCCTCCATTTCTCCTGCCATTCACCACCATGTTCTTGGATTCTCCCAACCACTTCATACCCACAGACAGCCTGACCCAGGTGCATTTAGTCACTCTCTTCTAATAGCTCAGAGAATTTCAATGTTCTCTCCTAATAGAAACAAAATACGAAAAAGCAAAATAAGGAGGTAAATACATGAAAGATCATTCTGAACAGACCCTTGAAAAAAATATATAACATTAAAAGTACAGTCATGTGCCATATCATGAGGTTTCAGTCAAGGACAGAACCATACACGACGAGGGTGGTCCCATAAGATAATGGAGCTAAAAATTCCTATTGCCTAGTATTTATTATATTATATACTTTTCATTATTATTCTACAGTGTACTTCTACTTACAAAAAAAGGTAACTCTAAAATAGCCTCAAGTCCTCCAGGAGGTATTCCAGGAAAAGGCTTTGTTATCACAGAAGATGATGGCTGTATGCATGTTACTGACCCTGAAGACTTTTCCAGTGGGAGGGGATGTGGAGGTGGAAGACAGTGATATTGATGATCTTGGTCCTCTGCTAGGCTGATGTGTGTGACCATGTCTTAGTTTTTTAAAAAAAAGTTTTAAAAGAAAAAAAGCTTAAAAGGAGAGTAAGGATATAAAGAATATAGTAGAACCTCTGTAAGTTGGACAACCAAGGGACCATAATAGACTGGTCAACACGTGGAGGTGGTCAACACAAGGAACTAGGCCTGCTGTACAGATATGTACATGTGGTACATGCCCAGTCTGTGAAAATTAGGTCAACTTAAGGAGATGGTCAACTATGGAGATTCTGCTGTATACTATATTTTTGTCTTTTATTCTGTGTTTTTACTGTACCTTTCCTATGTGTAGATACACAAATGCTTACCATTGTGTTGCAATCACCTGTAGTACTCAGTATAGTAACATGCTACACAGGTTTGTAGCCAAGGAGCAACAGGCTCTCTATATAACATTGCTTAGGAATGTAGTCTGGCTGTATCATCGAAGTTTATGTAAATACATTCTATGATGTTCACACAATGATGCATTTCTCAGGATGTTCTCTATTAAGTGATGAGTGATTATAATTGAGTAACAGATGTCTCAACTGATACAAACAATCTTGGCTTTCTCCAGTCATTATGATGCCATGCCATGCTCAGAACTATAGCACCCCCCTCCCCACACACACACTCAGACTGAAATTTAAGCTGCACCAGGCAGGTACTCACTCTGCCTTGTGCAGTGCTTGTGCTTAGAATTATGACCAGCAAATAACAGGTACTCAGTTAAGCATTTATCTTCCAGTTACCAATACAAATCATCCTTGCTGCTTACAATGCTGGTATCTAGGTACAGTTCTACAATCTATCAAATAACATGTTTTAGTAATGAACCGAGAGTAAACTACAGAGAAGTTATTTATACCCCTTGTTTCAAAGAAAGTGTAGGAAAAGCCAGGATGTTAAATTTTGTCCACCAGAGTAAAAGACTCCTGTTACATTAGCTGCACATTACTTAAAGTAAAAAGAAACGCACAATTTGGCCAAGTAACAAGAATAAAGAAAGTAAAGAACTTCCCATCTTTTTGTTGTTACTAGCTTTAGCTCACTATTCAAGATTTTTTTTTATTTTTTTTGAGACAGAGCCTCAAGATGTCCCCCTGGGTAGAGTACTGTGGCATCACAGCTCACAGCAACCTCCAACTCCTGGGCTCAAGCGAGTCTCCTGCCTCAGCCTCCCAAGTAGCTGGGACCAAAGGCGCTCGCCACAATGCCCCGCTATTTTTTGGTTGCAGCCGTCATTATTGTTTGGTGGACCCGGGCTGGATTCGAACCCGCCACCTTAGGTATATGTGGCTGGCACCTTAGCCACTTGAGCCACAGGCACCGAGCCGACTGTTCAAGATATTTACGGGGCCAATATTCAAATACCAATGTCTGAAAATACCTGCCTTATTCCTTTACAGTGGCAACAAAGGTGAGAGGCTATCAGGAGTACTATACAGGGTAGAGATAAAGTTCGTGTGCAGTATAGTAATATAGGGGTATCTCTCACTATCTCAATCTCACTCATGCCTATAATCCTAGCACTGGGGGAGCTCAAGGCAGGAGGAGACTCTATCCCTACTAAAAATAGAAAAATTTGGCTCGATGCCCATGGGTCAGTGGTTAGGGTGCCAGCCACATGCACCAGGGGCTGGTGGGTTTGGGCTGGGCCTGCTAAACAACAATGACAACAACAACAAAAATAGCCAGGCATTGTGATGGGTGCCTGTAGTCCCAGCTACTTGGGAGGCTGAAACAAGAAAATTGCTTAAGCCCAGGAGTTTGAGGTTGCTGTGAGTTGTGTTGCCACATCACTCTACTGAGGGTGACACAGTGAGACTCTGTCTCAAAAATAAAATAAAATAAAATAAAATGAAATAAAATAGAAAAATTAGCCATATATTATATTAGGCACCTATAGTCCCACCTACTCAGGAGGCTGAGGTAGGAAGATCACTTGAGCCCAGGAGTATAAGGCTGCTGTGAGCTAGGCTGATGCTAATGCACTCTAGCCTGGGCAACAGAGTAAGACTGTTTCAAAATAAAATAAAACAACAACAAAAGTTGAATTCCGGGACTGAATGATTTCAGTTGTGGGGGATGCTTGTAATTTATGAAGACTTTTGGAAATGAGAATATTTTAGGTTATATTTGATGCTAATGGAATGAGAAAAAGGATGTCCATGATAATACTTCACTATGAAATTATACTTTAGTGTAAGGCATTCTAAAAAGAACTTAAGATAAGAAAGTGCAAAATTACAGAACATCAGAGCTAAAGGGACTTTGAAATCACCAATACAACTTCTTCAATTTGCAGATGAAAATGAGGTCACATGCTCAATGCCATATAATTAACCTGCATCAGAATCATGAGCAGAACCCAGCACTACTGCCCCCATATCACAACTACACCAGATAAAGGTCAATTTCCCTTCTTTTCCCCAAATACACAGAAAGTACAGGTGATGAATTATTCTGTTTTTTTTTTTTTTTTTGAGACAGAGCCTCAAGCTGTCCCCCTGGGTAGAGTGTCGTGGCATTACAGCTCACAGCAACCTCCAACTCCTGGGCTCAAGCGAGTCTCCTGCCTCCGCCTCCCAAGTAGCTGGGACCACAGGCGCCCGCCACAACGCCCGGCTATTTTTTGGTTGCAGCCGTCATTGTTGTTTGGCAGGTCCGGGCTGGGGATTCGAACCCGCCACCTTAGGTGTATGTGGCTGGCGCCTTAGCCGGTTGAGCTATAGGCGCCGAGCCTGATGAATTATTCTGAAGTATTCCCAGAAATGCATACCTGGACAAACCTTTAATGATACCTAACACAAACACAAACATTATTTTTTATTTGACCTTAGTTCTCTCCTAGGAATATTTGTGTGAATTCACAGTGGCATAAGATGTGTATCTGAGTGGCAGGCTTAGGTACAAGGTACAAAGTGCATGATCAATGCTAAGGATACCTTTACAATTGTATTTTTCTCCTACCTCCCTCACTATTTAAATTTAATTTGTATTTAACTTTTATTGTACTTGTTTTTTCATTCTTCTTGTGGGCTTCACTACACCCAAAGAAATGCTGCTGCTTAAACAGGAAAAGGTAAGTAAAACTATTATCCATGAGGTATAATCTAAATAGTTTTCAATCACTTTAACAATTTAACACAAGACCTCTTGTCAGGCTCGGCGCCTGTGGCTCAAGTGGCTAAGGCGCCAGCCACATACACCTAAGGTGGCAGGTTCGAATCCAGCCTGGGTCAGCCAAACAACGATGGCTGCAACCAAAAAATAGCTGGGCGTTGCAGCGGGCACCCGTGGTCCCAGCTACTTGGGAGGCTGAGGCAGGAGACTCGCTTGAGCCTAGGAGTTGGAGGTTGTTGTGAGCTGTGACGTCACAGTACTCTACCCAGGGAGACAGCTTGAGGCTCTGTCTCAAAAAAAAAAAAAAGACCTCTTGTCAAATACCCTATATTTACACTTAGGAGAAAAGGCACAGAACTTGAGTATACTTTTGAAGCATAAAGGGAAAAGAAAGCAAGCTTGAAAAAAAGGGTAATGTACCATGGCCTGCCTTCTCTCACCTTTCTCCTCTGCCCAGAATACTGTAACTCCATCTTTTTGTCTGGCTAATTCCTTTAAGTCCTGTGCAGTGTTTATGTCTTTTAAGAAGTCTTCTTTCTAGAAAACTGCCAAATCTAGTTATATATTTCTACTATAAAACTGAATGTATTTGTCTGTTTACTTCCTTAATTAACTGAGCGTTCCTGAGGTCAGGTGCCTCTATTTCATCTCTGACCTCAGCATCTGGATAGCACATAGTGCACCAGAAGCACTCATCATGAAAGAATAAACGAAGCTGTAGTCTACACCATGTCACAGAAACTATTTCTACTTTTAAAAAACTTTGTAAATTAAAATTACTGCCTCGCCTCTTCAAATCCTTTTCTTTCTCAAGATGCCCATGGTGTTAAGGCAGTAAGAGAAACTCCTGCACAAGTGAAAACAAGCCGCTACCCCAAACCGCTCTCATACTTTTTGGTTCACCCTCCAGAGAAAAACAGGGAGAAAGCCAAGTGCTTCTGGCTCTTTAGAAAATTCATCTTTAGAATGCCTACATATTACACACAACTTACAGGTAATTACTGAAGACTGTGCTTTTAAGATTCTTAGTAGTCCTAATATTCCCCAATGATAAGATATAAAGTGTAATTAGGCTCGGCGCCTGTGGCTCAAACAGCTAAGGCGCCAGCCACATACACCCAAGGTGGTGGGTCCAAATCCACCCCGGGCCCGCCACACAACAATGATGGCTGCAACCAAAAAATATCCGGGCGTTGTGGCGGGTGCCAGTGGTCCCAGCTACTTGGGAGGCAGAGGCAGAAGACTCACTTGAGCCCAGGAGTTGGAGGTTGCTATGAGCTGAGATGCCATGGCACTCTATCCAGGGGGACAGCTTGAGGCTCTGTCTCAAAAAAAAAAAAAAAGTGTAATTAAATGGAATAGAAAAATACCTGGAATGGGGCAGCACCTGTGGCTCAGTGGGTAGGGTGCCAGCCCCATATATGGAGGGTGGTGGGTTCAAACCCAGCTCCAGCCAAACTGCAACAACAACAAAAAAAGCTGGGCATTGTGGCGGGCGCCTGTAATCACAGCTACTCAGGAGGCTGAGGCAAGAGATCGCCTAAGCCTAGGAGCTAGAGGTTGCTGTGAGCTGTGATGCCACAGCACTCTACCAAGGGTGATAAAGTGAGACTCTATCTCTAAAAGAAAAAGAAGAGAAAAAAAAAAAAGAAATACCTGGAATAAAAAGTGTCTCCATGGAAAATCATTAAGTCAAAACCAAGATTCCGAGTATGGGGCCCAGCAATACATTGTAGTGACCTCAAGGTGATGCCAGCTCCACTGTGAGAACTGCTGTTCTAAGTTAGTTATTCATTCAGTTTATCAGCAAAGAGCAGACGCCAAAATTTTAGGAAAAATCATAGAATAAAAAATTTAATGTGAGGTGGCCATGGATTGGCGTGGAAGCATGAGATGACCTTTAAGTGAACAGCAAATAAAAGTTGTCCTGCTTGGGGCTGCCTCCCCCCCCCCCAAAAAAAAATTTAACGTGAAAAAATTGTATCTATCAACCAAATAATTTTTCTGAAAATTAGGAAAAGTTTGCCAATAAATCATTTTAGCAGAAGCACACTTCAGGTCAGTTTAAACACAAACTGACATCCACTCTAATTTATAATTTTAACTAAATGTGGGTTAACAATCGAATATAGGACAAATTGGTGACCTTGCGTCTTATTTATGTAGTGGTCCACTGGTACTATCGTGAATCAAAGGTGCCTTAGTATAAAAGGCATAGAACATTTCACCAGCTTGGACACACTGCACATGTCTGGATGCAGCCCTGCAGCTGCACCCAGTACTCCTCACACATCCACACAGTAGCTGACAGTTCTAATAAAGCTATCAATAATTGGGTGCCATTTATAAATTTTTAGTTAGAAGTGAATATACATGCCACTAATTATCAGGTCATTATTCTGCCTTGTAAGTGTGGAACCTGTTCTTGCTGGTGTGAAATCTTTCCTAGAGAACTACAACCTTACATATTAAAACACTGAAATAATTTCACCAAGTTACAGGTGTTGGAGCCATCAGGTGGACAGTAAAGCCTAAATGCTTCATGGTTACCACAAGGGACCCCTGCCTCCAACAAACAAGGGTGCAGTCTCTCTGCCACAGAACATAGCTGGTTCATATGGAAATGCCCCCACTGCACTGTGGTTGACAACATTTGATTTAATTAGCCATCAACTACATTTAGAAGTAAATAGTACCTCAATTTTGTCCCAAAATTGGCAGGAAAAAATTTCAAGAAAGGACTACTGATCTCTTTTTTTTGACAAAGTCTCAATATGTCGTCCTGGGTAGAGTGCTATGAGCTGTGAACCTCAAACTCTTGAGCTTAAGCGATTCTCTTGCCTCAGCCTCCCTAGTAACTGGGACTACAGGCCCTGGAAATGACGCCTGGCTATTTTGTTGTTGTTGTTGCAGTTGTCGTTATTTAGCAGGCCCGGGCCAGGCTCGAACCCGCCAGCCTCAGTGTATGTGGCCAGCGCCCTACTCACTGAGCTATAGGTGCCAAGCCATGACCACCTTCTTAAGTGACATAATTGTTAAAAATCTTTCTGTGTTCTGACTTTCCAATATAAAAATGTCAGGAAAATTATTAGACAACTATATTCCACACACTGCTGCAGTTGAATCTGTGCTTACATTCTAATGAAAAAGCACTAGGAAATAATACACAAAAATTAATAAATGTTTTAGCCAGCTTGGAAAAAATAAAGCTGTCTATGGTGGCAGGAGTATTTTAGGTGAAGTAGGAAAGGGATAGTGGTTTAGAAAACCACTAAGAGCAAGGGAAGTGAGGGGAAAGCAACCAGAGAAGAGTAAGCATGAAGCCCAGAGGCAGAAATACACACTGTGTATCTAAGGAATAGCACAGAGTCTGGGGTAGTTGGAGTATATGAGGGATACAGAGACAGGATGAAGTCAGCCTGTTAGGAGCGAGAGGGGCTTCAAAAGCCACTGCTGAAACTTCCCAGTGAAAAGCAAAAATTACTTGATCTAACTCAAGTTTTAAAGGACGATGCGGGCAACTTGCTATGTGGAGAAGCATTCACAAATATTTTTAAAAAGCAGTTCTAATGAAGCTACAGAAGTTAACCAATGATTTCTGGGAACAAGAGACTGTACGTAGACTACTTAAGAGACTAATGAAATAAACCAGAGGAGAACTAGTGGCTTGCAGCAGCACAGGTGGCAAGAAGTAATTGGTTTCAGGATCTTTTCTGAAGGTTTTACTAAGAGTCAGGACATGCTGACAGACTGAATGTAGGTATGACAGAATGAGTACTCAAATACACATCCAAATGGAAGAATGGAATAAATATTTAGGGAGGTAACAAAGAGTACAGAAAGATCAGCTTTGGGCAGGGGTTGGAGAGAATGAGTTTGGTTTTGGTCATTTTTTCATTTTTCTTTTTTAACTTTTATTCTTTTTTGGTTAAGATCGTTTTTGAGATACCCATTAAAGGACCAAGTACAGTATGCAGATGAATATAAGGGCCTGGAGTTCAGGTCCAAGTTGGAAATAAAAATTTGGAGTATTAATGGTATTTTCAAGCCATGGGACCATATGAAATTGTCCAGGAGTACATAGCAAAGGAACCCAAGCACTGAGAGAGCACTCTAACAAGATGAGGAGACAGCAGCATAACATAATAGAAAGGAGCAACTAGTGAGGGAGGAGCACCAAAAGCAAACCAAGAACGAAGGGAGTGATTAACGTGGGCAAAGGCTGCAGATGCCCAGAAAGCAAATATCTTTCTTTTTATTCCCTTTTTAAAAAATTTTTACATATACATGTGTTTACTAGGTTTCCACTTTTTGCCTTCACAAAATCAAAAAGGCTTAAAATATCTTTCTTTTATGAGTGGAAAGGATGTGCTACTGACAATCTGTGAACTTTGCTCAGATATAGCAGAGAACTTCTAAAGTAGATATAATGTCTTGAGACTGTAAGGAAGACAGAAGGGAGTTTGCTTAAGAAATAGACAGAGGGGACTATAAAATATAGTGCCAAAAAAAAAAAAAAGGCTAGGTGCAGTGGCTCATTTTGACTGTTCACAAAAATGATGCAACTAGGGTCTAAGGAAATACATCTGTGACTACCCTCTGAGATGGGCAGCACCATTTCATTAGTGGTAATCATTAGTTAACCACTTGAGTGGTTTACCCAAACACTAAAGTCAACAGGTAAGGTTCACCTTATGTGGTTTAACTTGATTAACACCTGTGGAAAGCAGCACACACTTCAGATTCTAGCACAAAGGGGAGGCAATTTTTTTTTTTTTTGAGACTGAGTCTCACTTTGTCACCCTCAGTAGAATGCTGTGGTGTCACAGCTCACAGCAACTTGAAACTCTTGGGCTCAAGTGATTCTCTTGCCTCAGTTTCCCTAGTAAAGCTGGGACTACAGGTGCTTGCCACACTCCAGGCTACTTTTTTTGTTTGTTTGTTTAGCAGGCCCAGACCAGGTTTGAACCCACCATCCCTGGAGCATGTGGCTGGCACCCTAACCACTGAGCAACAGACACCCCAAAGGGGAGGCAATTTATGATCAATGCAAAGCTGCTAAAATAAGAATTGTATTTATTTCCCTATTTATATTGGAGACAGTGTCGTGCTACTGCCTAGAGTAGAGTGCAGTGGCATTATCGTAGCTCACTGCAACCTCAAACCCCTAGGCTCAAGTGATCCTCCTGCTGCAGCCTCCCAAGTAGCAGGTACTAAGGTATGTGCCACCATGCCTGGCTGATTTTCCTTTCTTTTTTAAAAATACAGACAGGAGACAGGGTCTCAGTATGTTGCTCAGGCTGGTCTCAAACTCCTAATCTCAAGTGATTCTCCACCTTGACCTCCCAAAGTACTAGGATTACAAGTATGAGCTACTGGCTTGGCATCTGTGGCTCAAGTGGCTAGGGCGCCAGCCACATACACCTAAGGTGGTGGGTTCCAATCCAGCCCGGGCCTGCCAAACAACAATGACGGCTGCAACCAAAAAATAGCCGGGTGTTGTGGTGGGCACTTGTGGTCCCAGCTACTTGGGAGGCATAGGCAAGAGACTCGCTTGAGCCCAGGAGTTGGAGGTTGCTGTGAGCTGTGATGCCACAGCACTCTACCCAGGGGGACAGCTTGAGGCTCTGTCTCAAAAA
>NW_003852529.1:2325442-2327433 GCF_000181295.1 Otolemur garnettii | reverse complement strand
GCTACTTGGGAGGCAGAGGCATGAGACCTCGCTTGAGCCCAGGAGTTGGAGTTTGCTGTGAGCTGTGATGCCATAGCACTCTACCCAGGGGGATAGCTTGAGGCTCTGTCTCAAAAACAAAAAAACAAGTATGAGCTACTGTGCCTGGCAAAAACTGTATTTAAAGGGGAAAATATTTCAAGAATTAAACAGGAAATTCATAATCATATTATAGTACCACTAAGAAAAAAAGCACCACACACACAGGACTACCAGGATACATTCCAAATCACCAATACAAGTGGCTATCTTTGGAGGGATGGGACAACTTTAAAAAATATATTTTTCTCCCAAATGTCTACAGTGAACATATTACTTATAATCAGAAAAAAAGCCTTAATACGTTGGACAAGTTTCAAAAGAATGCAGAGTTCTTTCATAGAAAATGTGCTAGATTCAGGGAATTTGGCCCCTCAACAAATGTCACCACCATTCTCTTTCCATAGTCCCTATGTAGGATTATAAATTGTTAAGTGGCTTTCAAGTTAACAGCCTGTTCCCAATTTGAGAACGCTGGTTCCAATTTCTTTTCACTTAAAGATAAGAGTTACTTTATTTATGGTCCTAAGATGATCTAGGATTTTTCTTTTTTTGAGATAGTGTCAAGTTGTTGCCCTGGGTAGAGTGCTGTGTCTTAGCTCACAGCAACCTCCAACTATTGGGCTCAAACAGTCCTCTTGCCTCAGTTTTTTTTTTTTTTTCGTATTTTTAGTAGAGACAGGCATCCCAATTTTTGTTCAGGCTGGTCTCAAACTTGTGAGCTCAAGTGATCCACCCACCTCAACCTCCCAGAGTTGCTGGGATTACAGGCATGAGACACCTCATCTGGCCACAAGCCAGGATTTTTAAAAGATGTCTCAGAAAAATAAAAACATTGATTTGGAATGACTGTCAAGATTTTTAACCTAATTCCTGTGACATTACCAAAAACTCTCCAACCAGTATACATGTTGAACTCGTCTATAGGTAGTTTCTCTTAGAGAAATTATCCAGTGGCAGGGAAACAATCCTTAAGTGATTGAAAAGTTAAGACACTTTTTTTTTTTTTTTTGAGACAGAGTCTCAAGCTGTCCTCCTGGGTAGAATGCCATGGCATCACAGCTCATAGCAACCTCCAACTCCTGGGCTCAAGTGAGTCTCCTGCCTCTGCCTCCCAAGTAGCTGGGACCACAGGCGCCCACCACAGGCTATTTTTTGGTTGCAGCTATATTGTTGTTTGGCGGGCCTGGGCTGAATTCGAACCCGCCACCTTACGTGTATGTGGCTGGCGCCTTAGCCACTTAAGCCACAGGCGCCGAGTCAAGACACATTTTTTAAAAGTAAGCTCTACCCTGTAAGAGGACATTTGGAAATCTTTATTGACAAAAACGAAGAAAATATGTTTAATGATTCAGCTGTAATTTGGTAAGAAAATAATGGAATACACCAAAGTGTTAAAGAATGTTATCTTTGGAGAATGAGATTACAAGCAACTTTTACCTGTTTTATGTTCAATTTTACAAAATCAGACTGGCATTCGTCCTTTGGGATGCCATTCTCTTCCTCCTTTTTTCCCTGCTCCTCTTCTCGCTCTCATTTCCCGCGCTCTTTCTCATCTCTTCTCCCTACTCTCTCTAATATAAAGTGTTTATATATACATATATATATATATTTTTTGGAGAGTCTCACTGTGTCACCCTGGTTAGAGTGCTATGGCATCACAGCTCATAGAAACCTCAAACTCTTGGGCTCAAAGTGGTTCTCTTGCCTCAGCCTCCCAAGTAGCTGGGACTATAGGTGGCTACAGCATCCAGCTATTTTTTGTTGCAGTTGTCATTGTTGTTTAGCTGGCCTGGGCTGAGTTTGAACCTGCCACCCTTGGTGCATGTGGCTGGCTCTTGGGGCTTAGGTGATTCTCTTGCCTCAGCCTCACAAGTAGGTGGGACTACAGGCACCCACCACAATGCCCAGCT
>NW_003852529.1:2319840-2324861 GCF_000181295.1 Otolemur garnettii | reverse complement strand
GTTTGGCGGGTCCGGGCTGGGGATTCGAACCCGCCACCTTAGGTGTACGTGGCTGGCGCCTTAGCCGGTTGAGCTATAGGCGCTGAGCCCATTTGGCTATTTTTAAAAGTCGTTTTTTTTTTAATCAGCTGGAGGCCCCAGTGAGGATGGAACTCGTTGACCCCTGGTTTATAAGACCAGTGCTCTAACCACTGAGTATGGAGTCCAGCCTCATGTTCCTACTTATAACCTTAAAACTTACTCCTATAAATATTGTTGTCAGAAATAAATCTCACCTGATATGAGAAGCTAGATGACTTGTCAAGAGCAGTTCAACTACTGCTAGTGTTAGGAAAGGAGAAAAGCCTTGGGAATTTTTGTTTTTCTGAAGGCAGAGTAAGACACGAGTTATCATGCTAATTGGGTATGTAGCACCATCAACACAACAGCTTGTAATTATTAAGCTATCATTTCTATTTCCTTCTCTAGCATTTGGTCCAGCTTCAGACAATTCAATAGCTTTCCCAAGCACCCTTTGGTGGAAATGCCCCCATTAGACCTCCAAAGGAATGAGATCTGAAACTGAGCAATTTACACCAAGGCATAATTATGCTTCACCCACTGTGCCCTTTCAGGACAAAATGATGGCTAGAGATAACATCACTAGTTTTGAAAAATATTGGATCATGCTAAATTGGTCAAGCTAATTGCTAGAAAAGAGACTTTAGTATGCTAAAAATGCCCCCCAAAGACATCAGGTCCTAATCTTTGGAGCCTGTGAATTTCACCTTATTAAAAAAAATGGGTCTTCGAAGATCTTATTAAACTCAGGATTTTGAGATAAAAGATTATTCTCAATTTCCCAAGTGCCTTTATAAGAGGCAGAGGGAAAACTGACACCTCAACAGAAGAGGAAAAGCAGAAATTGAAGTGATATGGCCATAGGCGAAGGAATGAGCAGCTACCAGCAGCCAAAGCACCCCTACACCAGAGCCCTGTCAACATTTTGACTTTAGCCCGGCAACGCTGTTTGCACTTCTGGCCTCCAGAACTGTGAGAATAGATTTCTGTTATTTTAAAACACCAAGCATGTGGTAATTTGTTACAGCAGCCACAGGAAACTATTTACTAGAGCAGGTGTCCTCAAACTATGGCCTGCGGGCCACATGCAGTTTGCGCAGGACATTTATCCGGCCCGTCCTGCTTAGCAGCCAACTCAATCCGGGCCCGCAGTCCGGCCCTCCAAGGATCTGAGGGACAGTGAACTGGCCCTATTTAAAAAGTTTGAGGACCCCTGTACTAGAGAGATGATGAAAAAGTGAATAAAAGTAGAAATGATGAACAGTTATGAAACTTCAAAAACAAAATTCCAGTGTGTCACAGAAAAAGGACTTTAAACACTTTCAGAAACAATGCATTTAAAACAGCTTTTAAAATTCACTTTTCTCCTTCAACTGCAGGTATGAAACAGGTAAGTTACAGGAATCTTGAAAATAAAGCTGACTTCTCACTCACACATCTACACACTGTGCTAAACTAGATATGATTGAATTTCTTTATATAAAGATGTAGTATTGTTTTACAATAAAAACTATCAGAATTTTTCATGTAGCAGATCATTTTACCTAGTGAAAGACTCACTACAGGTGAAATTTCCAATCACACACTTAACAATTGTTAAACTTAGTTGGCTACCGATCTACATTCAGACACAAATAAACTCCCCTCTGACTACCTCATTATGGAAAATACTGCTTCATCCTTACATATCCATGTTCAATAATGTTATCACTGTGAAGGATTTTTGATACACCTTCTTACCTAGTAGTGCCTATAACTAAAATCAAGGATGTTTTCTTTGTTGCCATTTCCTCTAAGACCCAAAGAGATTCTCACTTTTCTAGAAACAGACGCCACCTAGTGTTAAGTGTCTGTAAGTACAGTCTTTACAGCTCAGAAACTACAAATAGACCAAAAGAACAAACAGCCTTGCTGGGTCAAAACAAGGATGAGGAAAAACTTCCAAAGGTGATTCTTGACCTGAACCTTCGGGGCCAAGTCTGAGTCTGCCAGCCAGTGGATTCTGCAGGAGGCAGCCTACACCGTGGTTAAGGATGTGGCTTTGATATCAAACACTTGGACCCCACTCCAGCTACACTATCACTCTCTTACCAGTGTTCACACAGCATTAGTAAGATGGAAAGAGGGCCCACTTCCTAAAGTCTCGAACTGCCTCCTCTTTTCAAGTAACTAACATACATTATTCACAAAACTGTAAACAATCAAATAAAGATTTCCCTTCCACCATTACCTTTCCTACCCTAACTCCCACAATAAAATCACATCACCCTAATTTTTGAAAAGTACAAGCTTTCATGAAAATAAAAAAGATCAAAAGTGCTAATTATAATACAGAACTGAGCATCACTTCTGCTTTTCCTATTGTTCCTAAAGGGAAGTAATGTGATTTCTGGCAACAATGTGTATGATTAAAAAATCATACCAAATACACCTCATACATAACACACAGAGACACCACAGACTTGGGGACAATGGAATTTAGTTTGTTGTATATCTGGTAAAACAGTTTTCTCTTACTGTAACTCCATTTTTTTTTCTTTTCTTTTTTTTTTTTTTTTGAGACAGAGCCTCAAGCTGAGCCCCTGGGTAGAGTGCCTTGGCTTCACTGCTCACAGCAACCTCCAACTCCTGGGCTCAAGCAAGTCTCCTGTCTCAGCCTCCCAAGTAGCTGGGATTATAGGCGCCCACCACAACGCCCGGCTATTTTTTGGTTGCAGCCATTATTATTGTTTGGTGGGCCCGGGCTGGATTCGAACCTGCCACCTTAGGTGTATGTGGCTGGCACCTTAGCCGCTTGAGCCACAGGCACCGAGCCTGTAACTCCATTTTTAAAAACACCAACAATCAATGATAATAGCTCCACTTAGTGTTTCCCATACTCATGCTACCGTATTTCCCGGAAAATAAGACCTACCCAAAAAATAAGCCCTAGCAGGATTTCTATGCATTTGTTAAATATAAGCCCTACTCTGATAATAAGACCTAGTGATGGGCATGGCTATGCAGATACACTGCATAGCCACACCATGCATTTCAGCGTGGAGTGGTAAGGAAGACTGGAATACCTTTTATCTGCCACAGCTCCTTTCTTAGAGCTGTTCACACTTGCATGGGTGTGCATGTGGTAACTGTGGTCGAACAGCTAAGGGAAAGGAGTTCATGCATCACTAGTGCCAGCCCCACCAACAAGGTCGGCTCCCCTGTCAGGTTCCAGAAGATGACTTAACTGTATTTGAATAAATGTAGATTGTTGTATTATACCTAAAAATAAGACATCCCCTGAAAATAAGCCCTAGTGTGTTGTCTTGAGAAAAAATAAATATAAGACAGTGTCTTATTTTCGGGGAAACACGGTATCATTTAATTCTCACACACTACAAAAGTAGATACTTTTTTTTTCTTTTTGTTACACAAATGAGAGGTTGGAAATTCCCTCAAATGTGCTCTGGAAAAAGATTCCTATGGTCGGAGACCATGACATTAGAAGGACAGAGACCAGTCAGGAAATGAAATGCAACAACAGCAGTGGATGGGAAGAGGGAAAAGCTCTGGTGTTTGAGACACGAGCATGGCAAAACTGGTACACGAGCATGGCAAAACTGGTAGCAAATTAGATACAAGTGGTGAGGAAGAGCAAAGAATTCAAGTCCGAAATCTCTAGGAGGGGCAAAAGTTCTAGCTTGGGAGACTACAAGACTGCCATAACCATAGGGGAAAGACAGAAGGAGTAGGTTTGCAAGAAAGGTGAGAAAGTTTGGATTTGCTAAGTTTGGGGAGCAGGGCACTATCCAGGTAAACATATAAGCTATTAGAACTCTGAAGAGATTACATTAATAAAAAGACTTTAGTTTATCAAGCATTTCAACATTATCCCAATTCACTACAAAAAGTCTGAAATTAAAAGAAATCAGGTCAGGGAGATGTGTTACTTGTTCAAAGTAATTCCCGTCTTCTGAACAATACATGAAACAAAAAACACTTCTAAAATTTTTTTTTTGCAATTTTTGGCTGGGGCTGGGTTTGAACCCACCACCTCTGGTATATAGGGCCAGTGCCCTACTCCTTTGAGCCACAGGCGCCGCCCACAAAACAACACTTTTTGATAAAAAGTATTTTACCATGGGCAGTTAAGGAGAAAGGGGAAGGAATAGAGAAAGAGACGAACAGATGAGCAAGAGACAGATGAGTATTGCAAGACAGCAACCCACTTTTAGTGTGCGGGGACATGTGCTGTTAAGTACCCAGCTAGCTTAATGTCTATTCATGATACAAGTGAGGGACTGAATGCCACACACATGATCTGGCAGTCCTGATCACAACAGAGACCTTGTCCCAGCTCTAGTGTTCTGGGCACCATTTCACATGGTTACATTACAACGATCCAAGAACTGTGCCAATCACTTTATGTGCATCATATTATTACCTCATGCCACAGCTCTTTAACACAAACACACTCTACTACTGTCACCCCTATTTATAAATGAGAACAAGCCTTAAAGAATTAGACAAAAAAATAAATCCAAAGCCAAGTTGAGAGACAGTACACCCCTAACATCACGTAGGAAAGCAATATAATCCCGACTCAAATTTGTAAACACACTTTCCTCCATATTTCAAGAGTAAGAACCAAGAACAAAATAAACATGGCTCCTGATTTCATGGAGCTGAGTATGCTGTGGGAAGAGAAATAAATGTGCAACTAGGAATTGTCATGGGAGCTATAAAAGAAACAAATAGGAGATTAGGAGAGAGAATAATATGGTAATAGACTTTAAACTGTATGATCAAGGAAAAGTCAAAATCTTAAATACAAAAATGACCACTTTTTTTGGGTCAAACCCCTCCTGGGATCCACTTATATCCACCAAACAAATATTTTCTGAGGCAAGTGGATTTGTCTAAAGCTTTCTGGACTTCCTTTTGTAAAGGGTAGAGATAAGGAGCAGACTTTTTTTTTTTTT
>NW_003852529.1:2314525-2319075 GCF_000181295.1 Otolemur garnettii | reverse complement strand
TCACGTTAAACTATATCAGATACTTCAACTGTGTTACACAAATCAGACAAAATGATTCATTCTGCAGACCCAGAATCCTCACAATTCAAAAAACATTTATCAACCAACCTGGGGGGGGAGGGGGGCAGGCACTGTTCATGGTGCTGGAATACTGGTGACCAACAACAAACAACAGAGGGCGCACACAAGCTTCTACTTTCAGGAAAATTGTGCAGGATTGCTAGACAAGTGGGGAACCAAAACGAAAGGGCAGCATGTGGAAAAAACTGAGTAACTGAAGAACAGGATAAGATGGGTATGGAGTAGAAAGCAGAATGACCCTCCACTACGGAGGCTTTTTGCATAAGGCCTGAGAGGCAATCCCAGTGTCAGAGATATGGGGACCAGCTCTTCCTATACAGGTAGCACAAGTTAGGTGGTGCCTTGACACCTGTATTAGATGTTAAGTTGGTTCACCCTAACACATGTGATGCAAGATTCACTAGCTCAGCAAATCTAGGAAGTAGGTGAGACAGATATCACCATAAATGAAGCCAAAGCTCATATATGTACTGCCTTCTTGAAGCAAAGTGCTATTAAGTAGTAACATTTGGTCTAAAACTCTCACATTTAAACTGCAGTTTGGGGTTTACTTCAATACTTGAACCACATGTGTCACTCATAAAGAGGCTTGGCTCAGCGCCTGTGGCTCAAGCGGCCAAGGTGCCAGCCACATACACTTGAGCTGGCAGGTTCAAACCCAGCCCAGGTCCGTCAAACAACAATGACCACTGCAGCCAAAAAAATAGCTGGTCGCGGTGGCGGGCGCCTGTAGTTCCAGCTACTTGGGAGGTGGAGGCAAGAGAATCGTTTAAGCCCAAGAGTTTGAGGTTGCTATGAGCTGTGATGCCTCAGCACTCTACCCAGGGGGACAGCTTGAAGCTCTGTCTCAAAAAAAAAAAAAAAAAGCTTGTCACTGGCAAATGCTACCTTGGTCTATTTACTTTTTTCTTTAGTATGCTATTATACAGAAACAACTATTTTGCAAAGATGCAACTGGCATATAGCAGATATAGTAAGTCTTAATAATCAAGCTTCTGGGAACCACTGATACATACTCTGGTGTCCCAATTATTAATATTTTTTTTTAGAGACAGAGTCTCGCTTTCACCCTTGGTAGAGTGCCGTGTGCTCACAGCAATCTCCAACTCCTGGGCTTAGGTGATTCTCTTGCCTCAGCCTCCCAAATAGCTGGGACTACAGGTGCCCACCACAACACCCAGCTATTTTTTGTTGCAATTTGGTCAGGGCTGGGTTGGAACCTACCACTCTCGGTACATGGGGCCAGCACCCTACCCACTGAGCCACAGGTGCCGCCCTGGTCTCTCAATTCTAAAACCCAAATGAATGTAACCCATTTCATCAATTTAATGACATTTCAGGGGGCAGGGGAAGATGATAACATTACATGAAACATGCTGATGAATATGCAAGTCAATTAGAAAGGTACAATATGACAATATGACAATTTTAGCAATAAGAACATAGGATAGCACTTAAAAGTATAATTTAGGATTGAAGTTACTTCAGAGACTAATGTTTACTCATTTTACAGATGAAGAAACTGAGATCTGGGCTCCATGCTTGTGGCTCAAGTGGCTAAGGTGCCAGCCACATACACCTAAGGTGGCGGGTTTGAATCCAGCCCAGGCCCACCAAACAACAATGACGGCTGCAACCAAAAAATAGCCCTGCCGCTGTGGCGGGTGCCTGTGGTCCCAGCTACTTGGGAGGCTGAAGCAGGAGACTTGCTTGAGCCCAGGAGCTGTGAGCTGTGATGCCACCGCACTCTACCCAGGGGGATAGCTTGAGACTGTCTCAAAAAAAAGAAACTGAGATCTGGCCCTATCAATGTCTTATACAAATAGTAACATAGCAGAGATTGGAACATAAATATTCTTACTTCTACGGACTCGAAGATCCTTCAACTATTCCCAAAAGTATATTTACACAACAGTTGTAATCTTACACAGAGCCCTAAAAGGTTGCCTGTGTTTGGGATTCTCTCATACAGATACCAGCTAGCCCCAAATCAACTCTATGGTTGTAACAGATCTCTCAAGTATACTTAATACTACATAGTCCACAGTATGACACAGTGAGGGGAAGAAACAGGGTCCCTGTGTTTAAAAATGTGTGGGTGGCGCCTGTGTCTCAGTGGGTAGGGCACCGGCCCCATGCGCCAAGGGTGCTGTGTTCCATCCCAGCCCTGGCCAAACTGCAAACAAAAAAATAAAAATAAATAAAAATGTGTGGAAGACTCTTAATAATTAGAGTGTTCTAGGGCAGACACAGTTCTGGTACTCCTGCCCATGGAGAATCAAACCTCATACATGGTACACAGAAACATGAAATAATAGAATCACAGTGATTTTATCTGAAAGGATTTGCTCTATAAGCCATGGGAAGAGAGCTGCTCAGATGCCACATACACAAATCTCTTTGTCACACGACCTAGTCATGTATTCATGCCCTATAAGCCCACAAACTGACTCAGGTGAAGAAAAATCAAATTCATTCCCAGATTTATATGACCCAAGGGAAAAACTACAAACTAACATCCTTTACCCACAAAACTCCCTGCTCAAAGATATACAAACCTAGGACTCTCCCCCTCCCGTACAGATCTGCTACCCGCCACCCATCTCAGCTTCCCCAGGACTGCCCATTAGTATCTGCTACAAGTATGGAGAGTTCAGAGCAGCAGTTCCAGCAGCAGTTAAAAGGCAGATGAAAATACAAGCAAGAAGACTTGAAAATGATTTTGAAATAAGAGTTTGGTTTCAAAGATTATGGATAATGAACTGAGCCTTAAGTTTTAAAAATAATGACCTTTTAAAGTAACATTAGAGTGGGCATTTTGAAAAACTAAATACAGGGGCAGCGTCCGTGTCTCAGTGAGTAGGGCGCCAGCCACATATACTGAGGATAGTGGGTTCAAATCCAGTCTCAGCCAAACTGCAATAAAAAACAGCCGGGTGTTGTGGTGGGCACCTGTAGTCCCAGCTACTTGGGAGGCTGAGACAAGAGAATCACCTAAACCCAGGAGTTGGAGGTTACTGTGAGCTGTGTCGCCACAGTACTCTACTGAGGGTGATAAGGTGAGACTGTATCAAAAGAAAAAAAAACCTAAATACAAACTACTAGTTAAACAACAATTTGGAGATGAACAAATTAACACATTCCTCAAGTTGTCTAATGAGCACCTACTCTGTACCCCGCCCCCTGGGCAGAAGAGATAAATAATAACAGACTCAAACTCCTAAAAAAGGGGAGGGGGAAACCACACAAATTAATACAATGTTATAATCACTCAAGGAACAGAAGACATTCTTTTGAATGGGTCCGTGTATTTAAGGGGAAGCGTCACCAAGAGACAATTATCACTGGGCCTATCTGAAGCAAAGAGACTACAGGGAGAGGAGAGGGGTACAAGACGGGCCAAAAGGCAACGGGAAGCCAGCGCTGCTTGAGTTTGAGAGGCAGTAGAATGTAGAAAGCTTAGAAACTAAAAACTGCAGTGGGCTGCAGTTCCCACACATGCCAGGGTCAGAAGCGTTTGTGGACTTTAACCTTGGAATATAGGGAGCTCCAACAGGGATGGGGCCACACCTGTGATTCAAGTTGCTCAACACAATGAACTTGTATCCATACAGCAAGTAACATTTTACGAATTTCAACACGCACGACTTATGAGATTTCAGGCAAAAAATAATTTTGTCCTCCGTTTTCAAAACATTTATGTTTTCATCAATTGCCAAGCACTACAGGCATGTTCTCAATAAAGACAAAAGGGAAAAAGTTACAGCTGACAACTGCTTCCTCTGACGATCCTCCAGCTAAGTTCAGACCTAAAAGGTCTTTGTAGCAAAGGCGTTTAAATCCAAAAAGGTCCAGGTGAACAGAACCACGATTAATCAAGTTAACACACCTGCCCGCTGTTCTAGATCAAACTTTCCCCTTAGAGCCAATTTCATTGGGCAAGTTCTTAAAAATAACTTTAAAGAGCACATTTTCACCTCCCAACATTCGTAAAGTTTCACCGCTCACTGATCGTTAAGTTACGGCTCCAGAACTGGGTCAACCGAACCAAGACGGAGACAGCGAGTTTCTCAGCGCCCAGTTTGTTTCCACCTCCTTCCCGCAAGTTGGGTCGAGTTGTCATTATGGAAACATCCCTGGCCCAACTCAGAGATGGGGGAGGGAGCTGCTTCACTTCGCTGTCCGACCAAAGGGCAACGGATAAAGCACAAAGGGGAGAGGACACGACCCGGCAACTCGCCGGGGCGGCGTCGAGGGACAGAGACCTGGACAGCGAACCCGGGGGGACACTCAACGACAGGCTCAAACCAAAACAAAAGTAAAAAGTTCAGCGCGGCAGAGGGAGCAGATTGGGCGAGACGGCTCACGGCTGCCCATTGGAGAACAAGGAAAACAGAGTCCCCCAATCGCGAGCGGCGGGGCTGCTCTCCTCGTGCGGCCGCGGGCCCGGCCCCGACACTGCCCGGCGG
>NW_003852529.1:2312164-2314065 GCF_000181295.1 Otolemur garnettii | reverse complement strand
CCCACCCCCACCCGCCGGGGCCGCTACCGCGGTCGCTGGAGCTCAGGCGCCTGCGCCCCCCGCCTCGGCTCGTCGCGCCGGCCGCCCCCGTCCCACCGTCCCCGGGCCTCACCTTCACCTCACATATGGCCGCGAGGCCCGAAAAGCATCCACCGGCTTCGAAGCTTCACGTCCCGGGTGCTCGCGCCCCACGGTGTCGCCTCGGGTCTCGAGCGTCCTCACCTCATAGTCCCGGAGCCTCGCTGGCCGCACCGCAGACGCGTCGCCGCCCCCGGTGAGCCACCCGGACACCGCCCGGGATTCGTGGAAGGATACGAAAAGGAGTCCTGTGGACCCGACGGCGGAGGGACACCACGCCGTGGCCGCCAAGATCGTGCGCGCGCCCCCCGCCCGCCTCGGTGGCTTCGACAGGGTTCTGTTGGGGGGAGGAGGAGAGCGAGAGAGAAATAAGTTCCCCACCGGACGATCCCGACGGCGGAGGGACAAAAAGAGCAATTTGTAAGAGAACGAGACCGGTTGTTGCCGTCGCTTCACCTCGCGGCGGAGGGATCCACTGCGAGCTTGTCGATGGTCAGGGATTCATCCGCCTCGCTGCCCTTTAAATCGCGGCTGGAGGCGGTGTCGCCGCGCGCCTCACGGGCGCCACCTAGTTCTCGGGGTCGTTCTTGCGTGCCCCCGTCCCAGCAAGGCCCCAGCGGGCCGCCCCCTGCTCAGGCCCTCGTTTGCACCTACCAGGGACAGCTCCCGAGCCCGAGGGGCTGCTGCGCGCGGGACGGGGACGCGCCTCGCCCACTGCGCGGCCTGGTTGCGCCAGGGGGAGGTGGCCCTGGGAAGGCGAGTTTCTTTGTTGTGGGAATGGGTGTCGCTGCAGGGAGAGCCACCCCGAAGACCCTGTGGGCAGCCTAAACTTACCACGCTCAGTACGTGCGTTGCCAGCAGCCCTGGAGCGCCCAGCGCGGGCCCCTTCTGTCCGGCTTGGATCGCCCGGCGCCTGACTCACGGCGCATCCCTGAGGAGCTTGGTCAGCCCAGGAGGGTCCTGAGGGGCTGTTGCGTCTGAGAGTGAGGACGACAGAACATCAAGTATGAGAGCAACATGTGTCCGGCCTTTTACTCGGCGCTTCTCTCTGCCATCTCACTCCTTAGGCAGACCCCGGAGCGGGGGGGACTATCGTGGTTCCCAGTTTACACGTAGGGAAACTGAGGCACAGAGAAGTGGGGGTGATCTCTATGACAGCTAATCAGAGCTCAAGGTAGACCCCTTATCCAATACTGGTGGAAAACGCAGACACGAATAGATAACGAAGCGTGTGCCAAGGACCGAAGGGGAAGTTGAGGTTGCCACTGGCGTGCGGCTGCGCGGGACCCGGGGCCTGGAGGGTGGGTGGGGTGTGTTAGGAAGTGGAGGGATAGCAGCGGTCAGCACCCGGAGTGGGGCGGGGGGGCAGCCAGGACAGACGACTTAGGCGGGTTCCAGCCTGCTTGGGCCGTCCCCTGCATCTCCAGGGCCTGGCGAGGTGGAGGGTGTGGATGGCCAGCACAGGGACTGTCTCTCAAGTCCGCTTAACACCAGCACAGAGTACTGAGTTCATTTTCACTCCCCGTTGGCCTTGAGCGTGGGCTTGATACTTGTTACCCTCTTCCACAGATGGGAAACTGAGGCACAGTGACTTGCCAAGGGCACATGGCTAACAGAGGCCAAGGCAGGTCTGGATCTTCCAAACGGCAAATTTGTCTTCTCCCGCCCCAGGCTGAGGCGGGCAGTCCCGTCTTGGGGCACACTGCTCTTTCACTCGAGAAGCAGCTCTGCGGCAGCAGAATCCGCCCTGCCACATCCCTCTGAGCAAACACAACTAACAAGTGGCTGCTTTGGGCTTACGCTGAGTTTTTTTTTTTTTTTTT
>NW_003852529.1:2309543-2312042 GCF_000181295.1 Otolemur garnettii | reverse complement strand
ATCCTCCTGCCTCAGCCTCTTGAGTAGCTGGGACTAGAGGCACCTGCCACAACACCTGACTAGTTTTTTGTTTTTAGTAGAGACGGGGTCTCACTTTTGCTCAGGCTGGTCTGGAACTGCTGAGCTTAAGGAATCCATCCACCTCGGCCTCCGAGAGTGCTAGAATTACAGGCGCGAGCCACCATGCCCAACCAGTTTTGGTTTGTCACTAAGCTTTCCAAAGTTGTAGTAGTTGGCTCCAAGTACTAAACTTTTATCCCAGAAATGCTAAGACTACCTTCGCCACCAAATGCCCTGAATATACACAAGAGGCAAGCAACCGAGAAAACACCACTTGCCCCAGTAGGCAGCTGTGGCCCCAAGTCGACCTTCCAGGGTCTTGGCAGTCAGGCCCCAGGTGTGACCACCCCTGGGTAGCCCTTCACAGCCCCAATGCCAGCATCTTCCCCATGCTGCACTTCCCAGAATCCACCCCAACTGAGCTGTGCTTTCCATACTCTCTCCAGGCTGAGACCCAGACCCCCACTCAGAGCCCCATACTCCCAAGATGCTGACACCTTGATTTATTCTCTGCCCAATGCCAGATCTTGTGTCCTGGCATTGCCTTGCAAGGGAGTGGGCTGTAACACAGCCTGGCAGGGACTCAGATGAGGGCACCCAAGTGCAGCCTCCTTTCAGGCTCCCTAGTGTTGCGTCCAGCCCCCTGCACTGCCTCCTGCTCTTCCAGCCTCATGGAGAGGCTGGTTGGGCCAGGGCTCCAGCCCTGGAGAGATTCCCCAAAGGACAGAGACCAGTCTGGAGGCGTCCTCTGCCAGCTGGCAAGGCAGGAGGAGGGGCCGGAAGTGGGTGACTAGGCACCTGCCTAGTCCCCACGTGACAGATACCATTGGCATTGACACCATCAAGCTTCAGGATGCCCTCAAGTGGAAGAGCTGAGCTGTAGAGGCCACAGGGTCCCCACCAGCCTGGCCAGACTGAGAGGGATTAACAACTCTAAAGAAAGACCGAGTCAGCGGAAGGGGCCCGACCAGCCCCGGAAGCACCATGAGGCTGGCGATGGGTGTCTGCCTGGCTCAGGCTGGCCTGGTGCAGTGCCCTTGCCGGGACACTGACTGAGGCCACAGAGTCTATTCTGGTCTCCCCAGCAGGGCTGGTTCTGGTGTGTCCAGGGACCCAACCTGCTTTGCTCTCAGGTTCCCCTTCTTCCAGTGCCAGGTTTGCTCAGTGCCTGTCTGGCAGGGATTTGCTTGCTTGGACCCTGTGCCTACTGAGAGAGCCCACAGGTCACATTGACCCTATCATTCCAGGTTGGGGGGCAGGTTGCTTCTTGTAAAATGATATGTTGTCTTTCAGGCTGTGTACACTCCTGCCCAGAAGCAGGGATTGCTCTGATGACAGCAAGTGTTTAAAACCAGTGGATAAAGGGGGTTGGGGGGCCATACCCAGCCCACCCTGGTGATCTCTCTGAGTGGCTGGCTGGCTTCTTGGACCTATGCCTGAGCACCAGTGGCTCCCTGTACTGTTCTTGGTTTTTATCTGCTCCCCACTGCTGCCTTTAGTAGAGATGTTTAATAAACAGTCTCTGAAAGGTCAAATGACATGCCCAAGATCCCCCAGTCTACAGCAGCAAGACTTTGTAGTACTGCCAATGGGCTGGCACAAATCTGAGTTAGGTTTGAATCCCAGCTCTGCAACTTGCCAACCATGTGATTTAGGACAAATAATGTCACCTATCTATTTGCCACTCCCTCGACTGTGAAAAGGTGCCAGTCCTTGGACATACCTAAGTGAGCTCATCCATAGCTTTAAAATCATTTCTATGCTGAGGGTGCTTCCATCTCAATCTCCAGCCTGGACCGCTCTGACTTTAGACACCACCTTGCCCTGTGTAGTAGGCATTTCAAATATAACACAGATAAGAGCAAGCCCCCCTCCCCTGGCACACTTCCACTTCTCGGACTAATATTCTCTCATCACTCAGATGCAAGATTTGCTTATTCATTGAGTCTACTGTTGAGTCTCCCTTCTAGGCTGTAACCTTCTGGAGAGCAGGGCTTTGCCTGTCTTGATTACTGCTGCATCCAGAACAGCCCCTGGGTTGCCGGTGTAGAGGCTCCACGTGCGTTTGCTGAAGGAAGGGAGGGAGGAAAGGGCTAACCTTCCAGGATTACTTTGTTGTGTATCAAATATGGTTTGTTCTAACCATCTACCTGTATTTTTTTACTCATTAACCATCTTCAATCCCACCACCACCACCATTCCCAGCCTCTGGTAAACTTCATTCTACTCTGTTTCCTTGAGACCAATTGTTTTAATATTTAGCTTCCACATATGCATGGGAACATGTGAAATTTGTCTTTCTGGGTTTGGTTTATTTTATTAAGCATATTTTTTTTTTTAAAGGGATTTTTTTTTTTTTTTGAGACAGAGCCTCAAGCTGTCCCCCTGGGTAGAGTGCCATGGCATTACAGCTCACAGCAACCTCCAACTCCTGGGCTC
>NW_003852529.1:2305822-2307300 GCF_000181295.1 Otolemur garnettii | reverse complement strand
TTTTTTTTTTTTTTGAGACAGAGGCTCACCTTTTGTCATCTTTGGTAGAGTGCCATAGTGTCATAGCTCACAGGAACTTCTAACTCTTGGGCTCAAGCGATTTTCTTGCCTGAGCCTCCGAAGTAGCTGGGTCTATAGGTGCCCACTATAATGCCTGGCTATTTTTAGATGCAGGGTTTCACTCTTGCTCAGGTGGGTCTCAAATCTGTGAGCTCAGGCAATCCACCCGCCTTGGCTCCCAGAGTCCTGGGATTATAGGTGTGACCCCCTGCACCTGGCTGGTATACTTTAAATAACAGAGTAGATTGGAATGTTCCTAACACAAACAAGTGATAAATCCTTGAAGTGATGGATACCCCAATTTGTTGATAAACACGGTATGACTGTATCAAAACATCAAGTACCCTAGAAATATATACAACTCTTGTATACATATAATAATTAAAAATATAAAGTTCAAAAGAAAGGGAGGAGTAAGGGGCCCTCCAATCACTCCTCCACCACTGGGGACTCCAGCTTGCTCAGTTGTCCAGGCTTCTCCCACAGTAACCTCAAACTCTTGTTTTTTTTTTTTGAGACGGAGCCTCAAGCTATCCCCCTGGGTAGAGTGCCATGGCATCACAGCTCATAGCAACCTCCAACTCCTGGGCTCAAGTGGTCCTCTTACCTCAGCCTCCCAAGTAGCTGGGACTACAGGTGCCTGCCACAAGGCCCAGCTAGTTTTTCTATTTTTAGTAGAGGCAGGGTCTTGGTCTTCTGCAGGCTGGTCTCAAACTCCTGAGCTCAAGCAAGCTACCTTCCTCAGCCTCCCAGAGGGCTAGGATTACAGATGTGAGCCACAACACCTGGCCTGCCTTGGTACTTTTGAAGGTGACAGGCCAGTTATTTTATATCCTATCCCTTAATTTGGGCTTTCTGCTGTTTCCTCATGGTTAGATTAAGGCCATGGGTCTCTGGCAGAAATATCACAGAAGTGATGCTGTGTTCTTGTCATTACATCCTATAGAGTCATAAAGGATTTCAGTTTGACCCGTTATAGACAATGTTCCCCTGATTAATGGTTGTTTGCCAGCCTTCTCCCCTGGAAAATCACTTGTTTGCCTTTTGTCATAAGTTTTCTGTACAGATGTACATTTTTTTTGAGAAGAGTCTCACTATGTTGCCGTCAGTAAAGTGCGGTGGCAGCATAGCTCACGGCAACCTCAAACTCGTGGGCTTAAGTGATTCTCTGGCCTTAGCCTCCCAAGTAGCTGAGACTATAGGCACCTGCCACAATGCCTGGCTATTTCTTGTTGCAATTGTCATCATTGGTTAGCTAACCCGGGCCAGGTTCAAACCTGCCACCATTGGTGTATGTGGCTGGCGCCATAACCACTGTGCTACGGGTGCTGAGCCTGTGCAGAGGTACTTTAAGAGATGTCGGCTCGGCACCTGTGGCCCAAGTGGCTAAGGCGCCAGCCACATATACCTAAGGTGGC
>NW_003852529.1:2302749-2305131 GCF_000181295.1 Otolemur garnettii | reverse complement strand
GTTTGAACCCACCACCTCCAGTAAATGGGGCCAGTGCCCTACTCCTTTGAGCCACAGGCGCTGCCCTTCTTTTCTTTTCTTTTTTTTTGTAGAGACAGAGTCTCACTTTGTCACCATCTATAGAGTGCTGTGGCATCACACAGCTCACAGCAACCTCCAACTCCTGGGCCTAGGCGACTCTCTTGCCTCAGCCTCCCGAGTAGCTGGGACTATAGGCACCCACCACAATGCCCGGCTATTTTTTTGTTGCAGTTTGGCTGGGGCTGGGTTTGAACCTGCCACCCTCAGTATATGGGGCTGGCACCCTACCTGCTGAGCCACAGTCACTGCCCAAGTTATGTAGTTTTCTGTTCCTTTCTGCCTCTCTTTTCTCCCTTCCTCCCTTCCTTCCTATCTTCCACCCTCCTTTATTCTCTTTCTCTATTTCTTTCTTCTTTCTTTGTCTCTTTGTCTCCCCCCTTTCTTCTCTCTCTTTTCAGAGTTATTGGTGGCAGCTTCATTTATAATATCCCTAAGTTGGAAACAACTCAAATGTCACTCAACAAAAGAATGGATAGACGAATTGCGGTCTTTCCATATTGTGGAATACTATTCGGAAATAAAAACGAACAGCTACTGTTACAGACAACAACATGGATGAATTGAAAAGACATTATGTCAAGACAAGTCAGAAACTTTACAGTAAAAATCGTTCAATTCCTAGGACAGAAGAAAACGTAATCTATGGAGAGAGAAATCTAGAGTCGTTTGCCTCCCCTCCCCGCAAAGCAGGATTGTCCTAGTATGGAAACTAGAAACTTTCTGGTGAGATGGAAGTATCCTTTTCTAGGGCTGGTTACTGGGTGTAAATGCTGTGAAAAATCTTAAACTGTAAAATTTAAGTTCTGTTACTACATGTAAATTTTGCACTCAATAAAAAGGAAAATCTGGGGATAAAGAATTGAACTTTGCTACTGCTTAGTGAAGATTTCTTTGGTTCTTCCATGACTTGTCTTGCAAGCAAACACATTTTGCAAAATAGTTTTCCCTTGACTAGTTCTTGGACATTGCTTCTGGGACTGACAGGCTCATGGTGCAGGTCCCAGGTTCAAACTGCAGAAGAAGAAAATGAGGATTCTTGATCCTTCAGCTGGAGCATGGTTGGTGCCGGTTATTGCTGAGTGATATTTAAAGAGAGGCCTGCTTCCAATAGGCCTGCTAGAAACTTCTACCACCATGGGAGCCTCCCTGTTGCAGGTGCTTGGACTGCTGCCTGGCTGCCCTGGCTCAGACTGAATACCTCCAGCCAACTCTGAGTTGACCTGGGTCTTCTCTGAGTTATTTGTAGATGTATGTGCTTCAGATGAAGTCAGGTTTTGCTCATCTCACAGTCATTCTTCCCCTAAGTCATGCTTCATAGATACACTGGACTATGGGCTTGTCCTCTGGTAAATTCCAAGGGGTGGCATTTCCTGGGTCAAAAGTACCAGTGATTTTCCTCTAGGGCATTCTGAGTAGCTAGGCAGGGAGGATGACTGGGGTCTTGGCCCTGAATTCACCAAGCAGATAGCTTCGGAGGCGGGGCCGCTGGAGATTCAGGAAGCTAGCTCTCCATGGAGTGGTTAATATTTATTTTTCTCCCTCCCCCCCACTTTTTTTTTGGGAGACAGAGTTTCACTATATCCCTGGGTAGTTATTATGGCATCATACCTCACAACAACCTCAAACTCCTGGGTTCAAGTGATCCTCTTATTTTAGCCTCCCGAGTAGCTGGTGCTACAGGTGCCTGCCACGATGCCTGCTTATTTTTAGAAGCAGGGTCTTGCTCTTGCTTAGGTTAGTCTCAAACTCCTAACCCCATCTCTACAAATAGAAAAAACTAGCTGGATGTCCTCCTGGTGGGTGCCTATAGTCCCAGTTACTTGGAAAGCTGAGGCAGGGGGAATCACTCAAGCCCAAGTATATGAAGTTGCTGTGAGCTATGATGTCATAGCACTCTATCCAGGGCCCAGAGTGAGACTCTGTCTCAAAAAAGACCTGTAGGGGATGCCAAGAGTCAGATGACCTCTGAGCAATATGATTTGTAGCTGAGGGGTGGACCCTCGGGTAATTTGTCTGCAGGTGCTCCTTGTGGAGAAAGCCTGAGCCCATGGTGATCCTTAGGCACATGGTCATTGTCAATACTCCCCTCACCTGTCTTGTACTGTCTCAATAAAAGGCTAGTGTGCCGGGTGCTCAGGACTACCCTGTGAAGAAGCGCTAGCCCACCTCCCTCAAGCTTGTACTTTTTTTTTATTTTATCATTTTTATTTTTTAATGGGGGGGAAGGGTTTTCTGGTTTTGTTGGGTTTTTTTTTTTTTTTGGTAATAGGACCTTAACACTATTGACGAAAATTGGTCAGG
>NW_003852529.1:2295995-2302729 GCF_000181295.1 Otolemur garnettii | reverse complement strand
ATAACAGAGTCTCACTTTTTCACCCTCGGTAGAGTGCAGTGGAGTCACAGCTCACAGCAATCTCCAACTCCTGGGCTTAGGCGATTCTTCTGCTTCAGCCACCCAAGTAGCTAGGACTACAGACGCCTGCCACAATGCCCGGGTATTTTTTGTTGCAGTTTGGCCAGGGCTGGGTTTGAACCTGCCAACCTCAGTATATAGGGCCGGCGCCCTACTCACTGAGCCACAGGCGCCTCCCCAAGCTTGTACTTCTAATCTGCATCACGCCTGGTTCCTTCCTGTGGTGATCAAGACCAGGACCACAGAGGCCCGAGAGGTTGGGACAAAAACCATCTGCTCATGTTCACAAAAGCATTATTTACAATAGCCAAAAGGTAGAAACAACTCAAGTGTCCATCAACAGATGAATGTATAAGCCAAATGTGATATATCCATGGCAATGGAATATTATTCAGCCTTAAAAAGGAAGGACATTCTGGCGCATGCTACAACACAGATGAACTTTGGAAATGTTAGGCTGAATGAAACCAAGCCACTCATAAAAGCACAAACAAGGCCAGGCTACACTTACATAAGGTACTTGGAGTAGTCAGATTCATAGAAACAGAAAATAGAATGATGGTTGCCACAGGCTAGGGGATTGGGGATGGAGTGTTGATTTTGCAAGGCAGAAAGTGTCCTGTGGTTGGGTAGTGGGGATTATAGGGCAACAATGGTAACGTCCTTAATGTCACTGAACTGTGCCCTTACAGATGGTTAAGATGGCAAATTTTACATTATGTGTTTTACCACAGTTAGAAAAAACCTAAACATCAGCCAGGTAACTGAATTTCCATCATATGCCATACATCGGGCAAGGCTCTGATTAGGGAACTTTGTAACCTGCCTTTACACACAAGAAAACTGAGGCTCAGAGTAACTTACCCACAGTTATATTGTCTCAGCGTGTGCTGTCCCCTCTGTTGTGCAGATGAGAGTCCCTTGCACTACACTGCACTTAATGCCAGGGGCTCTGAATTCAACCTCCTTTGTAACTAGGGTACTCTCTTGGTCACATCTGGGGCCTCGGTTTTTAGCATATTCTGCCCCTTGGCTGTAGAGGTTGGGGTCCATTAAACCTTGGTCCTGGGGACTTTCTGATTCCCACAGCTGCTGAACCTCCAGTTCTTATCTACAGCTTTTGCTGTCAGCTCCCACTCGCTTCACCTCCACCGTCCTGGTGGCCACTATTGCCTCTGTGCCCTCATCCTCAGGAGCAGTGTAAGCTGCACACCCTTTCCTCCTGCTCCCCATCCCACCCCCTGGCTACCACAGGCCAGTTGTATCACCACCCACTTCTGCTCAGCAGAAAGTCCCTGGTTGGCGAATAATCCCATCTTTGGGGACAGCTTTCTAGGACCATGTATGACACAGACACAGACCTTGAGAAAATGAATTGAGAACAGGGGCTTCTCTGGGCGGCGATCCCAGGCAGCACCAGTGGGGGAGCAAGTGAGACAGGAAGCAGAGGGAGCCAGAAAACTGGGTGTGTTAATGAAATGGTCACTGCTGAGGGCAGCTATGCATAGCTCAGTCCTGCTGGGAGACTCTGAATGACAGTGTGGAATGTGCTTCAGAGTTATCACAACAGAGAGGCAAGGAAGCAGGGTATTGATTCACCGCTTCTGTTGGTCACTGAATTATGGCTGCTCCCGGGATTGCTGAAGCCCCAGTACCTGCTAGGCACGTGGCTCCGGCAGATAGGGAAGCCCTACGGTCACCCGCAGTGGGAAGGGCTGGTGGACGTGGGACTGGGACATTGTCAGTGTCTGCTATAAAGAGGGACAACTATTCCTCGACTTCTCTCTCAGTCTTACTCTTCTGAATCACTTTCAACTCCGAGTCATTAAGAGCTATACTTTTTCTGCCGCTTCAGTGCTGATGGACGGTTCAGCACTGTTTCGGGTTCGCCGGGAAACAGACTTGGGGACCCAGAAGTGGAGCTGGCGGAGTAGAGACTGCTCAGGATTGGGTCCAGACGCTGATCTGGGACACCAGCCGCCGTGGGGGTGAGAACGCAGTCTTTGCACTCCCTTACTGACTGCCCTTACGTGCAGGCCACCCCTGATGGGGAGTGCGACTTGGGGTGAGTCTACCCCACAACAGCTGAGGCCGTCCCAAAGTGGGGACTGCCGGCCAACAGCACCTCAGCAACTGGCTGGTGGCGCCCCCTGCTGAAGGGGGGACCAAGTGGTAAAGCATGTCCACCCCTTTACTGCCTGGAGCTCTTCTCTGGTTAAGTTCTGGGGAGGAGAATTTAAAGGGGAAGCTTAGTGGAGTGAACCCAGCCCTTGCCCCTACACCTGTTCGCAGGATATGCCTGATACTTACTGTCTCTGTCCTCAACTATTTGTTCTGAGTCCCCTTCAGACAGCACTTCTGCTGAGCCAGGCTTACCCAGGGGTGTTACCCAGACCCTCATCCCAGGTCACTATTCCTTCTCCGGCTGAGGCTCTGCACTTGACTATTTGTCTTAAAAAATGGGCAAATAGAGTACATTCTTGGCAAAAATATTCAGAAGGGCTGTGTTCTCCATACGTCACATCAAGATGCCCGTGGCGTTGTTTGCCCCAATACTGACGGTATTAGGCTTGATGACTCGGTTAAAGTGGGGCCCACCAGGTTTGACCTCTACAATGACACTAGTTTCCTCTTTGTAACTGGCAAATAATTCGTGGGTAAATATTTTGAGACTATGTAAATATCCTGTTTCTCATCAAACTTATACCCACTGGTTTAGCATCCACTACTTCACCATTCTTTCTGTACTTCATATTTATTACTTTACATTTAAGGAACTCCTGTCCCTTCTCTTCCATTTATTTATTAATTTTTTGTGTGTGTGTAGTTTTTGGCCGGGGCTGGGTTTGAACCCACCACCTCCAGCATATGGGGCCAGCGCCCTACGCCATTGAGCCACAGGCACTGCCCTATTTATTAATTTTTTTCACATCATTATATCTAGACTTAAAGATTCTTATATTCAATGGGTTATATTACCATAACCACCAGTGCTTCTTTTGAGTTCACATTCCAGTCTCATTTATTTGTTTATTATTCATCTGTTTATTGATTTACATCAGTATTGAGTCAAGGTCCTTGATTTATTTACTGAGCTATAATCCATTATTACTATTACTTATTTTGATGCTCAAGTTATCCCAGATTTGGCCAGTGGGATCCCTTCATGTTTGTTCCTGTCCTTTTGGACACATGCCTATGATTCTTTGAGTACTTCTTTACTTTCTGAGGCCACAGGGAATCCAAGGATCAACTTAAACTTTCCTTGTCCTAGTCCTGGAATCAGTCATATTTCTAATAGTCCTGGCTTCCTTTTAGTGGAGAAAAGGTTTAGAAAGCAAGATCTTGGTGCTGGGCATGTTCATTTCCACTAGTGTGTCATTGCCTGGAGACTATCTCAGAAGAAAAGCTGGAAACTGGATGTAATATACATAACAAACATATATATGCATATATATTTCACATATAACTATGCATATTTCTTTCTTTTTTCTTTACGAGATTTTTATGCTATATTTTTAAAAAACAAAATAAAAAGGGTTCAACTAACATATGTCCTAGAAGTCCCTCTAAGAGTCTCAGCACCTTGCAGCCATGGGGACTGTGGCTTTGCTCCTCTGCTCCGCCCACAGCTCACTTAAGGATCACTGGAGATGACTTGTGCTCTAAGTCTTAAAATCAAACTTTCTGCCAAATCCAAGACCCTGAATTTATCCAAACTGTAGAAACATGCTTTTCCCACCCGTCTACCAAAATACCTCCCATTCAGATCAACAACAGCTTTAACTGCTGACTCCACTCTCTCAAATTCTAAAAATATCCGTACTGCTTCCTCATCTGGGGCCTCGGGGATTTCAAATATCACACATTTTCCGACTTTGCCATATTTTTCACATTGTTCCTTGGTTTCAACCTCTAAGTCTTTACCTCTCCTGCACCAATGATGTTCCTTAATAGGACTGTTTTAGCAGGAAACTTAAGTATTTCAGTCAACGGATTTGAATCCGACTTCTTGGTTGCATCAGGGGAATCACCTTTCTTCCTCACGTCATCCACAATGATCTTTCTTTTTTTTTTTTTTTTGAGGCGGAACCTCAAGCTGTCCCCCTGGGTAGAGTGCCGTGGCATCACGCTCACAGCAACCTCCAACTCCTGGGCTCAAGCGAGTCTCCTGCCTCAGCCTCCCAAGTAGCTGGGACTACAGGCGCCCGCCACAACGCCTGGCCATTTTTTGGTTGCAGCCATCATTGTTGTTTGGCAGGCCCAGACTGGGGATTCGAACCCAGCACCTTAGGTGTATGTGGCTGGCACCTTAGCCGATTGAGCCACAGGCGCCGAGCCCACTATGATCTTTCACCACTCTAACTTGTGTCCTCCATCAACAGGGTAGTGCTCAGGCCCTGCTGGTGCTTCCCCAGGCCCTGGCCCTCCCGGAAGCCATACTTCTGCACGATCTTATGTGCCACTGTGCCCCCCATGTTAGTGAGGAAGGAGTTGCTGAGCCCGGTGGGAGCCTGGGTCTGTCCTGCTCCTCCTACGCCTGGGGTGGGATAACAGTCTTTGGAAGACAGTGAGCAAGGTCTCCTCTTCATAAGGAAAATCTCTAGGTAACGCTTTGTCTTTCTCTACCAGAGAAGTCTGTGGAGGGATGGCAGCTCGGCCCATACTTCTTTTCCTCCTCTCTTGCTTATAATCTTCATCTTCATCAGAATCTGGATCTGGTCTTTTTTTTTTGTTTTTTTGAGACAAGAGTCTCACTGTGCTGCTCTTGGTAGAGTGCTGTAGCGTCACAGCTCACAGCAACCTCAAACTCTTGGGCTTAAGGGATTCTCCTGCCTCAAGAGAATGGGACTGCAGGTGCCCCCCCAACGCCCGGCTATTTTTTAGTGCAGTTGTCATTATTGTTTAGCTGGCCGAGGCCGAACTGAACCCACCAGGCTTGGTGTATGTGGCTGGCCTGGTAACTACTGTGCTGAGGGCGCCAAGCCCTGGATCCGGTCTTCTTGAGAAGCCGCTGGTTTCAAGAAGGCCTCTCTGGCCTCTCTTCTATTTCCTTTTGCCTTCCCAGCTCCCTCTGTCTCTGCCATTCCTCTTCTCTCAGCGGGTTTCACTACTTTCTGCTGTTAGGAAACAGGGTCATACTTGTCAGCTAAAGCAATCAGACCCTCCCCTGCAGAAAGCCCCCCTGGGAGCTGGATCCTTCAGCCCAGCAGCGACATGCCGTGGTGTGTCCACAGTCTCCCCGTCATCTGAGCAACCGCCTGGCTTTAAATTTAAATCAATGACGGGGCAAGAACCGTACTTTGCTTTGCCTTTGGCTCTTGGCTTGGGTGAGGGCTGCCTTCTTTGTCTGAAGCTGACTCTGCGGAAGTTTGAAGGTTTTAGACCAGCCTTCTGTTTTTGTCACCGGTCCCCACTCCCAGGTCATCATACAGGGACGTCTTTTTAGCAGTTTAATGCCGACCCACCTGGCTGACTCTGCCCAAAGGCCGCGGCTGCAGGTGGCCCCGGGGGGCTCTCCGCAGACACCTGGCTGGCCGGAGCCCGCGGGGCGCCCACCCTCCGCCGAGTCCGCAGGCAGCTTGGTGTGCAGGGTTGGGAGTGCCCCTACTTATTTCTTTATGTATCTGTCAGCCAGAAACCGTGAATTCGTACAGGGACCGCCATATTTGTAACTCTCTTCCCCCACACCGAGAGACCTGACTCCCATTGGCTCCAGTCCAGAACACACAGAAGGTAGATTCAAAGCCATAAACCCATTCCACTGTAAAAAACCAAACCTACCAACAACAGGAGTTCCATATTTGGTTGCAGTTCTTATTTATTTATTTATTTATTGCAATTTAGGCCAGGGCTGGGTTTGAACCCACCACCTCTGGCATATGGGGCCAGCACCCTACTCCTTTGAGCCACAGGTGCCACCCAGTTCTCTTTTATTTTTTACATAAACCTTACATATATTGAAATCCACAGACCTTGAGTGTATAATTCAATTAGTTTTGACAAATAAATATACCCATGTAACCTGCACCCTGTATTTCCATCAACCCCAGAAAGTTCCCTCATACTTTTTCCCAGTCTTTTCTTCCAGAGGCAACCATAGTGCTGACCTTTTCCCAGTGCCAGAACTTCATATGGTTTTAGTGATTCATTCAGATTTTTGGCTGTATCAGAAGTTCACTCACTTTTATTGCTGAGAAGTGTTCCATTGTATGGATACAATGGATTTACACCACAATTTGAAGGGGGAGGGCATGGTGGCTCATGCCTGTAATCATAGCACTCTGGGAGGCTGAGGTGGGTGGATTCCTTGAGTTTAGGAGTTCTAGACCAGGCTGAGCAAGAGCGAGACTGTGTCTCTAAAAAAAACAAAAAGAAAAAAATCACCAGGCATGTGGCAGGCACCTGTAGTCCCAGCTACTTGGGAGGCTTGAGGCAAGAGGATCTCTTGAGTCTAAGAGTTTGAGATTCCTGTGAGCTATGACGCCACAGTACTCTAAGCAGGGTGACAGAGATTGTCTTAAAAACAAACAAACCACAGTTCGTTTATCTTTTCTCCTGTAATGGGCTTTTCCAGTTTTTGGCTATTATGAATGAAGTTATTATGAGCATTCATGTCGAAGTCCTTTGTAGACAAATACAATGTTTTCATTTCTTTCTTTTTTTTTTTTTTT
>NW_003852529.1:2293086-2294195 GCF_000181295.1 Otolemur garnettii | reverse complement strand
GCCACGGCACTCTACCCAGGGGGACAGCTTGAGGCTCTGTCTCAAAAAAAAATAAAATAAAATAAAATAAAATAAAATTGTAGAACAATATCTCTCATGGCATACATGTATAAATCCTCAATAAAGTATCGGTAGATTTAATCTAGCAATGTGTAAGAATGAAAATGCATGATGACAAAGTAGGTTTATCCCATGAATGCAAAGTTGATTTGATACTACTGTAAAGCAATATAATTCACTGTATTTACATAATGAGGAAAACCATAGGATCATCTCGATAGTTATATTTAATAAAGCATTTGGCAGAATTCAACACTTTGATGATTTAAAAAACTATTAGCAAACTAGAGAAAGAAGGGAATGTGTTTAGTCTTTAAAAGGTCATGCTCAAAGATTGGTGCTTTTGTCCCCAAATCAGTAGCAAGAAGAGAATATTCCCTCTCACCATTTCTTCCTAACACTGTACAGGAGGATCTAAGCAGTGCGATAAGGTGAGGTAAAAAATTAAAGCATAAAGATTAGAAAGGAAGAAGTAAAACTGTCCCTATTAGTAGACAATGTGATTGTTTACATAGAATGTCATGTTACAGTGATAACATACTAGTAAAACTACTTTTTTCCCTTTTTTTTTGAGACAGAGTCTTACTTTGTTGTCCTCCATAGAGTACTATGGTGTCATAGCTCATAGCAACCTCAAACTCTTGCCTCAGCCTCCCAAGTAGCTACAGGCACCTGCCACAATACTTGGCCATTTTTAGAGATGGGGGTCTCCCTCTAGCTCAGGCTGGTCTGGAATTCCTAAGCTCAAGCTATCCACCCACCTTGGCCTCCCAGAGTGTTAGGATTACAGGCAGGAGTCACTGTGCCCAGCCAACATATTAGTAAAACTAATAAATAAATTTAGCAAAGTCACAGGATATAAGGTTGATTTAAAAAAATCACATGGCTCGGTGCCTGTGGCTCAAGTGGCTAAGGTGCCAGCCACATATACCTAAGGTGGTGGGTTCAAATCCAGCCCGGGCCCGCCAAAAACAACAATGACAGCTGCAACCAAAAAAAAATAGCCAGGCATTGTGGCAGGGGCCTGTGGTCCCAGCTACTTGGGAGGC
>NW_003852529.1:2291653-2292974 GCF_000181295.1 Otolemur garnettii | reverse complement strand
TGAGCTGTGATGCCACAGCACTCTACCCAGGGGGACCGCTTGAGGCTCTGTCTCAAAAAAAAAAAAATCACATATACTGGGCGGTGCCTGTGGCTCAAGGAGTAGGGCACCAGCCCTATAAACTGGGGGTGGCAGGTTCAACCCGGTCCCAGCCAAACTGCAAAAAAAAAAATAAAAATCACATATACTTTTCTATACTAACAACTGACAATTAGAAAAAGAAATTTAAAAACAAAATTTCATCTACAATAGCATTAAGTACCATTAAATATTTAGGACTAAATTTAACAAAAGCTATAAAAGACCTGTATACTGAAAATTACATACCATATCTGAGAGATTATAGAAAATTTAATTAAATGGAGAGACATACCATTTTTATAGATTGGAAGAAATCAAACAACCCAATTTTTAAAATAGGCCAAATATCCAACAGAGACCTCACCATGAAGATATACAGATGGCAAATAAGCACATGGAAAAAAAAGTTCAATTTGATGTGTCATTAGGGAATTGCAAATTAAAACAACGAGATAGCGTTCCATATTCATTGGAATGGCTAAAATTGGAAAACCCAAAAACACCAAATGCTAGTGAGGATGTGGGGCAACAGGAACTCTCGTTAACTGCTCTCATTAATGGACCAAACTGACGTAGAGAGAGAGGAGGGAAGCTTTGCAGAGAAAGAAGGTCAGCCCCAGATGGGCATTACGGAGAGCTTGGGAGAACCGGCATTTTTGTTCTAGGTCTTTCTGGTTTCCTATTTCACTCTAGGGCAGCCTCACAGCCCTTTCCCACCTGTGGGTTCTATACATCTAAAACAAGGGAACAGATGGTGCCTACCTCAAAGGATGACAACGTGAAAGTTAGGAAGAGTCCACATAAATGCTGAATAAGTGTTAGCTCTTATTCAGCAGTCATTATTCTATTTATTTATTTATTTATTTGAGCCAGAGGCTCACTATGTTGCCCCTGGTAGAGTGCTATGATATCTCAGCTCACAGTAACCTCAAACTCTTGGGCTCAACCGATTCTCTTGCTTCAGCCTCCCAAATAGCTGGGACTACTGGCGCCTGCCACAACACTCGGCTATTTTTTTTTTTGGCTATTTTTTGTTGTTGTTGCAGTTACCATTGTTTTTTTTTTTTTTTTAAGCTGGTCTGGGCTGGGTTTGAACCGGCCAGCCTCAGTGTATTTGGCCGGTGCTATAACCACTGTGCTACGGGTTCCGAGCCAGCGGTCATAATTTTACCCTTGAATTCTTCCCGTAACTTGTTTACCTTTCTGCCCTACCTATTTCTTTTTCTTTTTTTTTTTTTTT
>NW_003852529.1:2284996-2287732 GCF_000181295.1 Otolemur garnettii | reverse complement strand
GCCGGTTGAGCTATAGGCGCCAAGCCGGTATAAACTTGATAATAACCAGATAGTCTTCTTCATTTATCTCCTGAACCTCCATACAACATTCTGTTACCACTCCAGTTCTTCTAGAGTATTGGGCTTTTCTGGGTCTCAGATAGTTCAAATCAAGTCATAAATCTCTAGTGCTTTTTTTGTTTGCTTGTTTGTTTTCTTTTTTTTTGGCTGGGGCCAGTTTTGAACCCATCATCTCCGGTATATGGGGTTGGTGCCCTACTCCTTGAGCCACAGGTGCCACCCGTCTCTAGCGCTTTTTCTTTTCTTTTTTTCTTTCTTTCCTTTCTTTCTTTTTTCTTTTTTTGAGACAGAGCCTCAAGCTGTCCCCCTGGGTAGAGTGCCGTGACATCACAGCTCACAGCAACCTCCAGCTCCTGGGCTCAAGTGAGTCTCCTGCCTCCGCCTCCCAAGTAGCTGAGACTACAGGCACTTGCCACAACGCCAGGCTATTTTTTGTTGCAGCCATCATTGTTGTTTGGTGGGCCCAGGCTGGATTCGAACCCGGCAGCTCAGGTGTATGTGGCTGGTGCCTTAGCTGCTTGAGCACTTTTTCTTCCGTGATCTGGGGCTGACAGGCAACTCCCCGCTCAGAGAAGCCCAAGAGCCCCAGGACTCTGCTCAGCACCCAGGAGAGCAGCCCAGACACTGGCTCTATCACCTGCTTCATCCTCACACTCTGCCATCCCTGGGGACTCTATTTATTTATTTTTTAATTATTATTATTTTTTTTTAGAGACAGAGTCTCACTTTGTCACTCTTGATAGAGTACTATGGTATCACAGCTCACAGCAACCTCCAGCTCTTGGGCTTAGGGGATTCTCTTGCCTCAGCCTCCAGAGTAGCTGGGACTACAGGCACCGGTCACAATGTCCAGCTATTTTTTTTGTTGCAGTTTGGCTGGGGTGGGGTTTGAGCCCTCCACCCTCGGTATATGGGGCCGGTGCCCTACTCACTGAGCCACAGGTGCCACCCCTTTTAATTTTTTTTTTTAATTTTGAGACAGAGTCTCACTTTGTCACCCTGGATCCAGTGCCCTGCTATCATCGCTCACAGTAACCTCAAACTCTTGGGCTCAGGTGATCCTCTTGCCTCAGTTTCCTAAGTAGCTGGGACTACAGGGGCCTGCCACCATGCCTGTCTAGTTTTTAGTAGGTAGAGATGGGGTTTCACTCTTACTCAGGCTAGTCTCGAACTCTGGAGCTCAAGTAATCCACCTACTTCATCCCCTCAGAGTGCTAGGATTATAGGCACGAGTCATGGTACCTGGCTCTTTTCTTTGTTAATTTTTAATGTTTTTTTTATTTTTAAATTTTGTGTGCGTGTCAAACTGTTTTCTGAAGGGGCTGTGCTATTTTGCGTTCCCAGCGGCGACGTGAGGAATCCAGCTTCCTCACATTCTTGTTGGTGCTGGGTATGGTCAGATCTTCCTACCTCACACTCGAATAGGGTGGACGTGGTAGATCTTGTGGTGTTAGTGGGCCTTTCCTCGGTCAGTAATGATGCTGAACATTTTTTCATGGACTTATTTGCTATTTTCATATCTTCTTTGTTGAAGCATCTGTTCAAATCTTTTCCCTGTTTCTAAACAGGATCGTTTTGTCCCTTTTTTGGATAGGTGATTTGTTTTTCAAAAATTTTTTATTATGGTAAAATACACATAACTTAGAAGTTACTATCTTAGCCATTTGTAAGTATGCATTTCAGTATTAAATACATTCATGTATTGTGGAACTGTCACCACCATCCATTTCTGTAAACCCTTTCATCTAGTAAAGCTGAAACTCTATGTGCATTACACTCCTGTTCCCTTCTCTCCCAGCCCCTAGGAACCTCCACTCTACCTCTGTCTCTCTGACTTTGGCTACACTAGGGACATCGTGTAAGAGGAATCATACAGGATTTATCTTTTTGTGACTGGCTTATTTCTCTCAGCATAATGTTTTGGAGATTCACCCATGTTGTAGCATATTGCAGAATTTCCTTCCTTTTTAAGACTGAATGATACAGCTCGGCGCCTGGGCTCAAGTGGCTAAGGCACCAGCCACATACACCTAAGTGGCGGGTTCACATCCAGCCCGGGCCGCCAAACAACAATGACAGCTGCAACCAGGCGTTGTGGCTGGTGCCTGTGGTCCCAGCTACTTGGGAGGCTGAAGCAGGAGACTCGCTTGGGCCCAGGAGTTGGAGGTTGCTGTGAGCTGTGATGCCATAGCACTCTACCCAGGGGGACAGCTTGAGGTTCTGTCTCAAAAAAAAAAAAAAAAGACTGAATGATATTCCTGAAGTGTAGGCCAAAAGAAAACCAAACCAAAAAAACTTTCTAAATCTAGGCCGGGCACAGTGGCTTCCACCTGTAATCCTGGCACTCTGGGAGGCTGAGGCAGGAGGATTGCTTGAGTTCAGGAGTTCAAGACTAACCTGAGCAAGAGCGGGACCTTGTCTCTACTAAAAGTAGAAAAACTAGCCAGGCATTGTAGTGGGCACCTGTAGACCCAGCTACCCAGGAGGCTGAGGCAAGAGAACCTCTTGAGCCTGAGAGTTTGAGGTTGCTGTGAGCTAGGCTGATGCCATGATGACACCAAGGCAATCTACCCAGGAACAGAGTGAGAATCTGTCTCACAAAAAACAACAAAAAAAAACCAAGCTCAGCACCTGTAGCTCAGCAGCCAGGGCGCCAGCCACATACACTGGAGAGGG
>NW_003852529.1:2280053-2284934 GCF_000181295.1 Otolemur garnettii | reverse complement strand
AAAAAAAAAAAAAAATAGCCAGGCATTGTGGCCGGCACCTGTAGTCCCAGCTACTTGGGAGGCTGAGGCGAGAGAATCACTTTAGCCCAAGAGTTTGAGGTTGCTGTGAGCTCTGATGCCACAGCACTCTACCGGGGTGACATAGTGAGACTTTGTCTCAAAAAAAAAAAAAAAACAAACAAAAACAAACCAAACCTTCCTACATTTAATTTTTAAAATCTCAACTATATGTAAGAAACTATGTTTTGTTATATTTCATTTCCGTACAGGGCATTTTGTTTATCCATTCATCTGTCAACAGGCCTGTCAACATGAGTATCTGTTCAAGCCCTTGCTTTCCATTCTTTGGGGCATATACCCAAAAGTAGAATTGCGGGGTCACAGGGTAATTCTGTTTTTAATCGTTTGAGGAACCACAATGCTATTTTCCGTGGTGGCTCTACTATTTTACATTCCCACCAACAGTGCATGAGGGTTCCAGTTGCTCCACAGCCAGGCCAACATTCGTTTATTTCTGGGGTTTTCGTTTATAATTGACACATAATATTTGTACATGCTTATCGAGTATAGTGTGATGTTCCAATACTGATGTGTGATGCGTACACTGTATAATGATCACATCAAAGTAGTTGGCATGTCTATCTTGATGACTTTCAAGACTCTCTTTTCTAGCTATCTTAAAGTATACAATATATTGTTATTAGCTACGATCACCCCACCATGTAATGTGTAATAGAACATCATAACTTTTTCTGATGTAACTTCTTACCTGTTGACTGGCCTCCCCTCCGCTCACCCCAGCCTCTGAACCACAGTTCTACTCTCTGCTTCTATGAGACCAACCTTCCTAGATTCCACATATAAATGAGATCATGTAGTATTTATCTTTCTGTGCTTGGCTTATTTTACTTAACTTTTTTTTTTTGCAGTTTTTGGCCGAGGCTGGGTTTGAACCCACCACCTCTGACATATGGGGCCAGTGTCCTGCTCCTTTGAGCCACAGGCGCCATCCTATTTTACTTAACTTTATAACCTCCAGGTTCATCTAAAGTGCTGCAAGTGCCAGGATTTATTCTTTTTATAGTTGAATAGTATCCCATTCCTTTATTTTATTTATTTTTTTGAGACAGAGTCTCTGTCAGATAGAATGCAGTGGTATCATCATAGCTCACTGTAACCTCAAATTCCTGGACTCAAGTTATCCCCTTGCCTCAGCCTCATGAGTAGCTAGGACTACATGTGCTTACCAAGACACCCAGATAATTTCTGTACTTTTAGCAGAGATGAGGTTTTGCTGAAACTCCTGAGCTCAAGGGATCCTCCTGCTTTGGCTTCCCAGAGTGCTAGAATTACAGGTGTGAGCACCGCCCCTGGCCTATTCCATTTTCTTTAGGTATTCATCCATCAATGAACACTTGAGCTGACTCCATTGCTTGACTATTGCAAACAGTGCTGCAATAAACTTGGGAGTTCAGATGCTTTTCTGACATACTGATTTCAGTTTCTTTGGCTATATATCCAATAGGGGAATTACTGTTTTGAGACTGAGTCTCACTCAGTCGCCCTGGGGTTGAATGGTGTGACGTCATAGCTCACAGCAACCTCAGACTCTTGTGCTCAAATGATTCTCTTGCCTCGGCCTCCCCCCTAGCTGGGACTAGAGGCATCCGCCACAATGCCCAACTATTTTTTAGAGACAGGGGTCTTGCTTTGGCTCAGGCTGGTCTCAAACTTGAGTTCAGATGATCTACCCACCTCAGCCTCCCATAGTGCTGGGATCACAGGGGTGAGCCACCTTGCCCACCCCCTTTGCTCATTTTTTTTTCTTTTTTGACATAGTCTCAGTATGTTGCCTTCCTGGCTGTGGTGTCACAGCTCACAGCACCCTCAAACTCTTGGGCTCAAGTGATTCTTTTGCTTCAGCCCTACCTTGTAGCTGGAACTACAGGTGCATTCAGTGACGCCGGGGCTATTTTTGTTTGTTTATTTGTTTAGCAGGCTCCAACAGGGTTCAAAACCACCAGTCCCGGTGCATGTGGCTGGTGCCCTAATTGGTGAGCAAGGAGCGCTGAGCCTCCTTCGCTCTTTTTTTTTTAGAAACAGAGCCTCAAGCTGTTGCCCTGAATAGAGTGCTGTGGCGTCACAGCTCACAGCAACCTCCAACTCTGGGGCTTAAACAATTCTCTTCCTTCAGACTCCCAAGTAGCTGGGACCACAGATGCTCATTTTTTAATTGGGTTGTTTGCTATTTTGTTGTTGAGTTCTAGGAGTTCTCTATATATTCTGGATATCAATCCTTTATCAGATAGATGATTTACAGTATCTTCTCCCCTTCTGTGAGTTGTGTTTTTCTTCTGTTGTTAATATCTTAAACGATTTTAAAATAAATTTTTCTGGCTGTGAAAGTATTAAAAAAACTTGAACGCACAAAATGTATAGATTTTCACAAAGTCCAGCTTGTCTATTCTTTTTTGGTTTGTTTTTGAGCAGAGTCTAACTCTATTGCCCTGGGTAGAGTCTCTGGCATCACAGCAACCTCAACTCCTGGGCTCAAGGATCCTTCGTCCCAGTAGCTGGGACTACAGGCCCTCACCACAGCACCTGGCTAGTTTTTCTAGAGACGGGGACTTGCTCATTTTCAAGCTGGTCTTGAAGTCCTGAGCTCAAGCAGTCCTTCTGAGTAGGCCTCCAGTGTGAGCCACCACGCCAGACTAACTTGTCTGTGCCTTCGATGTCACATCTAATCATGTTTCTCTTTTTCAATTTTTTTTTTTTAGACAGAGTCTCAACCTGTTGCCCTGAGCTCACAGCAACTGCCAACTCAGGCTCAAGTGATCCTCTTGCCTCAGTTTTTCTTCTTTCTTTCTTTCTTTTTTTTGAGACAAAGTCTCACTATGTCACCTTCGGTAGAGTTCCGTGGCATCATAGCTCACAGGAACCTCAAACACTTGGGCTTAAGTGATTCTCTTGCCTCAGCCTCCCAAGTAGCTGGGACTACAAGTGCCCACCACAACACCCAACTATGTTTTATTGCAGCTATCATTGTTGTTTAGCTGGTCCAGGCCAGGTTCGAACCCACCAGCCTGGGTATATGTGGCTGGCGCCATAACCCCTGTGCTATGGGCCCTGAGCCATTTTCAATTTTTTTTGACTATTCTAGTGCCTTTGTCTAGCCATCTAAAATTTTAAAGCATCTTTATTGATATCCACAAAAATATCCAGCTGCGATTTTGACTGGAATTGAATGAAATCTATAGATCAATTTGGAAAGAGTTATCATCTTAACTATATACACACATGTATACGTCCATGAACACAAGGCATCTGTCTGTTATTCAGGTCTTGTTTATTTCATCGGCATTTTGGCATTTTGTAGTTTCCCATTTACAATGGAAATTTGCTTGTTTAAATTTAAACCTAACTGTTTTACACTTTTAGGAGCTTTGGTACTGCTTTGTCATTGTTTTTCATTACTAGTGACCCCCCCCCAGGGAGATAAAACAAATGGGGTGAGCCCCTATGCGGGCACCACCCTGTTGGGAGGAGCGGTTCCAGTCTGTGGCTCAAGGAAGAAGCAGCAAATAGCTGAGACGAGGCTGCAAGTCTGGGAAGTCCCAGTCGGACTTCACAGGAGAGCACAGAAGGAAGGGAGAGACTGAGACTGCGAGACGGCACCAGAGATCTTCATGCCTGTGGGTCATGATTAGTCAGAGCTGCGATCAGTGTGAGGCTGGGGAGAGAAACCCCCCACCCCTATGCTCCGTAGGAAAAATCACAGGAGTGCACAGAGGGCTGAGGATACTTTTTCTTTCCCTCCAGCAGAGGATACTTTTTCTTCTCTGGAAACCTTACAGAACTTTGAGGAGAGAAGTCAGAAGGGTTCTGCCTCAGTAGTGAGGAAAATTCTCCCTAAACATGGCTCTGGTCCTGCCTAACAAAGCAAGACCAGAAAGAGTCAAACCATTTCCCAGGAATTTCACTGTGTCCCAAAACGAATTTCAAGAATATTTATATGAATACAAAAATAAATATCATCCAACTAAGTAAAATTATTTTTAAAGCACAAATGATGTATGGCAGCTAATAAAAACTTGCCAGGCAAGCAAAAAAAGAGAGAAATTCTGAGCATAATGAGGAGAAAATTAAATCAGTTGAAACTGAATGAGAAATGACACAGATGATAAAAAAATTAAACAAGGATTTTCAAATAATTATTACGACTATATTCCATATGCTAAGGAAAGTAAAGACTGTAGAGGCAGTGCTCATAGCTCAGTGGGTAGGGTGCCGGTCACATACACTGAGGCTGGCGGGTTTGAACCCTGCGCAGGCCAGCTAAACAACAATGACAACTGTAACAAAAAATAGCCGGGCGTTGTGGCAGGCGCCTGTAGTCCCAGCTACTTGGGAGGCTGAGCAAGAGAATGGCTTAAGCCCAAGAGTTTGAGGTTGCTGTGAGCTATGACAGCACAGCACTTTACCCAGGGCAACATAGTGAGAATTTGTCTCAAAAAAAAAAAAAAGACTGTTGAGCAGAGGCTGGGCACGGTGCCTCACGCTGCAATCCCAGCATTCTGGGAGGCCAAGGTGGGTGGATCACCTGAGCTCAGGAGTTCAAGACCAGCCTCAGCAAGAGTAAGACCTTGTCTCTACCAAAAACAGAAAAACTAGCTGGGTGTTGTGACGGGCACCTGAAGTCCTAGCTATTTGGGAGGCTGAGGCAAGACAATGAAGGCCAAGAGTTTGAGGTTGCTGTGAGCTATGATGACACAGCATTCTACTGAGGGTGAGAAAATGAGACTCTACCTCAGGAGAAAAAAAATGTTGAGTAGAGACATGGAAAATATTTTTTAATACTGCAGTTGAACTTTTTTTTTTTTT
>NW_003852529.1:2276688-2279937 GCF_000181295.1 Otolemur garnettii | reverse complement strand
CCCACCACAACGCCCGGCTATTTTTTGGTTGCAGCCATTATTGTTGTTTGGCGGGCCTGGGCTGGATTTGAACCTGCCACCTTAGGTGTATGTGGCTGGCGCCTTAGCTGCTTGAGCCACAGACGCTGAGCCTGCAGTTGAACTTTAAGATATAAAAATTATGATGTCTGGGTGGTGCCTATGGCTCAAAGGAGTAGGGTGTTGGCCCCATATACTGGAGGTGGCGGCTTCAAACACGGCCCCCGCCAAAAACTGCAAAAAATAAAAATTATGATGTTTGAGATGAGAAGCATATTTGATAGGATTAACAGCAGATTAGACTTGATAGAAAAACAGATTAGGCAAATAGCATGTCAAATGAAGTCCCTCAGGAAGGAAAGTGACAACCCAGTGGACTGGAGCCACCTGAAGGAATAAAGTGTGTGCTGGAGATGGTGACTACAGGGATAAATATATATCATTTTTTCTTAATATTTAAATTTTCTTTATAAGGTATTTGACTGTTTTTTGACTTTTTAAAATTATATATCTGGGGCGGCACCTGTGGCTCAAAGGAGTAGTGCACCAGCCCCATATGCCGGAGGTGGCAGGCTCAAACCCAGCCCCGGCCAAAAACTGCAAAAAAAAAAAAAAATTAATTAAAATAAAATAATAAATCTGGGAAGGGGAAAGGGGAGGAGGAAGCTGTCACCTAAGGTGCACAATGTAGGGATATTTAGCACACCCCCTGGGTGAAGGGCTCAACTACAGCTGGAACTTTACCTAAGAAACGTACGTAACCTAATCATCCGTACTCTCATGTTAATCTGAAAGAAGGCCAGCACGGTGGCTCACACCTGTAATCCCAGCACTTGGGAGGCTGAGGCGGTTGGATTACCTGAGCTCAGGAGTTCAAGACTGGCCAGAACAAGAGGGAGACCCATCTCAAAAAAATAACCAGGCATTGTGGCGGGCACCTGTAGTCCCAGCTACTCAGGAGGCTGAGGCAAGAGAATTGCTTGAGCTCAAGAGTATGAGGCTGCTGTGAGCTATGACGCCATGGCACTCTACTGAGGGTGATAAAGTGAAACTCTGTCTCTAAAAAAAATAATAAAATAAAATAAAATAAAATAGCTGGGTGTTGTGGCAGAAGCCTGCCCTCCCATCTACTTGGACAGCTGAGGCAAGAGGATTGCTTGAGCCCAAGAATTTGAGGTTGCTGTGAACTATGATGCTACAGCAATCTGTAGAGAGCGACAAAGTGAGACTCTACCTCAAAAAAAAAAAATTTAAAAAAAAATATATAAATAAAAATTAAAATGGAAATTAGAAAGTGTTTTGAACTGAATAAAGTGAAATACACTATATCATATTATGTTGACATATCAAAATGTGTGGAATACAGCTAAAATAGTATTCAGGGAGAAATTCTAACGTGTGTGTATGTGTGTGTGTGTGTGTATAAGCAGCTCAGTAAAATTTTGTGACCTTGTTCTATCAGTGTGAGTGTGATGTGTGGCAGTATCTTGCTGAGTGGCATTCATTATTGTATGTTTTTGTCTGCTGTCCCGAGAACCTTGGAGCTTGAATCAGAGCAACTAACAAACATTAAATTTCTGTTAAACTTCTCAAGTGTAAGTAAAATCAGGGATGTTAGTCTAAGTTTATGGGGATAATGCCATGAAGAAAACAATAGTGTACAAAGGGATTAAATGTTTTTCTGGGGGCAGAGAAGGCATCACTGATGAAGAGAAGTCAGGGTAAGGCCGGGGGTTGTGGCTCACGCATGTAATCCAGCAGTCTGGGAGATCGTTTGAGCTCATGAGTTCAAGACCAGCCTGAGCAAGAGTGAGACCCCATCTCTAAAAATAGTCGGGCCTTGTTGTGGCAGGAGCCTATAGTCCCAGCTACTTGGGAGACTGAGGCAAGAGAATCACTTGAGCCCAAGAGTCTGAGGTTGCTGTGAGCTGTAACACAATGGCACTCTCCTGGGGTGACAAAGTAAGACTCTGTCTCAAAAAAAAAAAAAAAAAAAAAGTAGGGTAATGAGCAAACTGATGAAAACATTGCAATTATTTGTTGAATTATGTGTTAAAATTGTCAGCTGACTGTGAGAAGCTTAGCAGACTGAGTAAGCATCAGTAGAGAAACAGGAAAATCTTAGCATGAGAAAGGTGTGGCTTTTGATCATAGCATTGCACCAACTCACATAGCACAGCCTCGGAGGGAATTTTTAGCCAGTAAATAAATAACTGTATTGAGCACCCTCCGTACTCACTTGATCTAGCCCCCAGTGACTTTTTTTTTTCCTTTGGAGACAGAGTCTCACTATGTTGCCCTCAGTAGAATGCTGTAATGTCACAGCTCACAGCAACCTCAAACTCTTGGGCTAAAGCGAATCTCTTGCCTCAGCCTCCCAAGTAGCTGGGATTACAGCTGTCTGCCACAATGCCTGGATATTTTTTTTGTTGTTGTTGCAGTTCTCATTGTTGTTTAGCTGGTCCGGGCCAGGCTTGAACCCGCCAACCTCGGTGCATGTGGCTGGCACTGTAACCACTCTGCTAGAGGCATGGAGCCTACTGTATACTGTTAATAGACTTTGTAAACAGTGTGGACTTAGGCCACACTAAATTTATGAGATTTTTTACTTTCTTCAATAACTAAAACTTAGCTTACTATAACTTTTTACTTTATAAACTTTTTGATTTTTGCAAACTTATTTTGACCCTTTTGTAATAGCACTTAGCTTAAAACACAAACACATTATACAGCTACACAAAAAATTTTCTTTCTTTATATTCTATAGAATTTTCATTTTAAATTATTTTTATTTAATTATTTTATTTATTTTTATTTTTTTTTATTAAGACAGTCTTACTTTGTCGCCCTCAGTAGAGTGCCATGGTGTCATAGCTCATAGCAACCTCCAGCTCTTGAGCTCATAGCGATTCTCTTGCACCACAAATAAACACCACAATGCCCGGCTATTTATTTGTTTGTTTTTGCAGGCCCTGGACTGAGTTCGAACCCACTATCCGTCATGCATGTGGCTGGTGCCTTAACCACTGAGCTATGGGCACCTACCTATTTTATTTTTTTAATTTTTAAACTTTTTTCTTAAAAATTAAGACACAACTCAACCGGCTAAGGCGCCAGCCACGTACACCTAAGGTGGTGGGTTCGAATCCCCAGCCTGGACCCGCCAAACAACAATGACGGCTGCAACCAAAAAATAAATAAATAAATAAATAAAATGGCCGGGCGTTGTGG
>NW_003852529.1:2259120-2276538 GCF_000181295.1 Otolemur garnettii | reverse complement strand
TTAAAAAAAAAAAAAAATTAAGACACAAACACACACATTAACCAAGGCCTCCACATCTTGTTCCCCTGGAAGATATTGAGGGGCAATAACACACACGGAGCTGCCATCTCCTAATAACAAAGACTTCTTCTGGAATTTCTTCTGAAGGACCTGCCTGAGGCCATTTTACAGTTAACATTCTTTGACAAGTTGAAGGAGTATACTTTAAAATAATGATTAAAAAATATAGCGTAGGCTCAGCACCTGTAGTACAGTGGTTACTGCGCCAGCCACATACACCAAGGCTGGCGGGTTTGAATCTGGCCTGGCCCGCTAAACAATGACAGCTGCAACCAAAAATAGCAGGGTGCTGTGGCGGGCACCTGTAGTCCCAGCTACTTGGGAGGCTGAGGCAAGAAAATCACTTAAACCCAGGAGTTTGAGGTTGCTGTGAGCTGTGACGTCATGGCACTCTACTGAGGGCAACATAGTGAGACTCTGTCTCAAAAAAAATATATATATATAGCATAATAAATACATAAACCAGTGACAGAGTCATTTTTATCATTATCAAGTATTATGGATTGTACATAATTGTCTGCACTATACTTTCACTTGACTGGCAGCAAGGTAGGATCATTTACATCAGGATCACTGCAGACTCTATGCTTGATGATGGCTACAATGTCATTAGGCAATTGAAATTTTTCAGCTCCATTATAATCTTATGGGTCCATAAGTGGCACATGGTTGACTGAAATTTGCTATGTGGGCCATGACTGTATTTAAAATCTCAAAAGAAACAAAACTGTTAGTAGAGAATTCTATATCCAGCAAAAGTCTTCTTGAAGAACAAAGAAAAAAATGAAGACATTTTCAGATACACAAAAGCTGAGGGAGTTCACTCCAAGTAGACTAAAGAAACGCTCAAGGGAGTTATAGTCATCAACTGTAAACAAAGAGATGAGACAGTAACTCGAAGTCACAAGAACAAATAAAGAACATTGATGAAGATAACTGCACAGGTGCATGAGAAGCCAGTATTGCTCTGCTTTTTTGATTTTTCACTCCTCATTTTTTCGTGTATGACTTAAAGGGCGAGTGCATAAAACAATAACTACAAATCTCTGTAGAAAAATGTAATCTGTGACAACAACAACATAAAGGGGCAGTGAATGGAATGTGGGCAGCAGAGGATACAGCAGAGCCTTCCTGCACTTTTGAAACCAAGTTAGTGTTGTTCAAACTAGATTGTTATAAGTTTAAGACATTAATTGTAATCCCCATGTCAGGCACCAAGAAAAAATCTTAAAAAAACAGGAAAAAAGAAAAAAGAAGGGAATCAAAATTGTCTTAGACAAAAGAATCAATAAATACAAAAAAAGGGCAGTAATGGAGAAAATGAAAAACAAAAGACATACAAGAAATACAGAAAACAAATAGCTCCTTCTCAGCCATGACTTTATTTATTTATTTATTTATTTTTTGAGACAGAGTGTCAGTATGTCGCCCTCGGTAGAGTGCCATGGTGTCACAGCTCACAGCAACCTCAAATTCTTGGGCTTAAGTGATTCTCTTGCCTCAGGCTCCCAAGTAGCTGGGACTACAGGTGCTGGCCACAATGCCCTGCTGTTTTTTTGTTGCAGTTCTCACTGTTATTTAGCTGGCCTGACAAGGCTCAAACCCACCAGCCTGGGTGTATGTGGCCAGCAGCCTAACCACTGAGCTATAGACACTGAGCCATCAGTGATGATTTTAAATGTAAATATATTAAACTCTCTAATTAAAAGGTAGAGATAGGGCTCAGTGCCTGTAGCTTCAGTGGCTAAGGTGCCAGCCACATACACCAGACTTGGTGGATTCGAACCAGCCTGGGCCTAACAAACAACAATGACAACTACAACCAAAAAAAAAAAAAAAAATAGCCCGGCATTGTGGCAGGCACCTGTAGTCCCAGATACTTGGGAGGTTGAGGCAAGAGAATCACTTAAGTCCAGGAGTTGGAGGTTGCTGTGAGCTGTGATGCCACGGCACTCTACCAAGGGCGACGGCTTGCGGTTCTGTCTCAAAAATAAAGAAATGAATAAATAAAAAATAAAAGGCAGAGACTGGCAAGTTGGATTAAAAAAGAAATGAGCCACCTATCTGCTATATTTAAGAGAATCACTTTAGATACTAAGACACAGAGAGGCTGGAAATAAAAGGGTGAAAAAGATTTTCTATGCAAGTATCACGGTAACAAAAGGAGATCTGGGGTGAATGTTATCGTCAGATAAAATAGAATATAAATAAAAAACTGTAAGTGATTATAAGTGATAAGAAAAACATTATATATTGACGTAAGTTCTAATCCGGCAAGAACAGATAACAAATATTAACATATTAATACCTAATATGAAGCAATTATTGATAGAATTGAAAGGAAAAACAGACATTTCTACAATAATAGTTGGAAATTTCAATACTTTACTTTAAACAATGGATAGAATGACCAGACAGATCAATAAAGAAATAGGTACATGGACAATGCTATATACCGATTCGACCTAACAGACATAGGCATAACACTCCACTCAACAACAGCAGACATGGAGAATTCTCCAAGATAGATCATACATTAGGCCACAAAACAAGTCTTTTTTTTCTTTTTTGGAGTCTCAAGCTGTTGCCCTGGGTAGAGTGCTATTGCATCACTGCTCACAGCAACCTCAAACTCTTGGGCTTAAGAGATCCTCTTGTCTCAGCCTCCCAAGTGGCTAGGACTACATGCGGCCACCATAACACCCAGCTATTTTTTGGTTATAGTTGTCATTGTTGTTTGGCGGGCCCGGGCTGGATTTAAACCTGCCAGCTCCGATGTATGTGGCTGGTGCCTTAGCCGTTTGAGCTACAGGTGCCAAGCCATAAAATAAGTTTTATTAAATTTTAAAAGACTAAGAAATAACATAGGCTCAGTGCTTTTACTCAGTGGTTAGGGCTCCGGCTACATACACAGGGGCTGGCAGGTCTGAACCTAGCCCAGGTCAGTTAAACGGCAATGACAACTGCAACAAAAAAATAGCTGGGTATTGTGGCAGACACCTGTAGTCCCAGCTACTTGGGATGCTGAGCAGGAGAATTGCTTAAGCCCAAGAATTGGAGGTTGCTATGAGCTGTGATGCCACAGCACTCTACCAAGGGTGACATAGTGAGACTCTGTCTCAAAAAAAAAACTGGCTTGGAGACTGTGGCTCAAGTGGCTAAGGTGCCAGCCACATACACCTAAGGTGGCAGGTTCAAATCCAGCCTGGGCCCGCCAAACAACAATGACGGCTGCAACTAAAAAATAGTCGGTGTGTTGTGGCGGGCACCTATGGTCCCAGCTACTTGGGAGGCTGAGGCAGGAGACTCACTTGAGCCCAGGAGTTGGAGGTTGCTGTGAGCTGTGATGCCATGGCAATCTACCCAGGGGGACAGCTTGAGGCTCTATCTCAAAAAAAACCAAAAATGAATAACATAAAGTACCTTTCCAATCACAGTGGAATGAAACTAGGAATCAATAATAGTGGAAAAACTAGAATATTCACAAATGTATGGAAATTAAACAATATACGCAATAAGTTGAAGAAGAAATCACAAGGGAAATTGGACAGTATCTTTAAAGAAAAAAAAATTTTTTTTGACAGTGTCTCAGTCCATTTGCCCTGGGTAAAGTGCTGTGAGGTCATAGCTCACAGCAACCTCAAACTCTTGTGCACAAGCAATCCTCTTGCCTCAGCCTCCCAAGTAGCTGGAACCACAGATGGGATTTTAAATGCACCACTTTTGTTGCCAAGGATAAAGGCAGAGCCCCTTGGAGAAAGCAGACCCTACACGCCTTGAGAGGCAAGAGTTCTTCAGGGACGACAGAGATGTGCAGAGAGGAGAGGAGAGGAGCAGAGAGCACAGCACCTACGGGGCCTGGATCTTCTATCTTTGCAAAAAATCCCGCTTTCTTTGGGATGGCCTGAGGTTTCTGTTCCTTGTGATCTATGTTTCCCTGAGACAAAGGTCTGCTCCTAGTTTGTGGAATTGTTCTCTGAGCCTCTCAGAGATACGTAACTCAGCTCTCCCAAAGACTCAGGAGAGAAGCCAGAGCTAGGGGTGGGGTCTTTTTCTTTCATGCATTTTTCACCGATGGGGCTCCTGGACCTCATGCACTGGGCCTGCCCCCTACAGCCACTGTGTGGTTCTCTCTTTTCACTGAGATACCTGTCCTTGAGCAGTGTCCTGTCTGGTGGGTGTCTTCACGGTCAGTGAGGTGGGACCACACTTTCCATGTGCCCTCACAGAGGACAGTGAGCCATTCACTTGAGAAGGCCAGATTGGGTGGCCCGACTGAGTGAATCGGGTGCTTCACATCAGCTTAGTGTGCAGACTGGGACAGAGCAGTGGTGAAGGTAGGTGGTTTGGAGCGAGGAGGACTGGGAGTAAAGACTGGCCCATCTCTTACCTGTGTGATATTGGGCAAGTCACCTGACCTCCCTGTCCTGTTTCCTCATGGGGAAATGGGCACCATGTGGGAAGTCAGTGAGTATATGGGGTGTGTGTAAAGAAATAGCAGGGCTGGGTGGGGCCTGGTGGATCATACCTGTAATGCCAGCAAGCACTCTGGGAGGCCAAGGCGGGTGGATTGCCTGAGACCAGCTTGAGCCAGAGGGAGACCTCATCTCTAAAAATAGTCGGGCATTGTGGTGGGCATCTATAGTCCCAGCTCCATGGGAGGCTGAGGCAAGAGAATCACTTGAGCCCAAGAGTTTGAGGCTATTGTGAGCTATGATGCCATGGTACTCTACCAAGGGTGACAAATGAGACTCTGTCTCAAAAAACAAAAAAACAAAAATAAAAAAAGAAATAGCAGAGCCAGGAAAGATGGCTCACTCACACCTATAAATTCCTAGCAGTCTGGGAGGCTGAGGTAGGAGGATCACTTGAGGTCAGGAACTTGAGCCCAACTTGAGCAACTTAGTGAGACCCTATCTCTACTAAAAATAGGAAAATTGGCTGGGCCTTGTGGTGGGCATCTGTAGTTCCAGCTACTTGGGAGGCTAAGGAAGGAGGATCACTTGAGCCAGGAGTTTGAGGTTGCTGTGAGCTGTGCTGATGTCACTGTACTCTAGCTTGGGTGACAGAGTGAGACTTTGACAAAAAAAAAAAAAGAAAGAAAGAAAGAAAGAAAGAAAGAAAGGAAGGAAGGAAGGAAGGAAGAAGAAGAAGAAGAAAAAAGAAGTCCTGTTGACTCAGGCTCAAAGCACCTCTTTGGTTTCTCGGCTTCTTCTCTCCGTCACACCTCTTGCCCCAGTCAGTACTCTTGCTGCCAGATGCTCTCCCCTGGTACCTCCACGATCAGAGTGATCATTGACTTCAGAGATTTAAGTTGAAACTCTTCCCTCTTCCCCCCAACTTCCTTCCTTTCTTCCTTTTTTTATTTGAAGAAATGGAGTCTTGTTCTGTCACCCTTGCCCAGGCTGGAGTGCAATGGTGTCATCGTAGCTCACTGTAGTCTCGAACTCCAGGGCTCAAGTGATCCTTTCACCTCAGTCTCCCAAGTAACTGGCACTATTGATGTGAGTCACCTGTAGATATTTCAGGGCAACCAAAGTAATTCTTTAAACCCTGAGTCAGATGACATGATTCCTCTGCTTATTCTTGGGCCCTCTGCACTCTCACCCTTTGGGGCCCTTCTGGTCACTCTGCCTGGTCCCCAAGCTGGAGTCTGGCTTTTTACAAATGCCTCTTTGTGGCCATGTGGGTTTTTAGTTCCAATGTTTGGATTTTTTTCCTAGTCACAGTGGGAGCAGTAGAGTATTATGGGCTGAGTTATGTTTCTAAAATATCCTTCCGGCTGCTGTGGGGGATGAGCTGGGGGGAGGGTTTAGGAAGATTATAAATGCGGGAATTAAATGAGAGCCTGGCATGCAGTAAGTGTTCAAAAAAATATTAGCTATTAGCAGTCATTGTAGGGGATAAACCTTGGCCTCGTCGTTTCTAAGTAAAGTTGTAGATAGAGAAATTGTGGATGTGGTTTGCCCCAACTGACCCAGCTTTTGGGTTCTGGGACAGCAGCCCTGGCCCTGTATGTGGGTTTCCTGCATTCTCCCCAGCTCAGGCTTCTGGCCAGGAGACCGGCACAAGTGACATAGTTCCCCCTTATGTCTTACGGTGGGAGGAAAAACCCCCTGGTCTGAGGGGGGCCCTCCCCCCTGAAGGAGGGCCAGAGAGAGCTCTCCAGTGTGGAGTCACTGGTAAAGCTTCCCATGTCGGGGCAGCTTGGCTGAGGAATTTCACGGGTGCTGGGAGCGACTGAGAGCAAGGTGAAGGGGAGAGTGTCGGGCCAGGACAGGCCCCAGGGCCGGTGACCGCGGCCGGGAGGGAGCCTTGACCGCCAGGGGGAGCCCTAGGGCTTCCTCCGCGAATTGCTGAGGGACTGCCCAGAGGAAACAGGGGACTGGGTGGCCGCTGCCGCGGGTGGTTTGCACAAGGAGCCCCTGCTCTCCGTGCTGCCTTGTGCTCCCGAGCCACGGCCGACGTTTGCACACAGACAGACCCTTGCGTGGACTTGCTTGGTGGGACACCGTGGACAAGCAGCTTGACCTTTCTGTACCCGGTGTCCTCAATGTGGGGGAGAGAGCTTCTTTGGGGCCAAGCCCTGAATCGGACTCTCGCTTCCACCTTGGCCTGCTGGGTCCCTTCTGTGCAGACGTTCATCCATCAAATGGGGACTGTACCTCCTGTGTGCCAGTGTTGTACTGGGCCCTGGACTCACCCAGCTCCTGATGCAGTGACAAAAGGCCTAGAAGAGGGAGGCTCCGAGGCCCCCCTGCCTGCCAGCCTGAGAGCAGGGAGGAGCCTCCTTCCAGCCCATCTTCATGGTGCGTCCCAGGCCTACACTGGGGTCTCACCTCCCACACTGTGAGCTCCGGGGAGGGCTGGGTGGTTTCATCTCTGAGTCCCCAGCTGGTTGGCAAACAGTAGATGCTCAGTGAGCATCTGATGAACTGAGTCAAATGGGACTTCCAGGCAGGCCCGGACAGGCCTCCTTGCCGCAGTCTGGTTTCCTCCAGACAGGGAGGAGACAGCTTGGGGACCCTGGATTTAGGCATGCCTTCCATGCAGGGGGCCAGGACCCACCAGGGGGTCTATCCTGTCCTGTAATGCCAGGCAGGGTCGCTACGCCTTGACTTACCCAGGGAAAGACTTTGAGCAGGGCCAGGTGTAGACAGATTTGTGTTTTGAGAAGTCCTTGGCTGCTGGGTAGATGACAGATGGGCTGAGGCATGGGGGCAGAGTGGGCAGGCAGTTGGTGGTGGGACTCAAGGCAGGGCAGCAGCCAGGCCCTGGCAAGCAGAGTGGCTGGAGAACAGGAATACTTAGGATGGTTGGATGGACTCAGGATGCAGCATAGATTTCTAGTTTAGTAGGGGGTGATGCCGTTGGGTACAGGGAGGACCCTTAGGGCCAAATACACCCCTGGGGCCAGTGCTAAGCTCGGCCTCACGTGCTGTTGAGTTGGAGGTGCCTGCGGCCCTCTGGGAATGACAGTGGGTGTTGGAATGGGATCCCCAAGGAGGGGGGGTGGGGAGTATCACCAGTTCTTTCATGGGATAAAAGAACTTGGGGCTCCTGGTGGGACAGGTGGGCCAAGGTGGTTGTAGGGGTATCAGGCAGAGGCCCCTGGTCACAACTCCAGCCCTGAGGGTTGTTCCTCATCCTACCTCCCCAGAAGGGAATGAGGCACCACAGTCCAAGAGAATACTCTCCGAGCCACGGCTCAGGTGGGCCCAGGGCGCCGGCTATCCTGGGTGACTCACCTAGCCAGTGTAGGGAGCCTGCCTTTAATGGGACAGTCCTGGCCTGGGTCACTGGGCTGATGCCCGGCAGCAGAGCTGAGGACAATACTGCAAGGAGGCCTGAAGCTTGGGCAGTGTGGGCAACACACTGGGGCTGGAACCAACCACCTTCCCTGGCACCAGAGTCCACGCCTGAAGACTAGACATGCAACTGCCGCTCAGGTATGTAACGAGTCTGCTAGGGAAGGGACAGAGAAAAGGGCACAGACTTGCTGGAGTGCAGCTATCATTCTAGATGGCACAGTCAGCGGGAGAGAGGGCCAGTGGGGGCAGCTGGACTGAGCAAGAAAGAAGAGGCAGTGGGAACGGGGGCAGGAGCGAGCGGGCAGGCCGGAGTGAGGACTCTGCACGTTCTGACTGCTTCCCCTCTGTCTTTCTCTCCAACCTTGGCTTTTAAGTTAATTTCAAGTGGCTTGGGAATTTGCTATTAAGTATCTTTGTCTCTTATTATGGGCTATTTGAAATCCTTTTTGGAGAAGTCAGAACTTGAGAAACTGTACACCCAGACTGAGCCCTGATCCCTTCCAAAGACACCCCCCACCCTGGGTTTGGAGCAGTTGGCAAGTCACAGTCGACTTCCCTCCCCTGTCTGGGCTGGGTACCATATGACAGATGTTAAGCTGTTTTTCCTCATTTCCCAGATGAAGCTGAGTTCCAGAACATTCCATAGCTTGCTCCAGGTCACAGTTCGCAGCTGCAGATCTAGCCTGGGGACACAGCTTTACAAGATGCCCCAGCTACATGGGGCCATCCACTCTCATTGCCTTGGGTAGGTGGCATGGGAAGGCCTGAAGGCTAAGCTCAGCCCAGGCAGGTGGTAGAAGAGCAGGGGCTCGGCTCAGCACCTGCAGCTTAAGCGGCTAAGGCAGCAGCCACATATACCAGAGCTGGAGGGTTTGAATCCAGCCCGAGCCTGCCAAACAACAATGACAACTACAACCAAAAAAATAGTGGGGAATTGTGGCGGGTGCTTATAGACCCAGCTACTTGGGAGGCTGAGGCAAGAGAATTGCTTAAGCCCAGGAGTTGGAGTTTGCTGTGAGCTGTGATGCCACAGCACTCTACCCAGGGCGACAGCTTGAGGCTCTGTCCCCCCCAAAAAAAGAGCAGGGGCTCTAGAACCAGGGCTTAGTCCTGACTCTGGCCTCATGGGTGACTGACTTCTCTTTTCTGTGCCTCAGTGGTCCCATCTTCAAAATGGAGGCTGTAGTGCTATTCTCCTGGGTCTGCAGCCACAGCCACATGATTCAGTATTGGGACAGTGGCTGGCACATGACAAATACATAGTGAGTGCTGGCTCTGACTGCCGTTTGGGCAAGAAGCCTTGACCCTGGGACACTTTTCCCCTGAGGACTCCTGCGGTTGAACCCCAGGCCTGCCCCTGGGGTCCAGGGTGACCCAAGCAAGGTCTTTGGCACCTCTATTGTCAGTAATGGCCATGCCCCCTCGTGAGCTGTATGGGCCACTCACTGAGCTCTTGGCCTGAGCAGGCCCGGGCTGACCTGGTTCCATATGTGGACTGTGCATATCAGATTCAGCTCTTTTGCACCTAAATCAGGCTCCAGGAGGCTCACCCTGACCAGGTCAGAAAAAAGAGGATTGAAGATGTTGGCTAGGGTCTCTGGTGAGTGCCCCAGGGCAGGTTTGGGTATCAGCTGTGATTGTTTTTTCTCCTAGGTATTTTATTTTTCATTAGTTAATGTAAGCAATCACATGTTAATTGATCATAAGACAAAGATATTGGTTAATATAAACTTCCTGGTGAGTATGGCCTTTCAAAAGTAAGAATGCACACAAATCTTATCCATTGTAACCTAAACTCCTGTAAATAAATACAGTTCAAATTCACAGAGTACTCCACTATTAATCTAGACATACGCTATAGCTTATTTAATTAACTTATTAATTTTTTCTTTTTGAGACAGAGTCTCAAGCTATCACTCTGGGTAGTAGAGTGGCGTGGCACCACAGCTTATAGCAACCTCAAACTCTTGGGCTTAAGCAATTCTCTTACTTCAGCCTCCCAAGTAGTTGGGACTACAGGAGCCTGCCACAACGCCTGGCTATTTTTTGTTGTTGTTGCAGTTGTCATTGTTGTTTTAGTAAGCCCAGGCTGGGTTCAAATCTGCCAGCCTTGGTGTTTGTGGCCAGCACCCTACCCACTGAGCAACAGGCGTTGCCCTCTATAGCTTATTTTAAAAACAAATAAAAAATACTGTTGTAATTATCAGACACTACAGTAATCTGTATTTTTAGTAACTTCAAGTAAGCCAAATTATAAAAAATAAAACCAAAGTTTTTTTTTGTTTTGTTGTTTTTTGAGACACAGCCTCAAGCTGTCCCCCTGGGTAGAGTGCTGTGGCATCACAGCTCACAGCAACCTCCAACTCCTGGGCTCGAGCGAGTCTCCTGCCTCTGCCTCCCAAGTAGCTGGGACCACAGGTGCCCGCCACAACGCCCGGCTACTTTTTGGTTGCAGCCATCATTGTTGTTTGGTGGGCCCGGGCTAGATTTGAACCCGCCACCTTAGGTGTATGTGGCTGGCGCCTTGGCCACTTGAGCCACAGGCAGCGAGCCAAAACCAAAGTTTTTGTGTTTATCTACTGGAAATGATATTAATACTTGATTTGCTTTTTAAAAAAATTTCTCTCCATGTATAAAAAAGCAGGTAGTGATGTTTTTCAGGACTGCCAACAAACTGGTAGAACAGAGAAGAATTTAAGTAAAGCATAAGAATCGAGAAAGTGGCAAGAACAGAGCCGCCCTCCAGGGCTTTGTAAAACAACTCCCATCATGCTCATTTCAAAAAGTCCCCTCGAAGGGCTGAGGGCAGGATGCACTGACACAGACATGGAGAGACAGTCATTGCTTTAATTCCAGGAGGATGCCACGTACCAGGACACCGGGCCTGCCCACCCCACTCGGGTAGACCCAGTGGCTGCTCCTGCACATACAATTGATTACAAAAATAAATATGCAAAAAGCAGCAATTCTTTAGTGATCATAGAATTAATCTGACAGCAATTAAATGTGTTTAAGCATCTCCTAAATTGCACCAAAAGAATCTGGAAGCACTTGGTTTGGTCTGAGGCAAAACGTAAAGGATGAGGAGGAAGGGCCCCATGTCCAGCCACCTGCCATGCTCACATTTCGGAGTCTGCGTACATTCCATTGATTAAATAGTCCACCTGCGTGTAGTCCTTCTTCTTGTAGCTCTCATAGGCTTGGAGGGCAAACAAGACCAAGACTGTGATGAAGAGGGTCACCCCGAATAAGAGCACCACTAGGAGAGAAGTTTTGTCCTCCAAGGACTGGGTCAGGGGCTCAGTGGTGACCAGGACGTACTGGCCCTGGGTGCTAAGCTGGCATGAGTCTGTGGCTGGCATCTTTGGGTCCCCTGAGCTCCTGGGTGTTGGCCTAGTGGACACAGTACCAGGACTGGCTTTGGTCTCCACCTGCTCGGGTGTCAGAGGCAATTCTGGCCCACTGGTCCCCTGTGTAGATGGAACAGGGCTTGGTTGTGTTGTGGGGGACGTGGCCCCTCGTGCCCCAGGGGTCAAGCTGGGGTGAAGCACTGGCATTGTGTTGGCAGTTGGCTCCCTGGCTTGTGCCTTGGTGGTGGTTCCCACTGTTGAGGACACCAAAGCCATGGAGGAGGTGTTGGCAGACTCTGTGGTCATGTTGGAGAGGGCAGGTGTGGACCTGCTTGTTGTGTTAACCACAGGCCAGCGTGTGGTCACCTGGATGGTAGGACCTTGTGCTTGGTGACTGGTGGGGGTTGCATGGCTTGCTGTGGAGCTTTCGGGGGTGTGCTTGGAAGGGTCACGTGAGCTCGTGGAACTGCTCATGTTTGCTGTGGTTGCAGCAGTAGTCTGAGCATGTGTGGCCAGGGTCACCGGTGTGGGTGTTCTTGGCAATGCACTACTTGGCACTTGTGCACGGGGTGTGTCAAGAGACGGGAGCCCAGCAGTGGTAGCAGACAGGGTCTGCTGTGGGAATGTGGGGGCAGGTGTCACGGGAGCTCCGGAGGCTGCATCACCAGTTGTACCTCCCACAGTGGCTGGAGAGCTCACATGTGTCCTGACTACTTCCTCTGTTATGACAGAAGTCAGTTTGAGATCAGCTACCGAAGTCCTTCTGGTCAACATGACAGGAGAAACTGCCATCGTGGTAATTTTCTCGGATGTTTTATTATCAAGTGTTTCCTCAGATGTGTTTTTCTTGACTAATTTATGCCACAAGTAGCCTTAAGTCAGACAAAGGAGAAAAACAGATACAATCATTTTCTTCTTCTTCTTTTTTTTTTTTTTTTGCAGTTTTTGACTGGGGCTGGGTTTGAACTCACCACCTCTGGCATATGGGGCCAGTGCCCTACCCCTTTGAGCCAAGGTGCTGCCCCGATACAATCATTTTCAACAATGTGCTCAGAGACTATCTGCATGTCTGCCCCTGCAGCTGGCTCTGCCTTGTGCTCCCAGCCTAGTAGCAGTCATGGGAGGTGACGTGTGAACGTGTTTCCCTACATCTGGTGTACAGCCCTGAGCACTTGGATTTTAAAACACTTTTGCCCTCTCTGAACCTCCGGCCCATTGAAGGCTTAAGCTCTGATTAAATTCCCAACATCAGAACGAAAACCTCACATGGCAAGTGTGATTCACCATAAAAAAAAGCCCATTAAACATATACCCAGGTTTACAAATCAGAAAAATTGCTGAATAGATACTCCCATCATAAAAGAACGCTTGGCTTTGTGATAAGACTCATGGCAGGACTTCTTGGAGGTGGACAGCCTGACACAGAGAGGGAGTGTGACTGAGTATCTGATGTCTGAATGACTGAAGCCCTAGTGAAGAATGGAATTAGGGAAGACATGCCATCTCACAGAGCCAAGTGAGTGAGCTTTCCAGAGCTCAGCTGCCTGTTCTGTTGGGGGCTCCCTCCCAACGTCTGCCTCAGAGAAGCTCAGTCTGACCACCCACCCCCTCCACACCCAGCCCTGGGCAGGGCCAGGGCTTCTGACTCACTGGCTTGGGTTTGCAGACACCTTTCTCCTGGCTCAGGGTGCTTTGTGGCCATGGTGAGCCACAAGTACACAGTTTTCTCACTTACTTGAATCATTAGCTTGGCTTTCAGATAAGGATGAGGAGGAAATCCAAATGAGCACAAGGGCTGTCCACATCTTGCGGTTGAGCTGGGAGTAAGGCTGGGTGGTCCCTGAGGCTCCCAGCTGGCCGGCTCCTCAGGCTGGTAATGGTTCCCTTCTGCTCGGCCAAATGATCTGTTGTCAAGAAAGGATCCTGGTCAGAGGCATCTGGTCAGCAACAGAGCCTGGCCTGCAGCACTGCCCCTGCTATAGAGGGCTCTGGCAGGGTGCAATGTACAAATCAAGCCAGATGCGACGAACAGGGCTGGGTGTCCAGGACCACAGCACATCCCACCTACGCGGTACTAACACTCTGCCCTGGGCCTCGCATCTGATGCACTTCTTGACCTGGTTTATGTGTCTCAACCTACAAAAGTTCCCACTCTCCCACCCTCAAGTTTAGAGTTTTCTTATTATTTTTTTATTTTTTTGAGACAGAGCCTCAAGCTGTCCCCCTGGGTAGAGTACTATGGCATCACAGCCCACAGCAACCTCAACTCCTAGGCTCAAGCGAGTCTCCTGCCTCAGCCTCCCAAGTAGCTGGGACCACAGGTGCCCGTCACAATGCCTGGCTATTTTTTGGTTGCATCCGTCATTGTTGTTTGGCAGGCCCGGGCTGGATTTGAACCCGCCACCTTAGGTGTGCATGGCTGGCGCCTTAGCCACTTGAGCCACAGGCGCCGAGCTTCAAGTTTAGAGTTTAAAAGTGCAGGAAAAGTCTTCCATGTTCATAGAACTAAGGCCTTCTCATTACCAAAACTGACCAAGACTTCCCCTGCAACTTCTACCATCATCTGCAGCCTAAACCCTGTGACAGATGACCATGCTTTTCATATGGGAGACTCTGCTTAGCCATCCATTCATCCATCCGTCCATCTATCCACTCATCCATCTACTCATTCATCGTTAAATGAATTCATCCATCATCTAGTCTTCAATCAGTCCATCCATCCACTCATCCCTTCATACATCAATCTGTCCACTTGTCCATTACCCATCCATCCATCCACCTACCCAGCCACTCATCCATCCTTGAATCTATCCATCCATCCTTTCAAATATTCACCCACGCACTCATCCGTTTATCCATCCATCCATCTATTATCTCCTGAGTGCCTACTCATATGCCAGGCAGCGCACTTAGGACAAAACTGAAAAACACACAACCCCTCCTCCAGGGGCCTGCGGTCCAGCAGGAGGCACAGAGAAGAGGCTGTTGCAAGCTGGCACAAGCATTGAGCCAGGGCGTGACTTGCTGCTGGGAAGCAGGGAGGAGACAGTGTCTGGACAGGTCTTGAAGAGTGAGGTACACTGGTCCTCTGGGCAGAGACCCTGAGGGTAGCAGAGAATAGGGGCCCTGAGGACAAAGAACTCAGCCAGGGGTGGTGATGGTGGGCATGCCAGGGAAGGTTTCCTAGGGATGTGATACTCAGGCCATGTTCCAAAAGCTAAATGGGCCACCTGGTGTGGGTGGTCAAGTAGCACTGGCACAGCAAATGACCATGGAGGCTCAGAGGCCAGGGGAGCAGTGGTGAGATAGGGACTAGGCTGGAGAGAGGCGGGAGGTCCCGTGAGCCCCAGGGCAGTTTGGATTTCACAGAAGAGGGATGGGAACCCCTGCAGGGCCCTAGACAGAGGCGTGACGAGGACGGGAAGGTGGATAGCAAGAGTGGGAGGAAGGGCAGCCAGTCCTGGGCAGCTGGGACCACATCCAGGCACCTGACACAGAGGGTGTTGCTGGGTGAATGAACAGGTGAGTGAATGAGCGACTTCCCACTTAGAGACAGCACCCACTCACCTGCTCAGCAAAGCATTCGCTTCATTCTAGCATTCCACAGAGGCCATGTGGAGGCCTGAGTGCATTGTTAGAAAAATCATTATTTTAAGTAAAATAATAATAATAATAATGAAAAGGAAATGGTTATTAGAAAACTGGCACTTAGCAGCCCAGAGTGCAGTGCAGTCCCAGGCCCCGTGGCTGCAGGTAGACCGGGCAGGGGGCACTGGGGCAGCTACCCACTCGTCACTCAGAGACTGGCACTACCTGTGTGTGACTTGCAGGAACAGTCTCTAACTCCCCCGAAGGTGCTACAATGATAAGAAAGTGGAGCAGGCAGGACCTGCAGTGGCTAGCAGCACCTGAGTTCTGTGCAGTGGCTAGCAGCACCTGAGTTCTGATGCAGCTCCAGGCTTGCCGACCAAGTGGCCTGAGAAACTCATGGAACCTCCTGAGCCTCCTGGAGCCGCGTGAGGGTGACCTGGGATCACACAGGCAAGTGCCTAGCACAGTGTCTGGCTTGGCTGCCAGATCCACCCCACAAAACACTGGCAGCTACAAGACGGAAGCGGCTCCCATGCAGCATAAGGGGTCAGGATGGTGGCTTTCTGCCTCCTGTCATCAGTGGTGACAGTTATAAAGTGGCCCCATAGCTGCAAAAACACCTTTGAGCACAAACTCTTCTGGATGGCTAGTACACTCCATGACACTTCTAATCCCTCCCCAAGAGTCATTAACTTTTCTCAGTTTAAACTGTTTTTTTTCTGCAAAATGGTTATAAGAGCTCCTGATATGTTACAGGTTTAGAAAGTTATTTGGTCTTATAAACCAGATTTGCACTTGTTTTCTAGAGTGCAAAAAGCATTCTTTGTTCTGACAGAAAAAAATGGGGGTGGGGTAGGGAGAGAAGAAACAGACCAATCTCATGACAGGGAAATCGAGACTGAAGGTCTTGGGTACAAAGGACTCACAATCCTCCTTAGGCTGAAGCAGTGCAGCTGGGCTCTTAGTAAATATGTGGATTTCAGTGGATCTTGGCCAGTCACATCTACTGAATGCACTTAAAATGCTCCTACCACTGGCCCCAGAATGCTCCCTGGGCCTGAGCCCCAGATTTAAAGGCAAATCCAAGGTGGGGTGATGTGACCAAGGTTTCTTTTTTTTTCTGAGACAGTCTCATTATGCTCCCCTGGGGAGAGTGCTGTCACAGCTCACAGTAACCTCAAACTCTTCGGCTTAAACGATTCTCTTGCTTCAGCTTCCCAAGTAGCTGGGACTACAGGCGCCTGACACAACGCCTGGCTATTTTTCGGTTGTAGTTGCCATTGTTGTTTGGCAGGCCTGGGCTGGATTTGAACCTGCCAGCTCCAGTGTATGTGGCTGGTGCCCTAGGCACTGAGCTATAGGCACTGAGCCAGTGACCAGGGTTTCTTATGGGCAAGGAAGGTCTTGGCCCCATGAATGTAGCCCAGGCCTATGACCTTTTGCTGCCTCTCACTACAAATTTTTAGAGTAGGGACCAGCAAACTTTTCTTATACAGGGCTAAATAGCAAATATGTAAGACTTTGTGGGTCACATGGCCTGTGTCCCAGCTACTCAATTTTGCCATTGTGATGTAAGGGCAGCCCTGGACTATTATGTACGTGGTGGGCATGGCTGTGTCTCAATAAAACTTTATTTTACACAAACAGGCAGCAGGTGGGACTTAGCCCATGGGTTGTAGTTTGCCACCCTCTGCTCTAGCACTTCAGCCAACTGTAGAGCTGTGCTTCAACAAAGGTGGCAGGAGCTGATGTAATAAAATAAAACAGTTTCCTGCTTCCTGTCCAGTTCCTCACCTTAGAACAGATGAGGCCTGACTCATTCCTGGGCTGGGGGCAGCCTCTAGTGGGCCTGCTAAGAGGTATCTCCACCACTGCCCTGCATCAGTGAGAGGCAGCATTCCCCCTGCAGAGGAGACTCCTGGAAGTGTCATGGTACCATAACACAAGGCCAAGAGAGAACCACTTGTGGTACCTTGCATTTGTATCACAGAAGCAGAAGAGGGCCACAGAGGGTCCCCATCCCCTCATGTCTAACCCTACTCATCCACCTGAGAAGGCAGGACTCTTGACAGTAGAGGGCCACAGACCAAGTCCCCCTTGCTTACTGGAAGGCTTTGCTGTCTTTCCTTGCTTCATGACTCTATGCTGACCCTGCTAAGCCCCCTCAGAGCCCCCTCTGGGCTTACTGTCCTATCACAACACAGGCAGGCCCGGTCTGCAGGGCCTGGGACACTCACCACAGGCAGCAGCTCAGGGTGTGCTCCCAGCTGGGCCATCTTCCTCTTTGGAGAGCTGCAGGCTTGGCACTGTGTGACTGGGCGAGGTCTGGCTTTGCAGGTGAAAGTAGACTGGTGGAGCACTCCAGGGCCACCACATGCTTTGTGGCACATATGAGACAAAGGCAGACGCTCCACTCCAGTAACAGACACACCTAAGGTTTGAAAAAGAGTCAACGCTCTTTCCAGAAGCCATGGGGGAGGTGCCAAAATAGCTGCATTCAATAGATCATTCATTATACGGGAAAGTGACAATATGTATCAAAGCCTTCAATGTCAAATCTGATGTAGCAATTTCTACTGCAGAGTTTCTTCTTTTTTTTTTTTTTT
>NW_003852529.1:2253134-2257776 GCF_000181295.1 Otolemur garnettii | reverse complement strand
AAAAAAAAAAAAAAGGCAGACTTATCCAAGTGGATGCAGTTACACACCTAGATTTTAATAATTTAGAGAAAATACAGGATTTACATATTAGGAGGTATATTTTTCTAGAAGCCAACCAAAACTTTAGAGGAACCCAGGAGCACAGCTGCAACACACAGATGTTAACCAGTACAGAGAATTCACTTACTAATTAATACTGAACGTGACTCAGGAGAGTACAGATGAGATCACAGCTTATCACCTCCTATGCTGGACAGGTGTTAGTAGGTGGTGATGGTGAGGGCCACCATGGGCCTGTTCCCCAACATGATTGTCCACAAGTGCACACACAGCCATACACACACACTCATAGACTCTGTAAGCAGAGTCACACAGGCATACACATACAAAAACACACGTGTGTATGTGAAATCACACACATGCACACATACTTCCACAGACCATCTAAGGACACACCACTAAGTTTCTCAGGAAACTTCTGCTGGATTCCCTCACTGCTCATTCCCTCCTGGCCAGTGGGCTGGGGGTCACTCCCACAGCAACAAGAATTGGATGCTGTATAGAGTCAAGAATTTGCCTTCACTGTGCCATGACTTCATCTCTGGAATGGTCCTGCCTCCACTTTCCAACGAATACTCTAAATGTCAAGAACACGCGTTGGGACCTGTGCTAATCTTTATAAGTTGACTCATGATGGATAAACCATTAATAAGATTTAAAAGCTTCCCTGCAAGGGCTTCAGTGAGCCTTAAGGCAGAGCCTGGCCCTTAGGGCTCACCCCGTTATTCTCAGTACCATCTAGTACGCGGAGTCTGGGTAGATCAAGCTCTGTCATTGTAATAGACAGAAAGGACAGAGCACCCTGGGGCAGGAGGGGAGTAAGCAAGAAAGAAGTAAGTTAACATTAAGTAGGACAGCCGGGCAGTGGAAAGGTGGGCGCTCAGACTGGTGCTGGCAGTTCCCTTTCTTTAGGGATCAGCTCGCCACAGGATCTACCACCTGACACTCCATAAGAAGCCACCCCAGACTGTGCCCCTTGAGCTGAGGGCACATATCCTTGAGTTGGCTTCTAACACCTCTTATCTCTGATTTCTTTGTTTTCTGACTTTGGCTTGATTTTTTAACTATTTTATGAACCTGTTTGTTATACATAGAGGGTACTGCATGCAAGTTACATGAAATTGGACTCCAAATAGCTTAATTCTTTTTTTTTCTGCCAGAGACAGATCCCAAAGATCCAACACAAGTAATCCTCAGGTGTGGGAAAGAAGTTATCCCCCCCCCATTATGCTGCTAAGACTTATGAAGCAGCAGCAATGTGACCCCAGTCCCTACTCCAAACGTGGGAAGCTATACATACCAAGAAGTAGGGATTGCAGAAACAAATACAGGACAACTGCAGACATCTAATCTTGAAATGTCACCTATCTGGACTTTGGTAGCAGAAGCCCAAGGAACATAGGATTATGGTTTTGTGTATATGGACATTGTCCTCTAGTCCAAAGGATATGACTCTGTGGCAGATGGGAACCTGGAACATTGGATGTTATCTTAATTACACTGCTTACTTCCACAGGTAAATGTCAAGATCACACCTGTGCTAATCTTTGGAAGTAACACCGCTGAATGCTAAGGCCTATTTTTTGATGGCAATGTGGGTAGACTTCACATTCCTTTGTCCATCAGGCAGGTCCAGCGTATACATGGAAAATTTGTGTTTAAAATACTTTCCTCATTGATTTTATTGAAATTTCAGAGATGCTTCCTGGGGGCAGAGGGAGTTGCAAGTTGCTAAATTCAAATTTCTAAGCACAACGTTTATTTCTTGTGGCAAACATGTGGATACTGAACGACTCCTCCCTATCAGCCTAACCTTAAATGCACACCCTAAACAGCCACATGGGGGACTACTTAGTGACTCATGGTGGGAGGTAGGCAGATGGGTGAGCAGGGGAGAAAATCTCCCAAAATGCACAACGCCCTCCCAGGTAGAGAGGGTCTGGGACATAGGCCTGGGTCACCCACAGGGCAACTCTTTCTGAGGTCAACACTTCCTGGGGCCCAACCTGGTCCTGGATTTGCCTGGGGAAGACCTTTTCGGTCACGACCCATAAGGCAGTGTGGCCACTCTGCTCCCAAACTGAAGCAACCTGCCCTCCTCTTCTCCAGTCTAAAATCCCCTTCGGCCCTCCTCCCTCCTCCTGTCTTGGGGCCCCAGCCCGGCTCGGCCCGAAGTGATTCCTGTTCTTTCCTTCCTCCTCCTCTTCCTCTCCTCCATTTCTCATCATCTTGCACTCATTCTCTGCTCCTATCCGTCGTTTCTCTTGTCCCTCTCCTCCTGCCTCTCTCGTTCCATTCACCCTCCTCCTGCCCGTTGTGCCCCATTCAACCTTCCTTCTGCCCCGCACTTCCCTCTCTCAGTACGAATCAGGTTCTGAGAGCCCTGACAACTCCCCGCACGGCAGCGCAAGCCCCTTACCCGGGCGCGGCAGGCCTGCGGTGGCCCGGCGGCCCTCGGACGTGGGGAAGAGCCCGCGACCCGGCGCGGGGACGTGGCCGGCAGCACAGCCAAGACAGCTCAGGGGAGCGCGCCCTGCCGGGGCCCCGCCCAGGATGTCCGGAAGTAGCGTCACGGAGGCGGGCCCGGGGCGGGGCGGCCCGTCGGGGGCAGGGAGTGGTCCCGGCGGTGTCTGGCGCTGCCGGACGCGAGCCGGAAGCGAGGGGTGTGACTGCACTCAGGCCCCGCCTCCGAGCCCCGGCTTGGGCCACGCCTAGCGCGCGGCCGGAAGAAGTTATTTTCGGAAGGTCTGCGGCGGAAGCGGGTGTTCTCGGGGTGCGGCTCCCGGACTGTACTAGCTGGCGTTTGGGGGTCCCGGGTGGGGCAGGTCGACCTCAGAGGTACCTATTCGGAGCGCAGGGGACCGAGCCTACGGGTGACCTCGAAGCGCCTCGTGAGATCTTCCCGCGCTTCCCCCCACCTCTTGCGTCCAGTAGCTTGGGAGGCTCTGAGGTGCCCTAGACGTCACAGGGGTGGCAGCTAACGATTTGTGCACTTAGAAAGTGTCAGGCCCGTGCTAAGCACTGTACCCGCAGGACCAGTGTCTTAATTCTGCATGGAGGAAGGAGCTTCGTCCCAGACTCAAAAACTGAGGCTCAGAAAGTGCTTTGTAAGACATGAGGTAACAATGGGGCAAACGGAGTGCAGAGAAAAGTATGTGGGACTTAACTTTAATTAGAAGAGGTTTGGCAAGTTACTAGTTCTGTGACCGCACTCTGTGTAAGACCCTCAGGCACCCCCAAGTCCAAACTAAAACCCATCAAGGATGATCTTCCAGGAGGAAACCAAAAAGGCTTTATTTCCAGTTTTATAACCCACCCTTAGGGTGTTGGGCTAGGAAACCGAACACCCAGAAAGCTGAGAGTGCAAAAACAGGGTCAACGGCCTCTCCGAGCTCTGGGAAGCTCTGGGAGCGTCTGAAATGCGATTTATGATGTCACCACCGCGGTGTTCAGTTTCATGCTTCAGGGATAACCTGCAGGGACGGATTTGCTGAGACCTAGCGCACTTGGGAAGACACGTGAAGACAAGATCCTTTTGCTTTGTGTGTGCTTTTAATGCTCCCAGTTAGCTCAGCTCTAACAGAAGTGCGGTATCCTACTCACTGCAGAAGTGAAAACACATCCGAATTGCCAGATGAAGTTCTCTCTTTGTCCACCTCAAAACTTGAAGTTCTCTCTTTCTCCACCTCAAAACTCAGTGTCTAGGACTCCATGTTTTCATTTCCTCTTTGGCACTCAGTGTCTAGGACTCCATGTTTTCATTTCCTCTTTGGCAAAATAGGTATAATGTTTACTTCTGGGGTTAAAATCACAAAGACAAGACACAGTCCCTTCTCTCTAGAGCAGAGGGCAGCTGGCCTACCATCTGTTTTGTAAATAAAGTTTTGTTGGAAGGCAGTCTTGCCTCTTCACCAGGTACTGTTTGTGGCTGCTTTTTTTTCCTTTAGTTTAAATTTTATTTTTAATTTGACTGTTTTTCCAATAAAAGGGCAGGGCTGAGTAGTTGTAGCAGAGCCTGTATGGTTCACAAGGCCTAAAATATTTCCTCTCTGGCCCTTTATAGAAAATGTTTGATGGGTGGCGCCTGTGGCTCAGTGGTTAGGGTGTTGGCCCCATATACCTAGGGTGGCCGGTTCAAATTCAGCCCTGGCCAAACTGCAACAAAAAACAGCTGGGCGTTGTGGCAGCACTTGTAGTCCCAGCTACTCGGGAGGCTGAGGCAAGAGAATTGCCTAGGCCCAGGAGTTGAAGGTTGCTGTGAGCTGTGATGGCACAGCACTCTACCTAGGGTGACATAGTAAGACTCTGTCTCAAAAAAAAAGTCTGATGAACCTCACTCTAAAGTGTTACTACAAAACGAGTTTCAGACATCAGAAATATCTGGCCTGGAGAGTCATTCTCATGTGGTAATCTGCCTTTTGGTGGATTGGGGTCTCTGGAGGCAAGTGCTCATTGAGGGCACAGCTCTGGGAACTGCATAGCTGCTTCTTTTTTTTTTTTTTTTTTTTTTTTTGAGACAGAGCCTCAAGCTGTCCCCCTGGGCAGAGTGCCATGGCATTACAGCTCACAGCAACCTCCAACT
>NW_003852529.1:2236461-2253114 GCF_000181295.1 Otolemur garnettii | reverse complement strand
AACCTCCAACTCCTGGGCTCAAGCGAGTCTCCTGCCTCCGCCTCCCAAGTAGCTGGGACCACAGGCGCCCGCCACAACGTCCGGCTATTTTTTGGTTGCAGCCATCATCGTTGTTTGGCGGGTCCGGGCTGGGGATTCGAACCCGACAGCTTAGGTGTACGTGGCTGGAGCCTTAGCCGGTTGAGCTATAGGCGCCGAGCCTGCATAGCTGCTTCTGTAGCATATTCGAATAGTAAAGCAGGACAGGGGAACCGTTTCTGACATAAAATACACATGGAAAGATACAGTTACGTTCTCCAGCTTTAGTCTGAGGGCCTGGGTTGTTTCATGGGATTTTTATGAAGAAATAGCTAAATCAACTCAAGAGTTGGGACCTCTTAGCTGTTGAATTAACAATGTTATTTGAATGTAAGGCTTCTCCAGACACCGCATTTGAGAGTTAGGGCTCTGGAGTAACAATGGCTTCTGCTTCGTGTCCTGGTGTCTTCATTTTTTTCACTGAGTGACAACAAACAGGATGTTTGGACTGTGCCTCAGTTTCACCGTACAGTTGATTCTGGTATTTATGGTAGTTATGTTTAATAAAGTACCCAAGTACACTAACTTATTGAATATTGCTCTTAGGGAAAATAAAGGTTTCTGTGAGCCTCTGGCTACAGCATTTTTACCAATCAATAAAGAACCTTGTTTATTGGTTTCTTGTTAGAGGCACCTGATTTAATGTATATTATTGATTCATCAACATTAAACCCACAGCAATGGCACTGTAACTCATGCCTAAATAAAGCTCATCTAACATGTATTTTATCCATAAGGCCCAGCACAGCCTTTTGCACTTAGAAACGCTAGAATTATGGACAGCCCCTTCAGCACCATGCATTGGGGCCATTTTAAATGGCAAGATCACCAACAAAAGGGACAAAAATTAGAAAAACATGGCATTAAACAGACAAGCAAAACAAGAGGGCAAGGGGAGCATTACCTTGCTAGATCTCACTTGGGAACATGCACGTTGGTGACTCAAAATGCCCTCTGCTCTGCGCACGTGCATGCATGTGTTTTGAATGACCTCAAACGTGGCAAATACTGATTTGGGAGTTTAGAATAAAGTTTAACTAGTCAGCTAAAATTTGCAAATTTGGAATCCATGTATCATGAGGATCAATTGTATGTTACGCTAAAGAAGTAACAACACAGGTGGCGCCTGTGGCTCAAAGGAGTAGGACGCTGGCCCCGTATACAGGAGGTGGTGGGTTTGAACCCAGCCCCGGCCAAAAACTGCAAAAAAAAAAAAAAAAGTAATAAGACCTGCTATATGAGATAGTCCAGACCTTCTGGAAGTTTCTTCTCTCGTCAAAAGGTGTTCCCCTTAGGAGAGACCTATACTTTCCTCTTTGCTCTACCCTTTATTGTCAGTATTTGCAAATAGAACCTTCATTTTCATGCTCTAAACACAAAACTAAAGACATTAAAATTATGAGAATTTTAAGAATAGAAAGAATACTTGCTGAGAATAGGCATAGAATTACATATGTAGTATGTGACCCATCCTCCTGATCTGCACTCATCGTGTTCAGAAATATTAATGTGGTTTTTGGGTATTTACAGCTGGAAAAAAAAAAAGTCTTAAGGAAAATGAAACCATCCTGCTATGGATTTACATGGAAAATTTTTAACTTCAATTTTTTTTAAAGCATGTTTTTAGCCAGCGTGGTGGCTCACACCTGTAATCTCAGCACTTTGGGACGCCGAGGTAGGTGGATTGCTTGAGCTAAGGAGTTTTGAGACCATGGTGAGCAAGAGTGAGACCCTGTCTCTACAAAAAAAAAAAAGAAAAACTAGACAGGTGTTGTGGTGGGCACTTGTAGTTCCAGCTACTCAGGAGGCTGAGGCAAGAGGATCACTTGAGTCCAAGAGTTTGAGGTTGCTGTGAGCTATGACACCATGGCACTCTACCCAGGGCAACAGAGTGAGACTCTTTCTCAAAAAAGAAAAAAATAAAAAGCATGTTTTTAATTTCAATAAATTCTTAGTTTAATTCAAAGGTATTTTATATGGTTTTAAAACTTTGAGGATCAATATACATACAGGAAAATGCACATTTCAGCTTACAGCTTGATGAATTCCACAAACTGAACCGGTGTAGTCAGAAGTCAGTTAAGAAGAGGTAGTACGAGCACCCTGGAGACTGCCTTGTACCACCTCCCTAGACCCAGAGTGTCTGTGGAGATCCAGAACAACTTGAACTCTCACACATTGCTGGTGGCAAAGCAAAATGATATAGTCACTCTGGAAACAGTTTGACAATTAAATATATGCCACACCACCTGGTAATAACACTCCTGGGTGTTTGTCCGAGGGAGATACCACCCGTCACTTTCTTGGGTAACCTTCCCATCCAACCTGATGGCATTGACCACTGTCTTCCCTCCATCCCTGGCCCTGAGATGGCCCAGGAACTCCATCTTTGTGTGCCTCTGGCTTACCACCTCCTAGTCCTGGTAGCACTGGTGGCTTCTCCGGCCCCAAGGCCATGCTCGGGACCCTGTTGTCATTCACATGAAGAGGCTCCAGCTTAGTGATGACCTTCCCTGGCTCCTGCTCTCAAACCATCCTTCCAGCCATCCTACCACTCTGCTTCCACTGTGCCTATTCTTGGGCCAAGGCCACACCTGGTGGTCCTTTGTCACTGCCTTCTCTTTCTCCTCCAGCTTAGATTCCTTGTCTAACGAGTCAGTCACCCTCGTCCTTCCAACTCACCCCTTGGCAATGGCAACACCACTGGTTTCCTGCTTCCCTCAGGCCCAGGCCCAGGCCCTCTTTAGAGATGTCCCTTTGTAGCTCATTATCAGGCCAAAGTCTATGCAAGAGAAAGCTTCAGCCACATCTGCAGGTCCTCGATTTACTTAACAGATTGCTTGACTGTGGATATATGTTTCGTGGTTTATCACTGATTATCAGACTTTTTTTTGAGACAGAGTTTCATTATGTCGCCCTCGGTAGAGTGCCATGATGTCATAGCTCACAGCAACCTCCAATTCTTGGGCTTAAGCGATTCTCTTGCCTCAGCCTCCAAGTAGCTGGGACTACAGGTGCCTGCTACAGTGCCCCACTATTTTTTTGTAGTAGTTGTCATTGTTGTTCAGCTGGCCCAGGCTGTGTTCAAACCTGCCACCCTTGGTGTATGTGGCTGGCACCACAACCACTGTGCTATGGGTGCCGAGCCAGACCTCTTTAACTTAAAACATTAAAAGCCTTTTCACAAAGCTTCTTTTCTTTAACCAAATACAAATAAAAGCATCTTCAAACCCAAACTATAACCCCTTGGAGGTGTTGTCCCTGTCCTGCCAAACCAATGCATGCCTTCCGGGGATCACTTTATGACTTTCTGTGTTATTCTCATCTCCCTGAAATGTCTAAAACCGACTGTAGCCCAACCACGATGGGACCACTTGCTCAGGCTTCCTGGGTGTGGCCCCGGGCTATGCTTGCACATATCTGGCTCAGAATAAACCTCTTTATTGTACAGAGTTTGGGTTCTTTTCTGTTGATACTCTGAAGATCAACATTTGGATTATTTCTAGTATTTAGGTATCACAACAGCGTTGTTATGGCCGTTCTTGTATGTTGGAAATGCTGACTCTGCACCTCTAGCCAACCCCATGAGACACCCTATTTCTAGTGGGCCCACCTGCAGCTTCTCCATGCCAGCAGGGCACAGCTGGAGGCTTCCCTTTCCTCTCTATAAAGCTTCCCCGCTGCTCTGCCTGCCTTGATTCTGGACAAAACACAATCCGTGGTGGGTGGCCGGCTCCCTGCTGTAGCTGCTCTGAATACAGAGGCTTTGTGTTTCCGCCTTTGGCTGGTCTTCCCTTACTTCCACACTTCTCATTCACCTCTCTGGTTACGGTGGAAGTGCCCAGCCTCGGGGGCTGCAGAGTATTTGTGCCCATTCCACGTCAGTCTCTGCACCTGGGAAAGAGAAAGGACAGAGGCCTGACCCAACACACCTCTGTGGACAGTCCTAGTTTGCTGGGTGCCTTCCCACTAGGTCGGTAGAACTGATGGTCCCAGAAAGTAAGAAAGTGCTAAAAAGAAAGAAAAGAAAGAAAGAAAGAAAAAGAGAAAAGGGCAGCACCTGTGGTTCAGTGAGTAGGGTACGGCCCCATATACCGAGGGTGGCAGGTTCAAACCCGGCCCCAGCCAAACTGCAACAAAAAATAGCTGGGCGTTGTGGTGGGTGCCTGTAGTCCCAGCTACTGGGGAGGCTGAGGCAGAAGAATCGCCTAAGCCCAGGAGTTGGAGGTTGCTGTGAGCTGTGACTCCACAGCACTCTACTGAGGGCGATAAAGTAAGACTCTGTCTCTAAAAAAAAAAAGAAAAAGAGAAAGAAAAGAGCATAAGAGTCAAATTGAAAGGGCTGTTAATGACCAAGGTGAGAACAACTTAACAAAGTAATGGTAGAATTCAATTACAACCCAAAGAATAAAACCAACATTCATGAGCCCACATAGGTATAAATGACTGAAAAAAATGAATAAATGAGAAGCGATAACTCTTCCTTACAGAAGGATCTGAATTATTAAAGACGGGAGGAATGAGGGAAATAGAGAATGATGCTGAAAACACTACAGTAATAATTGCTATGGGCAAGATTCATGGAAGAAGATGGAAATGAATGGGGGGAAATTAAAGGAGAAACGGGATGTTTACACAGTCTCAAAGTATCTCCCCTAAGACAGTTAGTAATTAAAAAGGGAAAAATAGTACCTTACTAGTGGAGAATCCTGGCACATGCCAACCTCAAATGCTCAAGGTGAATGGTACAAACTGACACCGCAAACCCTGGATCTGATGCACCGGGAAGAGCCCACGGTGTCACCCAGTAACATCCAACCTCATCCAACACTTCACAAACCCAAACCGAAAGTGGCCTGCAGGGCTGGGCGCCGGGATCCCGCCTGTAGTCCCAGCATGCTGGGAGGCCCAGGCGGGTGGATGGGTTGAGCTCAGGAGTTTGAGACCAGCCTGAGCAAGAGGGAGACCCCATTGCTACTAAAAATTAGAAAAACTAGCTGATTGTGGTGGCTCACACCTGTAGTCCCAACTACATGTGAGGCTGAGGCAAGAGAATCGCTTGAGCCCATGAGTTTGAGGTCGCTGTGAGCCGTGACGCCACGGCACTCATTAAAACAAAACAAAACTCATTTGTCTCAAAACAAAACAAAAAGTATCAAAGGTGAAAGTCATGGGAGACGAGGAAAGACTGAGGAACTGTCACAGATTGGAAGAGACCAAAGAGAAAAGACAACTAACTACAAAGTGGGATTTAGGATTGAACTCTGGAAGAGAAAAGGGGATGGGTGGAAAAATGAGAAATCCGAATAAATTTTGCAGTTTAGTTAATAGCGCTGTTCAGGTTGATTTCTTAGTTTTTTTGTTTGTTTTTATTTTTCAGACAGTCTCACTTTGTTGCCCCTGGTAGAGTGCATGGTGTCACAGCTCACAGCAACCTTAAACTCTTAGGCTGGAGAGATTCTCCTGTCTTAGCTTCCTGAGTTGCTGGGACTATAGGCACCCGCCACAATGCCCTGCTGTTTTTAGAAATGAGGTCTTGCTCTTGCTCAGGCTGACCTTGAACCCGTGAGCTCAGGCAATCTACCTACCTCAGCCTCCCAGAGTGCTAGGATTACAGGTATAACCCACCACACTTGGCCTGATTTCTTAGTTTTGACGATTGTTCGACAGTAGTGTAAGATGTTAACGTGAAGGGAAAAGTGGGTTAACATACGGGGAGACAGGAAGCCTCTGTACTATTTTTGCAAATCTTCTGTAAGTCAAAATTATCTCAAAATAGATTGTAAAAAAAAAAAACACAAAGAATGGACATTTTCACAGTAATAAAAACATTTGATGGATTTTTTTATATCAATAACATCCAATTAGAAAATGTAACAAATGAAAAACGGTAACAAATATCTAGAAAACATGCAGATACCTAGGAATAAATTTTACAAGAAATTGCAGGGTGTCTATTACATGCTCGCTGCACTCCAGCCTGGGCAATTGAGCGAGACTTTGTCTCTAAAAATAAGAAAAAGTTTTTAAAATGTATTATGATGTACAGCCACAATAATTAAAACCATAATGATGTAGCCATGATCAGACTGGGCAGCATCATCAACTAGAGAACAAATTGTCTGTGGGACTTTAGTAATACAAATGGCCTTTTATTTATTTTTAATTTTATTTATTTTTTATTTTTTTGAGACAGAGTCTCACTATGTTGCCGTCAGAGTGCTGTGGCGTCACAGCTCACAGCAACCTCAAATTCTTGGGCTCAGTGATTCTCTTGCCTCAGCCTCCCAAGTAGCTGGGACTACAGGCTACAATGCCTGGCTATTTTTTGTTGCAGTTGTCATTGTTGTGCAGCTGGCCCCAGGCTGGGTCGAACCCGCCAGCCTCAGTGTAGTGGCTATCGCCATAACCACTGTGTGATGGACACTGAGCCCAAATAGCCTTTTAAATCAGTACGGAGTAAAACAGATCATTCAATACACAGTGAGGACAACTAAATAGCCAATTGGAAAAACAAAGTTCGATTTCTACTCTTTACTCCAAAGTACCTCCAGCTAAAATAAGATGTAAATGCCAAAAATGTCTCAGACCCGTTGTTTAGTGGTTAGGGCGCCAGTCACATACACTGAAGCTGGTGGGTTCTAACCTGGCTGGGCCTGCCAAACAACGACAACTGCCAAAAAAAAAAATAGCCAGGCATTGCGGTGGGAGCCTGTAATCCCAGCTACTTGGGAGGCTGAGTCAAGAGAAGAGCTTAAGCCCAAGAGTTTGAGGTTGCTGTGAGCTATGACGCCATAGCACTCTACCGAGGGCAACGTAGTGAGACTCAAACTCAAAAAAAAAAAAAGGATGTAAATGCCAAAAATGAAAGCAATGAAATTTCTTTCTTTTTTTTAAGATAGAGTCTCCCTATGTCACCCTCAGTGGAGTGCTATGGTGCTATGGTGTCATAGCTCACAGCAACCTCAAATTCTTGGGCTGTAGCCTCAGCCCCCCAAGTAGCTGGGACTACAGGCTCCTGCCACAATGCCCGGTTATGTTTTTGTTGTAGTTGTCATTGTTGTTTTAGCTGGCCGGGGTCAGGTTTGAACCCACCAGCCTTGTTGTATGTGGCTGGCACTCTACCCACTGAACTATGGGTGCCACCTGAAAGCAATGAAATTTCTGGAAGTAAAAATTGAGTAAATACTTTTCTAGACTTGGGGGTATGGAAGGCCTTTCTAGGCATGAAATGAAACCTAAAAGGCAAAGAAGTTGGAAAAATTGTGCAGAAATTAAAACTATTATCTTGAAGTTAAATTTATGTTGGGAAATTTTTTGCAGTATACGTGATGAACAAAGGTCTTAGTTCTCTAAGTTATAAAAAGCTTGTTCAAATCTTTTTTTTTTTTTTTTTTGAGACAGAGCCTCAAGCTGTCGCCCTGGGTAGAGTGCTATGGCATCACAGCTCACAGCAACCTCCAACTCCTGGGCTCAAGTGGGTCTCCTGCCTCCACCTCCCAAGTAGCTGGCGCCTGCCACAACGCCTGGCTATTTTTTGGTTGCAGCCATCATTGTTGTTTGGCGGGCCCAGGCTGGATGTGAACCCGCCACCTTAGGTGTATGTGGCTGGCGCCTTAGCTGCTTGAGCCACAGGTGCTGAGCCTCAAATCTTTAAGATAAAGAAAAGGACATATCAATAGAAACATCAGCATGGCCGTGCTCCCTCTGAAGACTCCAGCAGAGGACCCTTCCTTGTGACTTCCAGCTTCTGTGGCTGCAGACAATCCTTGGCATTCTTTGAGTTCCAACCCTATCTTCATCTTCATGTGGCCTTCTCCTGGCTATGCATCTGTGTCTCTGGGTCCAAATTTCCCTTTGAGGACTCTGATCACAGGATTGTGGCCCATGCTAATCTAGAATGACCTTATTTTAACTTGACTGTATCAGCCAGGACCCTGTTTCCAAATAAGACCTCATTCACAGGTGGTGGTGGTTAAGACTTCCGTGAGTCTTTTTAGGGAACATAATTCAGCCTATAAGAGATGAATGAGCATATCACAGGAAAAAGTATAAATTGACAAAACATAAGAAATATTGCTTAATAACAAACCATTAACACATAAAAACTTAAAATGGAAATGAGTTTTGTTTTCACCTAATTAGTTTGGCGAAGACTAAAAAAATTGAGAATATCCAACATTGTTCAGGGCTGCGGGTGGGTGAGTCCTATTTCCATTTTAAAATATCAATTTTTAATTCTTTTTTTTTTAAACAGAGTCTCACTCTGCTGCCCTTCGTGTATAGTAAGTACTGTGGCGTCATAGCTCACAGCAACCTTAAACTCTTGGGCTCAAGTGATCCTCTTGCCTCAGCCTCCCAAGTAACCAGGACTATAGGTGCCCACCACAATGTCCAACTAATTTTTCTATTATTTTTTTTTTGGAGAGATGAGGTCTCTTTGTTGCTTAGGCTGGTCTGGAACTCCCAAGCTCAAGCAATATACCTGCCTCGGCCTGCCAGAATGCATGATCCACCATGGCTGACTCTCAATTTTTTTTTTGTAAAGACAGAGTCTCACTTTATTGCCCTCGGTAGAGTGCTGTGGCGTCACAGCTCACAGCAACCTCCAACTCCTGGGCTTAGGTGATTCTCTTGCCTCAGCCTCCCAAGTAGCTGGGACTACAGGCACCTGCCACAGTGCCCAGCTATTTTTTTGTTGCAGTTTGGCCGGGGCCGGGTTTGAACCTGCCACCCTTGGTATATGGGGCCGACACCCTACCCACGGAGCCACAGGTGCCGTCCCTGGCTTTCAATTTTTAATTCTTCTTTTTACTTTATTTCTATTTCTATTATTTTTAGAATTAACATCTTTATCTTTCTCCTCGACATTATAAGCACCTAGAGAGTCTTTGAGTGCAGGCATCTCCCTATTGACTCACAAACTATCACCTATTAGCTTAGGGCTGCTTTGTCTTCTCCCTCACGCAAACTGGACATTATTATTGTTTTGTATAGTAATTTGTTTGCATTTAACCAACTGTTTACCTTTTTCTTTGCTCAACATTCCCTCTTACAACTCAGCCCTTTTCCACTGAAGAATTTTTTTTTTTTTTTTTTTGAGACAGAGCCTCAAGCTGTCCCCCTGGGTAGAGTGCTGTGGCATTACAGCTCACAGCAACCTCCAACTCCTGGGCTCAAGCGAGTCTCCTGCCTCCACCTCCCAAGTAGCTGGGACCACAGGCGCCCGCCACAACGCCTGGCTATTTTTTGGTTGCAGCCGTCATTGTTGTTTTGGCGGGTCTGGGCTGGGGATTTGAACCCACCACCTTAGGTGTACGTGGCTGGCGCCTTAGCCGGTTGAGCTATGAAGAATATTTTAAGGAAGTTTCTCTAATGAAGGTCTGTTAGTAAGCTCCTGGATTTGTTTGCCTGAGAAAATATTTACTTTTCCCTCATTCTTATTGTATTTGTCTGGGTTCTCCAGAGAAACAGACCCAATAGGATACATAAAAAGGCAGAGGTTATGAGCAATTGGCTCCTGTGGTTGTGGAGGCTGAACTGTGGCAAGTTGAAGACCCGGGAGACCTCACAGTGTAAGTTTCAGTCTGAATCCAAGTCCAAGAGTGGGACCCAGATAATTCAGATAATAATGCTTCTTTTCACAAGTATTGCTGAATTTTTGTTTTAGAACCAGATATCCTACTAGGTCTTATAAGCTAATAAAAGGCAAAACAAGTATTTTTGCAGCAAGTGGGTTAGGTCATAAAGTGAAATTGTTTCTTTGCGTAACACTTCAGAGCTGGTTGCTCATTTCTTGACAAGTATGCTTCCCTTGTACACTAGAGTCATAAATTCACATTTGCCTCATAGTCACAAACAGGCAAAAGGAAATGTTTGCCCAGAAAGTAGTTCGTTCATATTGTTTGAACAAGTTCCTTCTCAAACGGTTTCACTAATTAAAAGAAGTCAGATAAGAACATGTCTTCTGTGCCAGCTTGAGTGGTCAGGCAGAGGGGACGAAATCTCTCTTGCTCTGCCCTTTTGTTCTAGACAGGCCTGCAACAAACTGGATTAGGCTACTCACATTAGGAAGGCGAATCTGCTTGACTTAGTCTACAGATTTAATCTGATCCAGAAACACTCCCACAGACACATCTAGAATAACACAGGGTGTCCATAAAATTAAAATAGACAACTATTTTAGATTGGACACAAACTTTATGCACACCCTGTATTTCACCAAATGTCTGGGCACCCCATAGCTCAGTCAAGTTGACACCTAAAATTAACCATTCCTCTTGGAGATTGTTTCCTGGATTGAGAGTAGTTTCTGTACTTGAGGATCTTTTCCTGTCACTACCAGGGTAACTGATACTCCTTTGCTGGTATTCCACTATTTTCTCTGGCTACTTCTAAACTCTCATTCTTTTTGGTGTTCTGCTATTTCAGGGTTGTATCAGTTTTTCATTTATTGCCTCTTGGTCCCAGATGCACCCTTCCTTACCTGCTAAGTGGTAAGTGGACAGGAGGGCACTAGAAGGATGGTGGGGAAGAGGCGCTGCTTGTCCTGTTTCTGGTCTGTTACTCTCACTAGGTGCCAACCCATTGGGCAACTACCCAACTGAGAGCTGCAGAACTGACACCTCACTGCAAAAGGTTCCCAGAGGGTGGATTTCCGGGAACTGTTGCTGGCATGAAACCTGGGTGAACTTTCACCATCTACTGAGCCACAGCTTCAAAATCTTCTCCTCCTCCTCTTTCTTTTAAGACAGAGTCTCACTCTGTTACCCAGGCTAGATTACTGTGGCATCCCAGCTCACAGCAACCTCAAACTCCTGAGCTCAAGTGATCATCCTCCCTCAGCCTCCCAAGTAGCTGGGACTACAGGTGTCCACCACAACACCCGGCTAATTTTTCTTTCTTTCTTTCTTTTTTTTTTTTTAGTAGAGAGAGGTTCTCATGCTCAGGCTTGTCTTGAACTCCTGGGCTCAAGTGATCCTCCTACCTCAGCCTCCCAGAGTGCTAGGATTCTAGGCATGAGCCACAGTGTCTGGCCAGCTGTGTACTCTTCAACAAGATCTCTGATGAGCTCCTCTCCTGTGAGTGCTCTGTCTCAGCCGAGTAGTGGCTGTTCTTGATATTTGTTATTTTGTGTTCTTCAGAGTTCTCTTTAGCTCCTCCTACTCAATCTCCCATTACCCCCATCTTCTGCTATAGTTCATAATTCTTCAGCATAAACTTCCCTATTCGAATTACCGAGTGGTTTCTGTCTCCCAATTGGCCCCCAAACTATACACCCATGACGTCTCTGGGTGTGGATTTCTTTTTATTTATCTTGCTTGGTATCCACTGGGCTTTTTTTTTTTTTTTTGAGGCAGAGTCTCACTATGTCACCCTTGGTAGAGTATGGTGGCATCACAGCTCACAGCAACCTCCAATTCTTGGGCTTAAGCGATTCTCTTGCCTCAGCCTCCCAAATAGCTGGAACTATAGGCACCTCCCAAGTAGCTGGGACTACAGGACAATAGCCACAACACCTGGCTATTTTTTGTTGCAGTTGTCATTGTTGTTTATCAGGCCCGGGCCAGTTTCTAACCTGCCAGCCTTGGTATATGTGGCTGAAGTCATAATCACTGTGCTATGGGCATCAAGCCCCACTGGGCTTTCTGAGTCTGAGAATGGGTGTCTTTCATCCTGTTTGTAAAGCTTTCTTTTCTTGGCTCAGCGCCTGTGGCTCAAGTAGCTAAGGCGCCAGCCACATACACCTAAGGTGGCAGGTTCGAATCCAGCCCATGCCTGCCAAAACAACAATGACGGCTGCAACCAAAAAAAATAGCCAGGCGTTGTCTGGGTGCCTGTGGTCCCAGCTACGTGGGAGGTGGAGGCAGGAGACTCGCTTGAGCCCAGGAGTTGGAGGTTGCTGTGAGTTGTGATACCACGGTACTCTACCCAGGGAACAGCAGAAAAAAAAAAACCTTTCTTTTCTTTCTCTCTTTCTTTTTTTTTTTTTTTGAGAGACAGTCTCACTTTGTCACCCTTTGGGTGGGGTGCTGTGGGATCATACCTCACAGCAACTCTTGGGCTTAAGCCATTTTTATGCCTCATCTTCCTAAGTAGCTGGGACTATAGGTGCCCTCCATGACAACTGGCTAGTTTTTTTTCTCTTTCTATTTTTAGTAGAGGTAGGGTCTCACTCTTGCTCAGGCTGGTCTGGAACTCCTGATCTTAAGCGATCCACCCACCATGGCCTCCCAAACTGCTAAGATTATAGGCACGAGCCATTGCACCCAGCTCACAAAAAATTTCCTTAAAAAAATTAGCTGGTTGGCTTGTTGCCCATAGCACAGTGGCTAGGGCACCAGTCACATACACCAAGGGAGCCAGGTTCGAACCTGGCCCCCAGCCAGCTGAACGACAATGACAACTGCAACAAAAAATAGCCAGTGTTGTGGCGCCCCCCTGTAATTCCAGCTACCTGGGAGGCTGAGGCAAGAGAATCGCTTTTAAGCCCAAGAGTTTTAGGTTGCTGTGAGCTGTGATGGCACAGCACTCTACCAAGGGTGACATAGTGAGACTCTGTCTCAAAAAAAAAAAATTAGCTGGTCATGGTGGCACATGCGTGTAGTCCTCAGGAGGCTGAGGTAAGAGGACCACTTGAAGCCAAGAGTTTGAGGTTACAGTGATCTGTGATCATGCCACAACTGCACTCTGGCATGGGTGACAGACTGAGACCCTGTCTCAAAATAAATAAATAAATAAAGCCATTAGTTTCACTCTCATGATAACTCATTAGTCCATGAATGGATTCATTGATTTATGGGGGCAGATTCAAGACCCAATCACCTCCTACTGCCATACCTGCTACATTGGGGATTACGTTCCCAATACATGACATTTGGAGGGGGACACATTCCAGCCACAATAGTCATCTTTTGTTTCTGGCTTCTTTCGATCAGACTTTGTTTTCAAGACTCGTCACGTTGCAACATGTGTTGGTACTTTATTCTTTTTTATTGCCAAATAATGTTACACTGTATCAAAAATTACATTTTGTTCATTCACAATCAGGTGGTGGACATTGGGGTTGTTTCCACCTTTTCCCTATTATGAATAACGAATGTTGTTATAAATATGCAAGTACAAGTTTTGTGTAGATTTATCATTCACTTCTTCTGGGTATATACCTGGGTGGGATGCTGGATCGTCCGGCAACTTTATGTTTAACCTTCCGAGGATCTGCCAGACTATTTTCCAGAGTGGCTGCGTCATCTCACATCCCCAACAGAGGCAATTTGCTTCTTATCTGTTGGTCTCTCAGAGCTGCACTCGGGATTCTTTAGACCTATCTCCAGCACACTCACAAGCTTTATCTGATGCTTAATCTATCCATTTGCTTTTTATTTAAACTATACATTTTTAATTTCTGGACTCTCATTCTTTTCTCCAAGTTGTCTGCAGAGTTGATGGCTTCTTTATCATATCCTCTTTTATTTCTTTAAACATTTTTTTTGAAAGAGTGTGATTTTTGCTTGTTCTGCTGACTTTTGCTCATGGTGGCTCATTGCCTACTGGGTCCTGTGCCTTGGTACTGCTTTAGTGGGGATTTTTTGAGGGCTCAGTTTCAAGTGCCACAGTCACCTGGCTTTGTCAGCCCCTGAGGGGCTCTCCCACTTTGGGACCACTTTAGGGTTCACCTTCAACTTGGGGCTTCTCGTTCAAACCCTTGTGAGTACAGTGGTATGCTGAGAAATTGTCATGGGGACTTTTCTCTGTCTTTTAATGTTTCTGCCCTGCCCTCGGCCAACAGAGTGAAGTCTCTTTTCCATCCTCTGGACCTCTGTGGGGCAGATGTGTTGTTGAGTTCACTTTCTGAGGTTGTGTCTTTTCAGGAGTTCTCAGCTTCTTGGAGGGTGCTGACTTGACCTTCCACCCTGCTCAGGGCCTGGCCTTTGCTTCTGTCTTGAGCATGCTACCAGTACCAGGGAAATCCAGCTCCAAGGCACCAGGGATCAGAGATGCCTCAAACGAAGGTCCACTTCCATCCTCCCTGACCTTTTCTTTTTAAAATGGAGAATTTCAAATACATAAAAATATATGAAGAAGGTCGGGTATTGTGGCTTATGCCTGTAATCCCAGAACTTTGGGAGGCTGAGATGGGAGAATTGTTTGAGGTCAGTTCAAACTAGCCTGTGTAACATATTGAGATCCTGTTCCTACAAAAAAATAAGAAAATAAAAAATAAAAAATTAGCCAGGTGTGGTGGCCCATGCCTGTAGTCCTGGGTACAGATGGGAGGCTGAGGCAGAAGGATTGCTTGGGCCCAGAAGTTTGAGGTTGCTGTAAGCTAGACTGAGGCCATGACACTCCATCTAACCTGGGTGACAGAGGGAGACTTTGTACCAAAAGAGAATAAGAGAAAAGAAAACGAACAGGCTTGGTGTCTGTAGCTAAGTGGTTAGGGCGCTGGCCACATACACCAGCGCTGGTGGGTTGGAATCTGGCCCAGGCCTACTAATGACAATGACAACTACAACAAAAAAATAAACAGGTGTTGTGGTGGGCATCTGTAGTCTCAGATACTTGGAGGTTGAGGCAAGAGAATCGCTTAAGCCCAAGAGTTGGAGGTTGCTGTGAGCTGGGACACCGCAGTACTCTGCCAAGGGTGACATAGTAAGACTCTGTCTCAAAAAAACACAAAAACCTGTGGCCCCCACCAGTGGCCAATAAGGAGGTGGTCAGAATCATGTTCGTGAACTTGGACCCCACATTCTTTGTCTTCATTTTGACAGCCACTGGGGTATGCAGCTGCTGCCTGTCTACCCTGGCCATCTTGGGAGACCTCACCTCCCCAGCCCCAGAAGTCTCCCCTGCACAGTCCCAGCGCCCGAGAGCCCTGCAGGGCAGGCTGCTGCTCCACCTTGTGGCCGCGGCGCACGCTGCAGGTCCCAAGACCCGAGTGACCAGCAACTCAGGCCAGGGCACTCTGTCCCCTGCCGGCCTCAGTGTATTCCTCCCAGGACCAGCAGTGGGCCATGTAGGGACCAGAAGTAATGCAGCCCTGGGCTCCAACCTTATGATCGCTGAGGGACTTCAGTCAAGTCACCTACTCCCATCTCAGTTTTACCCTCTGTGAACGGGCATAAATTAAGACCTGGAAGGGCTGTAGGGAAGATTCAGTGAGCAAGCAGGGCCTCAATGGTGCTCCTAGAGAACTCAGCCGACAGCCATGGCTCAGCAGGGCAGTGAGAAGACCTGTGATCTGTCCCCTCCTTGTGCAGAGGAGACAAAGTATTGGGGCAATGTACCCTGCAGAGTTTGGTAACTGTGAGGCCAGGGCTCCACATCAAAGGTGCCTGCTGCTCCCAGGGCCTCTGCCCATGCTGATCTTTGGTCAGAGTGACCATGGACGTGTTGGAGAATTATTGACAAGCAGGGGAAAGCATGTGATCCCAGTCTGTGGAAGGAGGGGTCTGGTGGGAGGTGAGTCCCTGTTGCTAGGCACGCCCTAGCCTTGGACTTCAGCCTCGTCAGCTTTGGTGAAGACCCCAGTCCTCGTGGCCCTGATGCTCTAGCACATCTATCTTCAGGGTCACTGCCAGGCCCAGCCTTTCTGCTGGCCCTAGGAAGCCAAAGAAGCCCCTGCCCACTCCTCCCAGGACCTAGGACTGCTGTTCCATCCAAGACCCCTGGAGGGCCCTTGATGGGGCTGAAGCAAACCTGAGACCTCCAAGTGTGCCTTCAGCTGCAGTCCTGGCACCCCTGTCCTCCTCTGCCCCCTGTCGGAGCCGCCTTTAATGACTTCCTTTCCGTAACATCACTGCTGTCAAGGATGTCTGCATTAAGAACCTGCTGGGATGGACTTCGGTCCTACAGGGTGGGGTGCCAGCCACTCCTGGCCCCAGACCTGGAGTCAGTGGTGCTCATACCACGCCCCACCTCCCACTAGAGCACCCAGCCCAGTCCCTGGTTTACAGTGAGAAGAGCCCTGGGGGGCCTGAGCCTACCATGAGGATGGAGAGGAGAGGCACTTGACAGTGTGTGGGCAGGAGGGGCTCAGGCAGTGGGCTGGAGGCTCAAGGGAGCAGTGGAGGGAACTGGGGTGCTGGAGGCAAGATGCAGCAGGAAACGCCTTTGCAGGAGGTATGGGCAGTAGGCAGCCAGTGTAGACAGGTGGGCACAGTGCCTGGCAGCTGACAGGACAGAGAGGAATGGACAAAGTGGAACAGCATGTTTCTGTGAGTAGTTGTTGTTTTTTTTTTAAAGAAGGGGGAGAATCATACTCATTTATAAGATAGGAGGATGGAGGTGGTGAGCCCCTGGGGTCCCTGTGAGGGCCAGGACCTGGGGAAGTGTAAGGCTGATGGTGGGGTGGACTAGCCTGGGTTCAGGTCCCTGCCTGGCCACTTTCTGGGTGCATGACCTTGGGCAGGAGCCAGCCCTGTTCTGAACCAGGTGCCTTGAGGGGTGGTTTAGAAGAATCCAGTGTTAAGATGAGACTTTCTGCCTCCATTTTGCCAGAAGTACTGAAGGCATAAAAGAAAATAGGTGCCAGGGCAGCACCTGTGGCTCAGTGGGTGGGGCGCTGGCCCCATA
>NW_003852529.1:2228471-2235720 GCF_000181295.1 Otolemur garnettii | reverse complement strand
CTCCTGCCTCCGCCTCCCAAGTAGCTGGGACCACAGGTGCCCCCCACAACGCCTGGCTATTTTTTGGTTGCAGCTGTCATTGTTGTTTGGCGGGCCCAGGCTGGATTTGAACCCACCACCTTGGGTGTACGTGGCTGGCGCCTTAGCCACTTGAGCCACAGGTGCCGAGCCCAGGGCTGGGTTTGAACCCACCATGTCTGACACATGGGGCCAGCGCCATACTCTGTTGAGCCACAGGCACCGCCCAGACCATTCACACTTTTATTATCTGCATTCAAGATTTGTTAAGGTTTTGCCACATTTGTCAGGATATAGTGTAAATATTGAAAGTACACTGCAGACTGCGTGATGCCGCTCCATGACTTGGTTTAGAAGAGGTCTCCCACGAACATTCTCCTACACAGACAGAATAATCATTTGTCACGCCTACAAAAATATGAATGATCCTAATATCCTCAGAGCTATTTTTTAAGCAGGATATGATCAGTCAGGGTCTCTCTTTTGTCTCTTCTTTTCTAGAAAACATCCCTTTACTTTCTTTGGCTAATGGCTTTGATGTGGCAGAACGGGGACTGGGATCTGGTTTGTTCTATTCTGGGTCCCACCTGTTTTGGGGGTTGGTAGAACCCAGCCCCGCCAGCCCCAAGTGACAAACTTGGTCCTGTTTGCTCAGCCCTTTCCCAGTTTTAGCCCCAGAAGACCCACATCCTGGGAACCCCTCTGTTTTAGACACCCCAGGATAGTTATTCACCCTAATTAGCCTACCTCCCCCCATCTTGAGAATATGAAAGAGGGGAGTGAAGTGGGACAGAGATATGGAGGTGTGTCTCTTTTCTTCTCAAGCCTGGCAAGAAAGGCTTAAGGAACCACGTGGACACGTGTCCCTTGGAGATGGGGGTTGGAGGGCAGTGGTACATGTCTGGTGTTTGCTTTGTGCCTGACAAAGGCCAAGGCCATGGCTGTAGCTGCCTGGCAGGCCGTGGAGCTAGGCAGTGGCCTCACTGGGATCAGCTACAGTTCCCAGATCACAGGCAAAGGTGTGTGTGTGTTCACAGGGGTCAGCTCTTGAGAAATATCCAAGGTGCCCACAAACAGCCTCAAGAGAAAGAGTCCACATTTGGAATCCACCAAATCTACAGAGGCCAGTGATGGGCCACAGGTGTTGGGGGCAGTGGGTGCAGAAGGAGAGAAGAGGCCAGCCTGGCTTCCCGCTGTGGCCTCCCTGCTGTGGCTTTCCAAGTTGCAGCTCTGAGTAGATCTGAGAGTTTTGCTCATTGAACTGGACTTGCAGTCTCTGCATCCAGAGCAGGTGACCCTCTGAGCCTCTGGAGTGTGGGTGGGCTGGGCCAGGTAGTAAATATTTAGGCCTCACAGGCTATCTGGTCTCCATTGTAGCTACTCAGCTCTGTCACTGAGAAAAGTCAGAGATAAACCTGGCAAGCTCGAACCTCTCTGACCTCTGTGAAACAGGGCTGTGAAGACCAGGGCCTGTCCTAGCAGCCATGGTGCTGGAGGGCGGAAGCTTGAGAGTGAGGAGTCAGTAGGGCTGAGCTCCACTACACACCCCACCCCGCCCCATGGGCGGGGGTCCAGGCATTCCTTGGTTTACAGCCACATCACTTCAATCTCTGCCTCATCTTTTTTTTTTTTTTCTGAGACAGAGTCTCACTATGTCACCCTCAGTAGAGTGCTGTGGTGTCATAGCTCACAGCAACCTCAGACTCTTGGGCTTAAGGGATTCTCCTGCCTCAGCCTCCCAAGTAGCTGGGACTACAGGTGCCTGGCACAACACCTGGCTATTTTTTGTTGCAGTTGTCATTGTTGTTTATCAGACCCGGGCCGGTTTCTAACCTGCCAGCCCTGGAGTATGTGGCCAGTGCCCTAACCACTGAGCATGGGCGCTGAGCCACTCTGCCTCATCTTTATGTGGCCTTCTCTCTCTTCTGTCCCAAGTCTCCCTCTGTTTTTTTTTTTTTTTTTAATAAAGATCTCTGTCAATGGATTTAGGGCCACCTGGATAATCCAGAGTTTGTCCTCATCTCAAGATCTTTAACTTGATTACACCTGCAAAGACCGTTTTCCAAGCAAGCTCAGGGGCTCTAGGGATTACCCTGTGGCTCTATCTCTTTGGTTCAACCCACTGCAGGTGTCTTTAAAGCACTTAAAAATGCAAGTGAAACCTGAATGCCAACTCCTCAATCTTCAGGAACAAATAAAACTACTATATGGATGGGATATCCAGGTGGGCCTGTCCAGGGCATTTCTTTCCCAGAAGGCAAATTACCCAGTAAGACAAGTGATCAGAAGGGGTGAAACAAACAGCTGCAGAAACCCAGGGATGGATGACAACCATCGGAGGGGGAGAAGAGAAGTGGGTGGGTCACATTTGTTCTCCTGCCTCATCTTGGGTCCATGTTAATCACGGTTTATGTGAACGGAGTGCTTTAAAGTGTAAAGGCTATTTTTGAGAGTTGTAGTGGAGGTTCACTTCAGTGCAGAGAGGTAAGAAGGTGAGCAGATATCGTCATTCTCATTTTATGAATGACAAGCTGAGGCTCAGCCTGTATCCTTCCCACCCCAGGTGTCTCCACAGAAACCATGGCTTGCTACCAACTAATCTGTCCTCTAAGGACATGGTGGCCTGCCTTTGCCTTTTCCTGGGGCAGGCTGCAGGAGAGAAGACTATGGGGGTCTGAGGGTTGGGCCAGGCAGTGAGCATTCCCACAGGGAGCCTCCGCTGAGCTGTTCTCAGGAGAACCCTCTGGCTCAGAGAGGCCTGGGCACACCTCTGACCACAGCAGCCAGGCAAGAGGGGCTCTCGTGCCCAGAATAACTTATCAGAAGGTGAGTGCAGTGGCTCATACCTGTAATCTCAGCACTCTGGGAGGCCAAGGCAGGTAGATGGCCTGAGCGCAGAGTTTGAGACCAGCCTGAGCTAGAGGGAGATGCTAGATGTTGTGGCAGGTGCCTGTTGTCCCAACTACTTGGGAGGCTGAGGCAAGAAGATCACTTTTTTTTTTTTTTTGGCAATTTTTGGCCGGGGCTGGGTTTAAACCCTCCACCTCCAGCGTATCGGGCCAGCACCCTATTCCTTTGAGCTATAGGCACCACCCAAGAAGATCACTTGAGGCCAATAATTTGAGGTTGCTGTGAGCTATGACACCACAGGGGTAACGGAGTGAGACTCTATCTCAAAAAAAAAAAAAAACAAAACTTATTGGAGTCAGCAGGGTCCACCTTGGGAAGGAAACCGAAAGACACATTTCACCAAGTGTCACAAGGGCTGAGACAGCATCTTCTGATGGGACCTAAATGGACCCCAATTGGGCCCATCCTCAGAAATGATCAGATGGGACAGGTGCTTCATCCCCATTACTTCACTGGGATGGAACTTGCATCTGGGCAATGAACTTGGGGTGAACACTTCCAAGTGTGCAGTCTAAAGAAAGCTCGGCGGCCCGATGAGCTGTGACAGCCTTCTGGGGAAATGGGAGCTCAGGGCCTTCTCTGCCTGCTTATCACATCACTGAAGGGGTAAAAAGTGCGACCCTTGTGGGGTCAGAATTCTGCAGAGTAATACAGTGAAAACTCTCAGAGCAAGTTTTCTCAAAGCTCAGATTGAGGTTAGGCATCCTGGGACCCTGTGCTGATGTGCCTGGGGGTGTGGGCACAGTCCCTTCCCTTTCTGGGGTGGACTCTGGTGGACCCTTCATGATTCTCCACTTTTTAACATTCTTGGTACATTTTTCTTTTCTTTTTTTTTTTTTTTTTTTGAGACAGAGCCTCAAGCTGTCCCCCTGGGCAGAGTGCCGTGGCATTACAGCTCACAGCAACCTCCAACTCCTGGGCTCAAGCGAGTCTCCTGCCTCCGCCTCCCAAGTAGCTGGGACCACAGGCGCCCGCCACAACGCCCGGCTATTTCTTGGTTGCAGCCGTCATTGTTGTTTGGCGGGTCCGGGCTGGGGATTCGAACCCGCCACCTTAGGTGTACGTGGCTGGCGCCTTAGCCGGTTGAGCCATAGGCGCCGAGCCTACATTTTTCTTTTTATTGTCTGAACTACTGACTGTACAGTCTTCAGCTTTTTCATATTCCTTCCCAAATTGAGAACCTTGACTTGAACTTGGGACCAGATGTGTCCACTAGCAGAACTGCTATGGCAGCTTCCCTGGGTTCCTCCCCCTAAGTCTAGTGTGCTTAGTGAGCTCTTCCTGAAGAAGCCTGAGTCCAGCCCCTCTCACTGTCCATACCTTCCCAAGTCTAGGACACCATCTTTCCTGGTTGCCGCCATTGTAGCCACCCACTGACCAGCCCCTGTGGGAGTCACTTTCTTGCTGACAGTCCCATCCCCCTCAGCAGCCAGAGTGACTCAGTTCTCAGTTTCATTTTGTTTGTTCATTCAACAGACATTTTTTGAGCAACTACTATGTGTCAGGTCCTAGTCTAGGCACAGGAAACACACCAGGGAACAAAAGGAAATCTCTGCTTTCATGGTGTGTCTCTGCTAGTGGAGGGAAGAAAGGCAAATAAACAAGTAGTGGGTGAGATGGTCATCAGAGCAATAGTGGGTGAGATGGTCATCAGAGCAAAGGAGAAAAGCGAAGCAGGGAACTGGAGCAGCAAGGGTGGGTAGTGGTGGCTCACACATGTAGTCCAGCACCCTGGGAGGCCAAGGCGGGTAGATTGCTTGAGCTCAGGAGTTGGAGACCAGCCTGAGCAAGACTGAGACCCCTTCTCTAAAAATCAGCTGGGTGTTGTGGTGGGCACCTGTAATCCCAGCTACTTGGGAGGCTGAGGCAAGAGGATCACTTGAACCCAAGGGTTTGAGGTTGCTGTGAACTATGATGCCACAGCATGTTACCAAGGGGGACAAAAAAAGAAAGAAAGAAAAGAAAAGAAGTGGAGCAGGAAGTACAAGGGTAGGGGTGTGTGTGGCTTGTGATTTTCAACAGGGGGCAGGGAAGGCCTGCTGGAGAGCTACCTGAATAGCAAGTGCAAAAGCCCTGGGGTAGGAGTGTGCCCTGTGGGTCTGAGGAGGCCACTGTGGATGGAGCAGGAGATCAGGAGCTAGGGGAGGAGCATGGGTAAAGAGCTTGAGAGGTAAAGGAAGAGGTGGGGCTAGATTGGGCCAGAGCAGGTTCCTCTCTTTTTTTTTTTTTTTTTTTTGCAGTTTTTGGCCAGGGTTGGGTTTGAACCCACCATCTCTGGCATATGGGGCCGGCACCCTACTCCTTGAGCCACAGGCACCACCCCAGGTACCTCTCTTCTAACTGAGATGGGAGCCATCACAAACTCCTGAGCAAAGGATGTGATCTGACCTGTTTTAACAAGCTCACTGGAGGGTTGAGAGGTGAGTCAATTGGAGGGTGGTAGTAATAGAGGAGTGAGATGAGCTAGAAGTCTGGATCTGTCTTGAAAATAGAGCCAACAGGTTGTGCTATGAGGTGGGAGAAGGAATCAGCAAAGGTTTTAGCTGGTTACATCCCTACCGTGCTCCCAATTGCTCTTGGGATATGTCCTTGGCTTCTCTCCAGTCAGAGATGTGTGTGCTGGCTCTGGCTGGCCTCTCCTACTGCACCACCTGCCTCCTTCCACTTTCACTTGCATCCTGTGCAACTTAACCTTTTTTTTTTTTCCTTAGAGACAGGGTCTTGCTCTGTTGCCCAAGCTGGAGTGCAGTGGTACTGATCACAGCTCACAGCCCAGAATCTTGGGCTCATGTGAGCTATGATGCGACAACACTGCGCAGAGTGACAGAGTGAGACTGTTTCAAAAAAAAAAAAAAAAAAAGAAAGAAAGAAAAAGAAAAAAAGCTTGGGTTCATGTGACCCTCTCTCCTTAGCCCAGATAAATTTAATGTTTTTGTTTTGTTTTGTTTGTTTTTAGAAATGGGGTCTTGCTATGTTGCTTAGGCTGATCTTTAACTCCTAGCCTGAGGGGATTCTCCTGCCTCAGCCTCCCAAAACACTGGGGCTATGGGCATGAGCCTCCTTGCCTAGCCAGCACTGGCCTTTTGAGGTTCGTCCTCCAAGTCCAGCAGCCAGGGTGGCCTCTACTCTGGGGCCTTAACGCATGATGTCTGCTCCTCTGCAGCAGCTCAAATGTCCTTACTGCCCCAAGGCAGAACTTCCTGCAGGCACTGCAACTCAACACCCTTCATTTTTCAAGGTATTCCTCATAGTATGTTAATGCAGCTTTTGCTTTTTGTTTTAATTTTCTCCGTCTTGCTTTTGTTTGTCTCTCTCCAAACCCCATGAGAGCAGAGTGCCTGACCTCCAACCTTACAAAGTTGTCACAAATACACGAAGAATCCTGAGTAGCCAGTTGTCTGTGAGAACAACGGCAAGTCCTCCCTGCACCTTCAAGGTTAGCATCACCACCCTTACTCTGTGAAGGAGGGAAGAGCGCCTGCAGAGGCTCTGTTTAGACCTGCCAAGAGCACTATGGCTGTAGAAAGCAGCAGAGCCAGAGTTGGAATTTGGGCCTACTGGTCTAGAATCCCTCCTGTGCCCCCCCACGCCCCCCGCCCCGTCTCAGCCTCAGTGAGATTCTCCCCCTCTTGGTCCCTCTTCTGCATCACGGGTACGGTCCTGGCTGAGCTGACGCTGCTGGACACAGCAGTTTCCAGGGGCTACGGGGAAGCTTGGTGCCTGCTTGTTGAAAGACTCAAAGGTGACATCTGTGAGCCAAGTGGGGCTTTCTCCCTCAGCCAGCATAAAGCACATTTAGGACAGAGGGTCTGTTGCTCAGTCTTTGTGGATCCTAATTAGTAACGAACCTATTTTTAATTAAAAGTAGAACCTCAAGCCCACCCCCCACTCCCAGCCAGCTCAGCTTCACCCACTTCTGTCCTTGCTCGGTCACCGACTCACAGTCGCCCTCCGCTGCCCTTCCTAACTGAGAACAGGTGTCGCGGGGCTGCCCCAACGGGACCCTGCCCTGCCTGGGTGGCGGCAGAGGCTGGAGAGCGCAGAGACCTGGCTCGGGGGCCCCTGGCTTCCAGCCTTGAGACTGCCTTGCTGTGTGCCCTTGGGCAACCCCGCCCTTCTTCTGGTGCCCCAGTCTCTTCACTTGTAAAGGCCGGGTCCTTGTAGCTAGCTCTAACAGGTGACACACCTGCTTCCCCGACACTATCAGCCGTCTGACCCCGCAGGGTGCAGACACTGCGCCCTAACCCCATGCGGTGCCTCCCTGCGGCCGCCCCCAGGGCAGGGCTAGGGGCGCTGGGAGGGGCCGCGGGGACCCAGGCCG
>NW_003852529.1:2205731-2228063 GCF_000181295.1 Otolemur garnettii | reverse complement strand
CGGCCAAGTGCGAGGGCGCGCGCCACGGCGTGGAAGCGACTTCGCAAGTTGGGGACGAGTTGGGGCACGCGTTACGGACCCCGGCCTCCCGGGGACCAAGCGCCGGCTCTTTGTCTAACCCGCCCGGCCCTTCCTGGGACGCCGCGTCCCGTACCCGCGAGGAGGGCGCGTGGGCGGCACCGATTCCGCCAGGTGCGGCGCGGGCGGGTCCTCACCTGCCCGCGCCCCAGCGCGCTCGGAAATGCGCCCGCGGGAAGCCGGTGTGCTCCGACGGTGTGGCCTCGGGCCAGGCAGGCCTGGCCTGTTGGGAACTACTTGGGGAGCTCTGTTTGCGAGCCTGTGCCAGTGGCGGCGCGGCCGGCCTGCGAACTCCGAGAACTGATTTAAGTTACAGCGAGAAAGTTCTGAACCCAGGCGCGGGGCGGCCTGGCCTGTGGCGCTGCCCCTTTGATCTGTGTGGCTGTCGGTTTGCTAGTCTGCTGACACCTGCCGGGTGCCGGGCGACCCGAATGACCCATTTGGCCTCTGTGGTCCATAATGGTGGCGCCCGGCCCCAGCTGACCGGTGTCCCTCCCCGGGGCCAGCAGCCTGGGGGTGACGTGGTCCCATAGAGTGGCGTTATAGGGAAATGTGCTCGTGCCTCACTTGTACACACCCTTGGGGAGATGGAGGGCTGGGGAACTTTCTCTCCAACTTTTGGTGTGTCCCAAGGGGTGGAGTTGAGGTCAGGAGGCCTCGGAAACCTAAGCAGTTGTGAAACGCTACACATGTTCTTTTAACTTGGAGATTGCCATGTGGGTTTTGAAGCTAGCCTCTTGCTACCTAAACCATTCTCTTTGGAAGTGCGTGTATTGTTTTTCTGGAGCATGGCCGGCCAAGTGGGCACCGCCAGCAGGTACCTGTGCACCCGCAGGTTCTTGTTCCTTAGTGGCAGTTTGGGGGAAGGACCTTGGGCCCCTTTGTTTGGGCCTCTTCCAGTGGGGAGATCTGAAGGGGTTCCCCAGCCCCCAGTGCAGCAGCCCCCCTGTGGGAGGGGGGTCAGCCAGGAGCAGAGGGAACTTTTCTCTGGAGTCCTTCTGCTTTTGCCCAGCCTGGAGGGTCTCTGGGCAGTTTCACCTCAAATTCATTGCTCTCAGGAGCATGTTTACATTTTTGGGCCCTGTCTGGTGCTAGCGAAACAAGGTGAAGACAAAACAATGACAGTATCTGGGTAGTTCAGGCTGACACTGCTTTTCTTTCCGGAAATGCCTGGGTGATGGAGGCAAAAGGGTTTTTTTTTGGAAGCTGGGTGTTTTAAAGGTGGGGTTTCTGAGCCAGCTACGTTGTCTTTCACTTCATGCGGTTTTAGATTTTCTGGACGTTTTGGGGTGACGTTGCTGGAATCGAATGCCGTTTATCCATGTGGTTTGAGCCCCTAAGGAAAAGGAATTACATCTGTGGAGTTCAGTTGTATATGAGTCAAAAATAGAGCTGATTATTTTAACATTAGGAAGCAAGGCCTGGGAGCACCAGCTAACGTGGAAATCCAGTCCTAAAATGGAAGGAAAGGCAGGAATCTTTCTGCAGAACTGTTTTGACTGTTCCTAATTTGTTATGTCCCAGATTTTCTGTGTTAGGTATATACCTTAGTCCAAAGCGAAGCCAGTAAGTGGGCAGCTAATTATTTTTCCTGATTGCTTCCTGTTGCAATTTGGAGCCGTGAGCCCACGGAAATGCCTTTGTTCTACTGGTGCTGGTGCTGAGGACAGCATTCCCCAGCCCTGAGTTCCCCAGGCCTCTCCTCTGTAACTGGGCACTTATTCCAAAGCCGGCCTGTCCAGGCATCTCCCATCCCCCAGGGAGTTCATACTGATGCGTAAGGCCTGGCCCATGGGAGGGCCTAGCAGTCCTGTGTTGGTTTAACTAGATGCTGTATGGAGTTCCCTCCAAAGCAGGGCCCTTGTGCCTAAATTTAAGCCTCTCATTCAAATCCAAGAAATGACCCAGTCAACCCGATCCAGCATTTCTTCCAGCCTTCTCTGGGGAGATCTACCTCCTGGTTCCTATTGTTTTTGGAACCTGTTTAATTTCAGCCCCACTGTGTCACTGCTCCGGCATTTTTTAGTGAAACTTGCATATCGGGGTGGGGGTGGTAGTGGCATCATTTTCTGCCTTGCAGTGATGGTTTGCCAGGGCCGAAAATGGAGGCTTTGGGGTGGGAACAGGCTGGCTTTACGAGCTCAGCAGCTGTTTGACTTTGGGCAATTTACTTAGCTTCTCTGTGAGGAGAGCCCTTATCTGGTCCCTTCCTCTCCCAGGATGTTGAAAGCAGTACGTGTGGTACCATGCCTGGCCCAGATGAGGGACCAGTGGTGGCAGATCCGGTGTGACTGCTGTTGTGTAACAGGGTCCTTGATCTTTCTGGCCTGGACAAGGTGGAGGCTGTTACTACACAGTCGGGACTTTCTTCTGTGTGTGAGCTCAGATATCCATGCAGATGGCTGACTGATCCTTTATTGCTGTGGTCCGAGTCGGGGTCTTGGAGTAGTTAGCACTGTGGACAGAGCCCCAGTGCCCAGGATCTAATCCCAGCCTTGCTGGTTGCTCACCATGGTGGGCGCTTGGGCAGCTGGCTCCACCTTTGTCACCTCCGTTTTCTCTTCTGTAAAATGGGGACAGTAATACCTGCTCGGCAAAGTCAGCACGCACCTGCACCATATCAGCCCTTAGTGCTGTTGCCGCTTCTCTTGGGTGTCTGACATTATGTTATGTGGGGTGTAGGATGGGAAGGAATGGCAAATAAAGGCCAGCCCTTAAAGGGCTACCCACATTGAGGGAGGGCAGGGAAACAGAGGCTGATGTGCAGCCGTGGAGAGATGGGCCCCATGGTGCTCCCTTACCATCCCAGAACCCTGTCCTCAAGCACTCAGTAGTCTCTGCTGAGAGGCCAGATTGTGCTGTGGACTCTGGGTATGATTCAGAAGACAGCAGAAGCTTCTGGAAGACTTTGAGCAGAGGTGATGGAAAGTGCAGGCTGAAGTCAGCTCTGTCCTGGGTGAAAGGTATTGAATCTTTTTTTTTAGTTGAGGTGGAACTGGTGTAATAGAACATTAACTATTTTAAAGTGTATACTTCAGAGGCATTTGATGTACTCAACAACATTTACAATCATCACTTCTATTAAGTTATAAAACATTTCCATTACCCCCAAATAAAACCCCATGCCTATTAAACCTGACGTGTAGTTCTTCCCCGCAGTCCCTGGCACCCACCAATCTGCTTTCCCCGTGACTGGCCTCTGGTCACAGAATATGCGTCTAACTTCCTCACTCAACTCGAGGCCTGTGTGTGTGTCCGTGTCGTGGCATGTGCCAGTACATCCGTGCTTTTGATGGTTGAGTGTTATTCCATTGCATGGGTGGGTAACGTCTTGTTTGCCCACACATGCATCGATTGACTTGGTCTTGGCTGGTTGCGTTTTTTCAGCAGCGTGAGCCAAGGCTAGGGCGTCCCAGTTTGGACAGTTGGAGGATCTGGCCTTGGGGAGGAGGGCCTGGGCCCTGAGGGGGCGCTTGGAGTGGGAAGCCATGCAAAAGCCCAGAGGGAACCGGACACTTGTGGTTTATGAGGCCCCACTGACACTTAACACGCTCTCAGACTGAGGAGTCTGTGGAGGGGGGCGGGGGCGCTCTGGTGGGCGCTGGGCTCCGTCCAGTTCCTTGGCTTTGTGGCTCTGTTCGCACATTTGTTCAGAGAGTAGCGGAGTGTCGGCTCTGAGCCAGGCTGCCCTGGGGGCCTTCCTGGGGGCAGCCTGGGCCCCAGTGTGATGTGAGGAGGCAGCTGTGGCTGTATAAAGAGCTGGCTCTAGGGTCCTGCTGGCTGACTCCGCCTGCTTTCTCTGTAGCTCTGGACAGTGAGTTGCTGCCCCCAGCCTCAGTTTTCTCATCTGCAAAGCTGGGGCGATAGTGTCTGTCTCATTCCTGCTGATGGGGCTCCCTGAGCTCTTCCCTCCAGGCCATCGGGGGAAAGTCACCAGAGGAAGAGTCCCCGGGTTCCCTTGGAACAGTTCCCCAAGGATGTGACTGAGAGCTAGAGTCTGCAGTGCCCTGTCCACTTGGAGGCCGGGAGGGGATGAAGGTGTTTGGGGTTTGTGCTGTGCCCTGGGCAGCACTGTGGCCACTGCCCATTCTTAAGCCCTGTGTAGTCGGCCCTTTGGCCCTGGGTCTGTCCTTGGTTTCTGCTTCATCCTGGTTTGCCTTGCCTGCCTGCCTCCCTGTTGGCCCTAGCCTGGCTCGAGCTTGTGCTGCAGCCCCTGGTCTTGTTGGCTGGGTGACTGCCTGGTCTTGGTGCTGCCAGGGTAGCAACAGCCGTGTGCCTGGAGCCCTCACATCCTGATTGGCCTGAAATGCTGTGGATTCTGCCACAGGTCTGCTGTTTTCTGTCTCTCCTGTGTGGGGGGTTCCCTTGTGGTGGACCCCCCTGGAGGCTATCTTGGTAAAATCACCTTTGAGTCCTTTTTTGGTAGTGGAAAGATTTTACTTTCTGGGCATTTTCTTTCTTTCTTTTCTTTTCTTTTCTTTTTTTTTTTTTTGAGACAGAGTCTCACTATGTCACCCTGGGTAGAGTGCTATGGCGTCACAGCTCACAGCAACCTCAAACTCTTGGGCTCAAGCAATTCTCTTGCCTCAGCCTCCCTAGTAGCTGGGACTACAGGCGTCTGCCCACCACAATGCCGGCTATATTTTGTTTGTTTGTTTAGCAGCCTCGGGCTGGGTTTGAACCCACCAGTCCTGGTGCATGTGGCTGGTGCCCTAGCCGCTGAGCTATGAGTGTGGAGCCATCTGGGTATTTTCTTATCTACTTTATTGGATATTTACGAAATATTTTTAAGCATCTGCGTTCAATTTACCCTAATGCAGTTTTTCTTGTGGTTAAACCGAGGTGAGGATTTGCTCAGGGAGGAGAGTAGTGTTCGGCTATTAATGGGTCTCAGGTGCCCTGTGAGACTCTGATGGTGGCTTCTTTCCCAGCAGGGTGCCTGGGAGGGTGGCACGTGCACATCGTTGCTCCAAGGCCACTGAGGACTCTGCAGGACTTGCAGTCCCCATCACTGCCTCCTGTGGGACCTTGGGGGGGGGGGTGCTCCCTTTCTGTTGTGCCTCAGTTTTCTTATTTATAAAATGGAACCTGATGATGCCAGTCTCTGAGGCCTTTTCCAGCACGAGGCTTTATAGAGTTTTCCTTCCTTCGGGATCCTCAGATGTTCCCGGAGGAGGTGCCTCTTCTGTGCCTTCCCTGGCCCTGCTGCTCCTCGTCTCTCGGACACTTAGCTGGTGTCATCACACAGGAACCACCCCTGCAGCCAAACCCTGGGACTGTTCTTGTGACCAGGCCTCCTGGCAGCTGGTCTCAACCCTGGTCTTTCCCACAGGTGCCAGCAGATGGGACTCTTATGGGGGCACTGCTGTCCTAGAGAAACAGGTTGTCTTAAAAATTGCTTTCCCAGGGCGGCGCCTGTGGCTCAAAAGGGTAGAGTGCTGGCCCCATATGCTGGCGGGTTCAAACCTCAGCCCTAGCTAAAAAAAAAAAAAAAAAAAAAATTGCTTTCCTGGGTCTACTTTCCCCTTCTTTGTTCAGTTATTTTAAATTTGGAAGCATATCCTTTTTTAAAATTTTTAATTGCTATAAAATATGTATAACATGAAATTTGTCATTTTGACCATGTTTGAGTGTACAATTCAGTGGATTTAATGCATTTACAGTATTGTGCAACCATCTCCACTGTCTGTTTCCAAAATTTTCCCATTACCCCAAACACACAAATTAAGCACTCACTCCCTGTTGTCCCCTCCCCTGGGCCCCTGGTGACCTCTATTCTACTGTGTGCCTCTCTGAATTTGCCTGTTACAGGTACTTCATATTTGTGGACTCATACAATATTTGTCCTTTGATATCTGGCCTATTTCATTTGACATAATGTCTTTGAGTTTCACCCATGTGTGGTGTGTGTCAGAATGTCCTTACTTTTTAACAGCTGAATGATACTCCATTGTATGGTTATACCATGTTTGTTCATTCACTCATTTGTGCATGGATACTTGGGTTGTTTCTGCCTTTGGCTGTTGTGAATTATGCTACCTGTATAATGCAAAAAAAAAAAAATTTAAAAGGGTGGGAAGAAAATTTTAAAATGCTGTGATCAGCACACTGGTGTATAAGTATCAGTTTGAGACTCTTTCAGTTCTTTTAGTCATATAACCGGAAAAGGGATTGCTGGATTATATGGTGATTCTGTAATTTGTTTGTTTGTTTGTTTTTGAGACAGGGTCTCTGTCACGCAGGCTAGAGGGCAGTGGGAGATTATAGCTTGATGTAGCCTTGAACTCCTGGACTCACGTGATCCTCTTATCTCAGCCTCCCAAGGTTTTTTTTTTTTTTTGTAGTTTTTTAGCCAGGCTGGGTTTGAGCCAACCATCTCCGGCTTATGGGGGCAGTGCCCTACTCCTTTGAGCCACAGGCGCCACCCACCTCCCAAGGTTTTTCCAGGATTCTTGCCATTACAAGACATGCTACACTGAACACCCTGGCATTTTGTAAGATATATTCCTAGTAAAAGAGTATGTTCATTGATGTTCTTTATTATTATTTATTTATTTTTCCAGTCTTTTGGCTGGGGCTGGGTTTGAACCTGCCACCTCCAGCATATGGGGGGCTGGAGCCCTACTCCTTTGAGCCACAGGCGCCGCCCCATTTATGTTTTTATTATTATTATTTTTTAATTTTTGTTGTTGTTGTTGCAGTTTTTGGCTGGAGCTGGGTTTGAACCCGCCACCTCCAGTATATGGGGCTGGCACCCTACTCCTTGAGCCATAGGCGCCACCCTCATTTATGTTTTTAAAGATACTGGCACAGTAAGGCTTATACCAGACCATCTTATACCTTACCAAGCATCTGTGAAGATACACACCTTCCTGTATCTTTGATGCTGGCAACTACTAGATTCTAAGTTGTTGTTGTTGGTTTTGGTTAAAAATTACACTACTTTTTTTTGTTAAGGCAGAGTCATGCTCTCTCCCCAAGTAGAGTGCTGTGGTGTCATCATAGCTCACAGCATCTCCTGGACTTGAGTGATCCTCTTACCTCAGCCCCCAAATAGCTGGGACTGCAGGTGTCAGCCACCACTTGTGGCTGATCTTTCTATTGTTAGTAGACATGGGGTCTTGCAAAAGCTGAGGCTGGTATCGAACTTCTGAACTCCAGTAGTCCTGCCCCCATCAGCCTCCCAGGTGCTGGGATTACAGGCGTGAGCCACCTCACCTGCTGCCAACACTTTTTGATTTACACTTTCCTGCCATTTATATTTATTTTTCTACAAATTGCCTGTTCTTAGTCTTGACCCATTTTTCTGCTGAGTTGTCTATCCTTTTACTCATTTGTAGGAGGTCTTTATTTTGTTTCAGGTATTAATTCTGTGTTAGATTTGTGTCAGATTTCCCTTCTGGTCTGTAGCTAGCATCTCATCCTTGTTTCTGGCAGTATGTTATATGAAGACATTAAAAATGTTATGTAATCGAAGCTGTCACTCTTTATTATTAAAATCCCGTGACTTCTGGATTTCATGCCTTGTTCCTCTACCACTATATTATAAATACATTCTCCTTAATTTTCTTCTGGGACCGTTACTGTTTTGCGTTTTACACTGAGACATTAGTGATTTATTTATTTATTTATTTATTTATGGCGTGGGATATGAGGTAAGTAAGGATCTAGCTGGTGGACAGGGAGATATCCCAATGCCTAGCTGGTCATTGTCTTCTGTTCATTTAAAATGTAACTCTCGGCTCGGCGCCTATAGCTCAACCGGCTAAGGCGCCAGCCACATACACCTAAGGTGGCGGGTTCGAATCCCCAGCCCGGACCCGCCAAACAACAATGACGGCTGCAACCAAAAAAAAAATAGCCGGGTGTTGTGGCGGGCGCCTGTAGTCCCAGCTACTTGGGAGGCGGAGGCAGGAGACTCGCTTGAGCCCAGGAGTTGGAGGTTGCTGTGAGCTGTAATGCCATGGCACTCTACCCAGGGGGACAGCTTGAGGCTCTGTCTCAAAAAAAAAAAAAAATAAAATAAAATGTAACTCTCTCATGTGTGCGGTGTGTCCACGCGTATCTGGCTTCTGATTCTGGAGTCTTCCGTTGTGCTCTTTTGGATGTGGGTGTCTTTCTGTACCAGGGTCCTGCTGTTTTAATCTCTGCAGCATCAGAGTATATCGTGAGGTCAGTCGGGCACATTCCCTCCTCATTGTCCCTTTGAGAAAACGCGTTGGCTCTTCTTGCACATTCACTCTTTTGTGATCAGTTTCAGAGCCAGCCTATCAGGTTCCATCCTTTGATCTCCTGATCTGGGGACAGTAAATGGTGACATTCAGCAGGTGTCAGAGGGCTGAGTTTTAAGTGATCTCTGGCTGTGGAAATGAATTCATCTGTTGCTGGCGTGGACTGGCCTTGACATTTGTGGGTTTTGCTGGCACTCTCGGAGTGCTTTAGAGACGTCCTGTAAGCTGGGTTGCTGCCTGAGCTGCCGCTGCTGCCTCACACGCCCGTGTCTGCTCAGGGAGCAAACTTGAATACAAACTGATTTCAGCATTAGCCCAAAGGCAAATATAATTACGAGTAAATTATTGCTCCCCTCCCCTAGTTCATTCCAGAACAAAATCTCAGCACCTTTAATTTCTTTTCTGGGCTGTGGTCCTCTATTAGCCCAGATGGGGAGGCGGTACCTGCCTGGCAGAGCACTCAGGAAATTGCTCAATGGGGCATTAATAGCTGCCTGAGCGTGTGGCTGAGGCCGGAACACGTCAGCCCGGGTGCCTTCCAGACTTGGTCCACTCTGAGGCAGCTGCCACCTTGGATTCCACCCCAGGAAGGAGCAGGCAGTGTTTGTGGTGGGAGTTGAGGCTCCGTGTCCTCACTACTGCAAGGTGGTTTTATAGCAAGACGTGGTCTGGAGCTTGTTTCCATGGGTAGAGGCCACCTATCCCCACTGCAACCTGGGTTCCCCACAGGGGACTGGAGTGTGGAGAACACAGTGCGGCCACGCTGTCCTAGCCTCCCCCGCCTTCTTGGCACTCTAGCTGGAGTCTTGGGGTGGCTTCCAGGCTTCTACCCAGACAAGGGGGCCCTGAGGCTTCACCTGCCTCTAGTAAAGGACTAGATTTGGAGTCCATGACATTAGTTTGGAGTTGGGCTCTTTGCTTCTCTGGGACCGTTTACCTAGCATTCTAGCCTGACTGATTGTTCTAAAACAGTTTTCATCACGTCCTTCCCTTTCTCAGAAAACTGTGTTGGAACTTTTCCTCCCAGTGTGCCATCCTGGCCTACCCCATCCTCTCCTAAGTCTGGAACCTTCTGTGGTCCACCTAGCTTGGAAGGCCAGGAGGGCACAACTGTCTTCACCTTTGCCTTTTGCCTCCAGCAGGCTGTCTGGGAGATGCTCAGTAGCTGACTCCAGGCTGCCGAGGCTGCTTCTGTCCAGGAAGCGGGTCCCGCCCATCCTTCTCCCATGGCTGAGGTCCCCCTCCTCCAGCCGAAATCTAGCCCAGCTGTTTCCCAGATTGGAGAACAACTGTCCTGTGACACAACGGAAGGCTTCTGGGGCCATGTATGGGCTCCTCACCTCCCTGCAGTAAAGCCCCTGTTTCTGAGGCTGGACTCTGAGAGGGCCAGCTATAGATAATGCTGTTTTACTTTGGGAGACCCAGTGCACCCCACATGGACTTGACCATGAAGTCGCATGTCCACATGATACCTGCCAACCTTTTGCAGCCTAGACTGCACGAGCTGTCATGGTGGAGCTTAGGCATCTGCATCCATCACTAGGTATTTTAACCATTTTTCAAAAAAACTTCATGTGATTATTTTTAATTATGCAAAAAAGAAATAATGGAACAATGAATTTTTATGCTAAAAAGAAATATTGGTAGTTTGAGTTAAGCTCCACAGTTGGTGGCTGAGTGAATGGCATCTTTAATGTGTCGCCCTTTTGAGGTTGTACCTGTCAGAATCCAGGGGCTTGTCACCTGGTCACTGCTCCAGTGGCCAAGTTTGCTGCAGTGCCCTGACTCCAGGGGTTGTGCTGTGCGGCAGGAGAGCCACTGCCCTCCCTGCCACTGCCCTCTCCCTGGGGACACTTGTTCTCCTACTATGACTGCTGCTTCCCACAGGCCTGGCCTTACTTGTGGCTGCCGCTGAGGAGGACATGGAGAACTGCAGACAGACTGCTGACCAGTCGTACGGGCCATGTGCTGGCATTGGGATGTGCTGTCACCTGTGTCTGCCTGCTTCAGAGCAGAGCTGAGCTCTCCCTCCCAGGAGGGCTGAGTTGCTACATCCCTCATCCCACTGTGGAGTGCTCTCGGTGAGGGGACCTGGGCACAGCCAGCACAGTGGGCCTTTGCCTTTGGGAATGGTCACCCTCTGCTGGGTCCCTGGGCCCTAGAGGGCTGGGATACAGAGGGCTGTGTCCATGGGGCAGGCTCAGAGACAGGGTGGGGCCAATGTGGCCCGTCTGCTGACCTGGGTGGTCTGTGCCTCAGGGCTCCCACAGCTGCCTGGCCTGTGTCCCCCTGACACCATGCAGCAGAGCTGGGGCAGCAGCTGGTGCAGGGGCCGCATGCTCCCCATCAGTCCCCCTGTCTTTGCAGGATGCACTTGGGCAGCAAACAGCTTGAGACGTAGGGAGGATTGCTCAGGATGAAAGCAGAGTGAAGAGCAGTTTCCAATGTTTGGCTACCAGTTCTAATTTTTAAAAAATTTTCCATCTGCTTTGAAAGATTTTATCCTCTCAAGGAAACAACATTTATTAAGTAATAATCTTTCTGTTTATTGGTCCCAGACGTGCATGCTGGCTGGGCAGAGCGGGGCCCTCCAGAAGCAGAGGCTGGTGGGGATTCCTCCAGCCCCTCCCTGGGAGTGGGAGTTTCCATGTGGCTTTTCACGGTGTGGAGGACCCTCTTAGGTCCAGCACACCTTTGTGGCCCCTGAGGCCGTGGGACCCCCAGGTTCAGAGGGTGATGAGGGATCTGCTCTGGGATCCAGGTGGGTCTCGCCACCCTGGTGGGCTCTGGACTATGGGTGGCCTCCTTGATTGTCTCTGAGGGTCCAGAGAGCCCTGCTCAGAGCTACCAGCATTTCTCTTGCTGGTCTTCTGTACCAGCAAGAAATGGGTGGCCGAGTCCTGGACCACAGACCTGCCTGTGGCTTCCTCTGGGTGCTCCAGTGGCACTAGGATACAGTGTGACTGAGAGTGGGACCCTACCCTACCCCTCACCTCCTACCTGTGCGTGGTCACTCATACACTGAGGATCTTTTATTTATTTATTTTTTTTTGGAGACAGAGTCTCAGTTGCCTTGGGTAGATGCCGTTGAGTCATCATAGCTAACAACAACTTCAAACTCTCAGGCTCAAGTGATCCTCTTGCCTCAGCCTCCCAAGCAACTGGGACTATAGGTGCCTGCCACAAAGCCCAGCTGGTTTCTTTTGTTTTGTTTTCTTTTTTTTTTTGAGACAAAGTCTTATTTTGTCACCCTCAGTAGAGTACCATGGCATCATAGCTCACAGCACCCTCTAACTCTTGGGCTTAAGCCAGTCCCTTGCCTCAGCCTCCCAAGTTGGGAGGGGTGGGCCTGGGAGTCCTGGAGGATCAGGAGCGGGCATCTGTGGTTACCACCCCTCCCGGGCGTCTGCTGCATCAGAGGTGTGACAGGGTGTGTTCTGGAGGCTGGGCTTCTGTCTATAGGTGTTGCCAGAGTGATCCCTCCTCTCCCTGCTCAGACGAAGTCATTAGGGGACCCTACCTTCTCACAGCCGCCGCAGCTGCCGCTCCCTCTTTGCGGGGCTTCCCCCTTCACCATCTGCCAGCTGCCCTCTCTAGGTCCCTCACATTGGTGCTGTCCTCCCCTCACACTGTCAGCTTCACTGACCACCATTGACCCTCAGCATTGACTACTGAAGGCAGAGAGGGGAGCCTAGGTGCCATGGTCTTTACCCTTGGACAGACGTCCCTCTTCCATCTGGCTTCCCTTGACTTGGGTCATGGATAGTCAATGCCTTGGCCCCAGTCCAGCAATAGGGCCCTGTGTCCAGTGAGAACTCCTAGATTACTGCGAGCTGCTACTCTCCTGCCTGTGTGCTGGACTGAGTCTGTATAGTTGTGTGTGGAGCTCAATACTCCCTCTTCTTCTTTTCTTTTTTGAGACAGAGTCTCACTATGTTGCCCTCAGTAGAGTGCTGTGGTGTCACAGTTCACAGCAATCTCAAACTCTTGGGCTTAAGTGATTCTCTTGCTTCAGCCTCCCAAGAATACCCCCTCTTTTCGAGCCTGCTGTGGCTCCCCATTGCCTGTGAGACAAGAGTTCCTAGTCTTTGGCTGTAAGTCCAGGAGGGACTGGCCAGGTGGGACCAGCTAGCCACCTCCTTGGCCTAGCTGGACTCTGGCCTTACCTAACTTTTTTTTCTCTCTAGCCTGGGAGTCTTTTATGCCTCTAGCAGGTGTGTGCTGACTCTGTGCCCTGGCCAGTGTGCAGCAGTGATGGTGGGGCCAGGGTGGGGCCTTGGTGTCCTGCCCTGAGGTCCCATTATCTGCCCTGCCCTGGCCAGGCAGGTGGGGGCCTGGGGTGGGGCCCAAACATGGACAGGAGAGGCTTGTTGACCTGCCAGCCTGGCCAGACTACTCCCTTCAAAGCCAAGTCTTCCTGGGACCTGCTGGAGAGACATTAGTGATTTATTTATTTATTTATTTATGGCGTGGGATATGAGGTAAGGATCTAGCTGGTAGAGATCTTGCCTGAGAAGGGGCTGCCATGGGGCCTGGTCCATCTCCTCATCTTCCTGAAGATGGAGGGATTGTCTTGGAATGCAGGACCAGGAAGTGTGGTTAGGGAGCCAGACAGAGGCCGGGCTTCCTTTTGGGTGTAGGGGGAGGGTCACCTCAGCACCCTGGGGGCAGATCTGCCCCACTGTGAATGTTGCTCCTGTGTCTGACCCTTTTGCAAAGAGATCTTGGGAGGGGGGAGTCTTTCAATAATTGTCCCACGGAGCAAAATGAATTTTAAGTTTTGTAGGGTGAACCTGAGCCTTTGATCTCCTCTTGTTGTTGATTACCCAAGAGTGACTTTGCATAGGTTGCTGGTCCTCTGGTGCCTCTGTCTCCTCCTCTGTACCACGGGGTGACAGTTCTTCCCCCTCTTATGAGGACTAAGTGGTGTCAGGCACAGGCAGCATCTCACTGCAGCGTGACTCAGGGTGTGGTCAGGCATGGTGTGTAAGGGACTGGTGACACTGGGCCAGGCACCTTGGAGTGGGCAAGAGCTTCTCTCCGGGCTTTATAGGACATGTTCCATACCTGCCTGCAGAGGCCCTGGCACACCATGGGCCCTCAGCAAAAGCTGGCTGGACGTGCTTACCTCAAGGCTGCAGCAGCAGAACCCTGGGCTTCTCTGGATTCCTGGTAACCTCAAGACCCAACACCTAGCTTGGTTCCATAACAGTCAGGGCAAGTCCTCAGCGCTGGGCTTTGTAGGCAGTTCCCAAACCCACATACATATTTAGAACTAAGAAATGTCAGTTCCTCAGAGACTGGGAGACAGGGGGTTAAGAGCAATGGTGCACTCCTGACGATAGTTTGAGTTTTTCCTTTTATCTGATTGTTTTCATCTGTCTCACTTGCTGGCATGGGACAGATGTGTCTTTGGAGCCCAAGGTGGCGTCTTAAGATTGCTTGGCTCCCGCCGCAGCTCTTGGGCCTGGCTCCCATGTTCTGCTCTTTTCCAGGAACAGTGGATCGTTTGAAAGCAGAGCTCCCACATTTTGCTCAATAAAGAGATTTTGTAGAGTGATGATAAATTTGGCATGTCTTTATTATTATTATTTTTTTCAACACTTAAAGAAAATAAAAGCTGGTACAAAGGTATGTTTGTTTCTGAAATGTGTTTCCTTCCCCAGATGTTCTTTTCTGCCAATTCTGAAATGCATTCTGAGCTCAGTGCTCCAGTTTCCTCTCTGTGGGGAAGAACAATGAGACCTTTGTAACCATACAGGGGAAGTGGCCGCTTCCCTCTCCAGTGGGCGTGGGGGGTGCTGGGACCTGGGATGGTCCCACCTCTTCCCATGGAAATGACAAGTCTTTGCCAACCCAAGAGACTCCATCTGACTCTTGGGGGCTTGGCGGGCTCTTCTGTCATGGTGGTAATTTGCATGGTCACGTCTTAGGGTCACCACCATCTGCGTCCCTGTTGGTGGATCCGTGGCTTTGCTATGTAGCCTCGTACTGTACTCTTAGAATCTGCCTTGCATTTGTGGACATGGGCTTTGTACTGTCTTTGTTACCTGCAGTTGAACTGACCCTTCTCTGTCTTTCTTTCATCAAGTACTGGTCCCCACCCAAAGGATGATCCAGTCCTCAGATGCAGCACAGATTCAGAGTTGGGTGCAGGACCAGGTCAGCATGGTGGGCATCACCAGTGTCCAGTGGGGGAACACACCTTCTTTGGGCACTCAGCCTGTCACTCTTCAGTTGAGATGGGTGAGGTGGGCTCTATGGGGAGCCACGAACCATACACAGGTAGCACACGCTACCTTAGAAATACCTCCTTAGTTGGTTTTGAAGGACATTTAAAAGAAACTTGTGCTTAGGGTAGTTTTGATACTGGTCTGAATTAAGAGCAGTCTCCATGGGGTTGCTTTATTTGGGGTCTGTGTTTAAAGAAAATCTTTACTTTTTAATAAATGCATCTTGCTGTGAAACACCCTAAGTTATAAAATCTAGACTTAGTAGATGGGAATAGCTAACTTTTGTTTCTCATTTACAGTGTGCTGGCCAGGTCGTAAAAGGTATTTGATTTCCTTTAATCCTTCCTGCTGCCCTGTGGGTTGTGGGCTGTCACTATCCCCATTTTGTACAGGGGGAAACTGATGAGAGAGGTCAAGTAACTTGCTCAGTTTCATGTAAGCAGAACCAGAATTGGCAGACTGAGTTTCCAGTGTCTACTGCTATTCAAGTTATAAGAATGTTTTCTTCAATCTATAAAGCAAATCTGCCAAAGAGCCCCCAGAGCATTTATATTAGCGCGGTGCTGACTACTCCTTGTCAGCCCAGACCTCAGCCTTTTCATTCAACAGAGAGGAAACTGAGGCCTAGAAGGGACAGTGACAGTGGCAGCCACTCTCCTGGGTCCCATAGACCCAGGCTCTGGCCAGTCGTCTTGCCTCCCATATGAGCCTGAGCAGCCAGTGGGTGCCAGTTTAGGTGGCCTGTGTGACCTTTGAAGATACTGACCTGTCCCATGGAGGGAGCAGTAGTGACTCTTCAAGTCATTCTCCATCCCAGGATGGCCACTTCCGGGAGCTTGGCAAGCCGGGAACTGTTGAACTGAAATGGTATGTAATCAGAATGCTATATTTTGTTGAAAATAAGAATGTTAGTAATGGGCTGGTTTCTGGCAAGTCAAACAGGAACTCTGAAATACATATTTTTCTCTGCTCTGCACCTTCTAATTAGTGAGAACGCACATTCGCAGACATAAATCAAATGTCATATTCCCTACCCGCTTGTCCTGCATATCACTGAGCTGGTAGCATTCCACAGCTGCTCGATCCGTGTGTGCACGGGTGTGTGCACATGTGTGTTAGAGAGGAAGAGACAGAGGTGCCGCTGGGGAGCCCTGGTGGCCCGTTTCCTTCCCTCCCAGGCCACTGGGCATCTGATCCCTTCCCACCTCTTCCCCCCACCCGCTTCAGCACAGTGCATAGCCACTGGGAGGAGATAGAGGTGTTTGCCCAATTAACACATAATTAGTAGGGGAAATGGCGTTCAGGGGAAAGCATTTTCTCTCACTAAAATTTCTGCTGTGCATAAGCTCCATTAATTTGGAAAAGGCAGTTTGTCTCTGATAAGTGGCCTGATGGTCAGTGTTTCCTCCTCTTACTAATCTTGGCTGGACACAGACAGCACATACAAACCAGCAGTGGTGGGTGAGGACCTTGGCTACAGGGCCTTGGTCAGTTGGGGTCATTTGGGTTCTGTGTTAGCCAGGCTGGCTGCATGAAGCCGTGTCACAGGGACCCTTGGGTCCTTTGTGTTTGTAGCTGGCCATTTGTCATTTGTACCTGGGGTGCTTAGTTGCAAACAGTTTCATAATAGCCAGGTCAAGAAAATTACTGACCATGGCCAGAAGGTGGCTCCCAGGCAAGACCTTCATGTTGGTGGACATCAACCTCCTTATCTGGGAACCAGGCAGGAGGCGGGCTGGGGGCTGGGAGGGGACCCTGCTGAGCTGGGGATCCCCACCATTCCAGGACTCCCCCATGCCTCTGCCGGTTCTCTGCCGGCACCTCCTAGTCAGTGCACTGATGCATTTCCCATTTCACTTCTGCGTCTAGGCCAGTGTTTTTCACATTGTGCTCCTTGGGTCAAAACTAAACAAAAGGTTCTACGATCAGATACCTTTGGAAAGTCCTGGGGGATAGAAAGTGAACTAAATTTCCTCACTGCTGACTTCTCAGAGCCTTTGAAATGGTAATTATGTTCCAGGCTGAGTCCATCCTCCACTAGGTTGAGAAGAAGGCAGGTCACAGATGGGGCCCTGCCTGCCATCACCAGCACTGTCCTGTCACCTTGCTTTGGTGTGGCTTCTTCTGAGTTGTCACTTCAGAATTTGGGTTGTATGGAATGGCCCAGTGAGTCCTTTGCTTGTCTCCCAGGATTTTTCAGAGTGACTGAGCCGAGGCCAGGGCCAGCTCCTCCGTGGGGCCCAAGCCCTACCCAGAGCATGGTAGGAGGACAGCTGCCTCTCCACTTACCCATGGCCTTGGTGGCCCCGCATCAGGACCATAGCAGGGACACCCCCCACCCACCCAACGCACAGCCTGTCTCCCTGTTCAATGAAAACCCTGAAGCCCCTGTCTTGTTTCTCTGTGCTTGAAGGTGTCTGAAACAAGTGACCTCTTTTTGTTTTTCTATCTTTTGCAAGTGATTTCTTATTTCCTGCTGTGGCCCCAAACGTGCCCCCTGTACGTTTCCTGTCTGCCTGCTTCCCTGACCTTTGAAATATGGTCCCTGCTCGGGAAACTTGCCTGGACCTCAGAGTTAATTGTGGCTTTCCTCTGGGGCAGTGCGTGTGTGTGTGTGTGTGCACGCATGAGTGTGCTGGAGTGTGAATGTGAGTTGTGTGAGAGGAGTATGTGAGTGTGTGTGGCAGGAGTGGGCAGGATGGGAAGGGGGCTGGGCCAGCGGGAACAGGGAACTTGGGTGGAGAGGCAGAGGGCCAGCTCCAGGCTGTGACAGGAGCTGAGGCTGGTGTGTGGGTGGGGGAGGGGAGGCTGAGGAGACGCTGGGCAAGTGGGAGGCATGGCTGGGCTGGGCTGGGGGCCAGCGTTGGAGGTGTACATCCCCTTGGCAGCTGGGCCCTGCTGTGCACTGGGTCCCCGTTGGGTGGTACAGTAACATGCTCGGGGGAGGCAGGAGGAGCAGGACAGGCTGACAGAGGACGCAGGCTCTAACCTGGGCCCCAGATAGCCAGGAGTCTGTCAGCCAGGTATAGAGAACAGGGAGGGCTTTTTGGGAACTGCCAAAGGCATGGAGGTGGCTGGGGTGGGGTCTGCCAGAGACTTAGTCTACTTTGGGTGGAATTGGGGTCCATATTAAGGAGCCTTGGGGACTGAGGGGACCAGGAAAGACCTCCTGGCTTAGTGGGTCCTGAGGCGGGTAGATGGGGATCTGGGGGGGGGGTGCTATGGATAGCTTAGCCAAGATGGAAGGAGGGGGACCAGAACCATTCCCAGGGCGCTTGTAGATGTTATCAAGGATCTACTCCGGCTTGAGTTTGCCGGGCTTTCCATAAAAGGCAGCACATCTGCTTGGTTAAAGGAAACCCAAAGTTTTATTATTGTTGTAAATGTCAAGTTCCTCATTTAGAACATTTAGACAACTGCAGAATTGTGTCACTGACTTGAGTGTATCTTAGTTGGTTAAAAGCCCAAGTGAAAACATGCAATTGTGTTTCTAGAGTTGTGGTTATAGTCCTGGCACAAGGAGGACTTGAGTGGTCACTGCCACCCCAGTGGGACTGACGTGCAGGCCCTGGGGCCTATTATGAGTGTGGTGCAGGGGATTGAAACGGGGGTGGGGGGGTGGGGAAGGTCCCAGACTTCATGGAACTAAGTAAAAGTGATTTCGAGTGTTTGCTATTTCTTTTACTTCAGTTCAGACAGTTCCTTAAGTAGCTAAGGTACGATTTTGCTGAGACTTGTTAATTTCACAGCACTAAATATTTCCAGTCACTTAAAGATATCTGAACTTCATTCTTAATAAACAGGCGTATTGTCCTTTCTTTTCCCTTTTTTGAGACAGTCTCCATCACCCATACACAACTAGTGTATAGTTGTGTCGTTAGTTTTTTGAGACAGTCTCCATCACCCATACACAACTAGTGTATAGTTGTGTCGTTACAGCTCACCACAACCTCAAATGCCTGGGTTGAAGTGATCCTCTGGCCTCAGCCTCCAGAGTATCTGTAATTACAGGTGTATGCCTGGCTAATTTTTCTATTTTTTTTTTTTTTTTTGAGACAGAGTCTCATTATGTCGTCTCGGTAGAGTGCTATGGTGTCACAGCTCACAGCAACCTCAAACTCTTGGGCTTAAGTGATTCTCTTGCCTCAGCCTCCTGAGTAGTTGGGATTACAGGTGCCCACCACAATGCCAGGCTATATTTTGTTGCAATTGTCATTGTTTAGCTGACCTGGGCTGGGTTCGAACCCGCCAGCCTTGGTGTATGTGGCTGTTGCCATAACCACTGTGCTACGGGCACCGAGCCGGTGGTTATGTTCTACAAAGGTACCATGAACACTAAATTACTGAACAATGAACCGTTGCTTCTGGGGGAAACACAAGGCTGGTTTGCTAGGAGCCTGGGGTTATGACAGTTTTGTCAACAAGTAACATTGTTTATGTGTATTTCTGTTAAAAAACACCTTATTTACTATATATTATTAGGGCATTAATACTGAACTCATAGCCATTGGTACTCTATCTCATGCCTGAATAAAGCTTCTCAGCACAGATCTTCTTTATGTGAAGCAGGGCACAGGTCCTTGCCCCTGGCAACGCTAGACAGCACTTCAGCACCACGTGTGGGGCACATTTTAAGCAGCGAAATTGCCAAGAAAAAATGTGGATGTGGTGGCACTAACTAGACTGAGAAAATGGTTCTTGTTTACAGTGTGAGAGCTGAACCGAGAAGGCAGAGGGTCGCTGCCTAGCTGGGCCTCAGCGGGAGTGTGCTGTTGGTGACTCGGTTTTGTCACCATTCTGCACGTGTCTGCGAATGTGGGAGTGCTGGAGTAGTGATGTGAGGGTGAGGAGTGAATGTTAGCAAGGAGGTAAACTCTCAAATATGGAGTCTGGGAATGATGAAGGGGAGCTGAGCATGTATTTCCCCGACTCGGGCATTGAGCATGCCAGCACCCAGGTCTTGGTTTCTAGATGCTGTTCTCCACCAAAAGGAACCAAATTCGGCTTGGCGCCTGTGGCTCAAGTGGCTAAGGCGCCAGCCACATACACCTAAGGTGGTGGGTTCGAATCCAGCCCGGGCCGCCAAACAACGATGGCTGCAACCAAAAAATAGCCAGGCGTTGTGGCTGGCACCTGTGGTCCCAGCTACTTGGGAGGCGGAGGCAGGAGACTCGCTCGAGCCCAGGAGGTTGCAGTGAGCTGTGATGCCACGGCACTCTACCCAGGGGGATAGCTTGAGGCTCTGTCTCAAAAAAAAAAAAAAGGAACCAAATTCTGGGGCTGAGGCAAGGAGTGGCATGGGAGGAGACTGGGACAGCTTGCTGTGCCAGGAAGTAGAGAAGTCCTCAGGAGGGAAGGGGCTGCTGAGACGGCAGAGGTCCCCCGGAAGGGGCACTCAGTGTCTTCACCTGGGGAAATTTGTACAGCAAGATCAGTGACAGTCTTGGGTTCTAACCTGTTTAGTGATAGAGGAATAGGTGAGGACACAGGACAGTCCCTAATGTAGGTTTTGTACGTTTGTTCTTAAGCTGAATTGTATGTAAGTTGGAATAGGTATTACCTGTAATATCCTCTGTTTGTAAGTGCGAGTTGTATGTCAGTTGGCTGTTTGTAAGTTGGGGACTGCCTGTGCACTGACTTAACTAAAGGAATAAGCAGTCTGTTGTGGACTTGCCTTAATGACCAACCCACACTTTAGACAACGCCCAGAATGAGGCTGTCACTTAGCTCTAAGCCATTCCCTTTAGTGGCTATGCTGTCTCATGCTATTACTACCCTGTATGTTTGTATTTAATTACATTATTTTTTAAATTGGGGTAATAGGCGCATAACATGAAACTTACCGTCATGACCATGTGTAAATGCACGGTTCAGTGGCATTAAGGACATTCACCCTGCTACGCAACCACTGCCCCACCGTCTCCCACCATAAACTCTGAAGACCAGACTTTGGCTGCCACAAGCGGTGGTGCAGCCAGTGTCGCTGTACATCTGTCTGTCCACTGGCTAAGCTGTGACATTTTGCTTTTTTATATTATAAAGACTTAAAAAAAAAAAGACTTCAAATGCTGTACAAACCCCAACAGGGGCTATGAGGGCGATCTGGCTGTGACACCTGTCACACCGGGGTTGCTTTGGCTGATCTGGCTGGCTAAGTGGGTGTCCCTGCCTCCGTAACTGCTCCACGTGGATCCCTCCCAAAGCTGTACACCTGGCAGAAGATAATGACCTTCCCCACACAGGAGGCCTTTCCTTCAATCACGGGTATACATAGAGGTAGCTGTGCTCTCCCCTTCTGGAACCTTGGAATGTGCTCTCAGGTCCGTTTGTAGGAGAACACCGGGTGGTCAGTCTTTTAAGACATCCGAGCAAGGCTCTGCCTATGGTGTCTACTAAGAAAAAGAAATAGAAACCCCAGCATGGGTCTCTGTTGAACTTGGAAGCTGATTCTAAAATGTGTAAGGGGCATAACAGGCCCAGGACAGGCAGCCCATTTCTGGGGCAGATGAGGCAGGAGAGCCTGCTCTCCCAGGGGTCAGGGCTGGTAGGAAGCCTTGCATTTGGCATGTTGTGCTGTACAGGGTAGACAGTGGACCCCAGAAGTGGACCTGGAAGTTTGGCACCTGTGGGCCCCAGAACCCCCGGGGCTGGGGGTGTGAGGTGCCCAGGGTGTATTGTGAACAGCCAGTTTGAGAAACTCAAAAGGTACCCAGAGCTGTGTTAGGTGTCGGGGATGTGGTTCGTGAGCCATCGTGAGTAGAGTTAACTGACGTGAATGCACAGTGTCATCTGGGTCCCGGCTTGGGGACACTCAGCGTTAGCGAGTCACGTTCATCCTTCCAGGCTCCAGCCCTTCCTCCTCCGGGAAGCCAGCCAGGTCTACCCACAGCCAGCTCCTCCTCCTCCAGGGGTCTGTCCACACGCTCAGCCCACCTCTTCTTTTTGGTTAGGTGGTAGTTTGGCAGTGTGTGTGAGAGAGATGTCCTGCTTGGTCAACACGCGGGCTCCCTGGATGTGGACCTGTGCCCTCCCCCTTCTCTCGGCCTCTCCCGTAGGGCTGGCCCTGAAGAAAGGATTCTTCCTGACCGATTAATCCATAGTTTGTGTCCAGGCTCCAGCCTGCTCCAGTGAGCACTTGGAGGCCCAATGTAACGCTTGGTGAATATAAATAAGGCATGTACTAAAAATGTTGCTTATTTTGGTATAGTAGCAGAGGATTGGATTACCTTGAATTGGGTCTTGTTTGGGGTAACCATGTAAACAGTGTAAAATATAGGCTATTAGAATGGAAGCCCAGACATCTGTTATGAATTCTATATATAAATATTGGATATGCTTACACGGGTTAAAATGGGATCTTTGGCGCTTGAGTTTGCAGACTCTGGATTCTACTGTAGTAGGGTCTGATCATGGGTCCTGGCACTTAAAGCAGGAGGGGACAAAAGCTGGCCTTTCTCCAACATGGGGGTCCTGGGAATGGCAGACAGGCATCCATTCCAAAGATAGATCTGAAACGTCTCCTCCCATTCCCTAATAGGGGAGTGCTGAGAGCTGGTAGGAGTGTGCGGTGGCCAGAGTTCCTGCAAAGAGCGGCTGCCTAAATCCAGGCCTGCAAAAGGTAAACCTACTGCACCTATTTCAACCAAGTGGGACAGAACAAATAAAGAGAGTATGTCACAGGAGATGTAGCCTGTTCAGCGTACAGAGGTGCCTTTAAAAAAATTATTTATTTTTTTTGAGAAGAAATTCACGTAAGATAAGCCTTTTTTTTTTTTTTTTTTTTTTTTTTT
>NW_003852529.1:2165226-2205497 GCF_000181295.1 Otolemur garnettii | reverse complement strand
GGTGTATGTGGCTGGCGCCCTAGCCGCTTAAGCCACAGGCGCCGAGCCGATAAGCCATTTTTAAAGTGAACAATTCAATGCCATTTAATGCACTGACAATGTTGTGTAGCAATCACCTCTGTCTAGTTCCAGAATACCTCTATTATCCCTGTACCTCTTAGGCAGTAGTCCCCATTCCACCCTCCCCAAGTCTCAACTTTTTGTGTCTGTGGATTTCTATGTAAAAGGAATCATCCAGCGTGGTCATGTGTGTCTGGCTTCTGTACTGAGTACACTTTTTAAAGATTCGTCCATGTTGTAATGTGGGTCAATGCCCCATGCTTTTTTTTTTTTTTTTTAAATAGATGGGATCTTACTAAGTCGTCCAGGCTGGTCTCCCAACTCTTGTGCTCAAGTGACCCTCTCCCCACATCCTCCCAAGTAGCTGATGCTACAGGTGTGCACCACCACATCCAGCCTCATTCCTTTTTATGGTTGAATAATTCTCTGTTATATGAATAGACTGTGTTTTGTTTCTCATCCTTCAGCTGTGGACATTTGGGCTGGTCCCACCTTTTGGCTGTTGTGAATAGTTCTGTGAGCACGTGTGTCCATGTCCTTGTTTGGGTACCAGTGTTCAGTTATTTGGGTGTGTGCTGAGAGTAGAATTGCTGTGTCACATGATTGCTTTATGTGTAATCTATTGAGGAACTCCCTGGTCATCACAGCAGCTAGCAGTGTCTTGCTTTCTAAATGAGCAAACTGAAGCTTAGAGGGGAGATGAGAAGTCTTGCCCATGGGTCTCCCAGAGGGAGACCAGGCTGGGGTTTGAGCCCAGACCCCCCGGTCTTCATGGTCTGTGGCCATTAGGAGCAAATGTTACTAAAATTTCCTTATTTATGATATGTGTAGGCCCATTGGAACATGGGACCATGCAGGTGTGTTCTCGGTCAGGCCGGTGTCCTCTGCCCTGCACTACTTGCTTGGCTGTTCCTCTGGCCTCTCCTGAGCAATCTCTTCCCTTTGGAAAGGAGGGGGCTATAGAGCCCTGGGGTGGGACCTTTGTGACAGAAATGTCCTTCCCCTGTCAGCCAGGGCTCCCCAGGCTGGAGGAGGGAGAAAGGGGAACAGGGAAGGAGGTGCCCCTGGGGAAGGCAGGGGCCCCTCACAGGGAACCTCCCCTTGCTGTGCACCCTGGGCCACTACCAGGTCTTCCTGAAAGTGGCTCCCCAGAAGGCAGAGTGAGTTCCTCTTAAACTTAGGCGTTAAGCCCTGGTTGTTTCTAGAAGCCTGAGCAGCCCCTGGAAAGAGCCTGCTGCAGTGTTAAGGTGGGAAAAGAACAGGAAATTTAAAACTCCTGTCTCTGGCCTTTGAAGAACGCACCTCTGTGAGCCCTGGTGAAATGTGGTCTTTCCAGTTTGAGGAGAAAGAATAGGGGAGCCAGGGTTTTTTTGTGCCTGGGATGGCTTCTGAGAGCTCTCTGCCTCCCTGCCCTCTGCTAAGGACCTCTGGCTGCTGCAGGAAGGGGCCATGGACTGGCCCAGGGCGAGTGAACCTTCCCTTCCTCCTGGAAAGACAGCTGGGGGGGTGGCACTCCTTGTCTGCCTGCTGGGCCCCTCCCTAACCTGTCTGCACACCTGCCCAGGAGCTGACTTACAGGAGGGTGCTCCGTGTCTAGTCCCCTCCCTGCTGACTTTACCAAGGGGTTCTCGGGGTGGAGCTGGGTCCACCCTGCTGGGGGACTTCATGGGACCTTGGTGATAGCACTTTGTGTGTGTGTCTGGGAAGGGACTGGCTTCTCAAAGCTGGTCTTTTTTTTTTTTTTTTGAGAGAGTCTCAAGCTGTCACCCTGGGTAGAGTGCTATGATGTCACAGCTCACAGAAACCTCAAACTCTTGGGCTTAAGCGATTCTTTTGCCTCAGCCTCCCAAATAGCTGGGACTACAGGTGCCCACCACAAGGGCCCGCTATTTTTTTTGTTGTTCTTGCACTTGTCATTGTTGTTTTTAGCTGACCCGGGCCGGTTTGAACCTGCCAGCCTCATTGTATGTGGCCGGCCACTGTAGCTCAGTGGTTAAGTCGTCAGCCACATATACCAGGGCTGGTGGGTTCAGACCTGACCTGGGTCTGCTAAATGACAATGACAACTACAACTCCACAAAAAAAAAAGTAGCCGGTGCCTGTCCTCCCAGCTACTTGGGAGGCTAGGCAAGAGAATCATTTTAGCCCAGGAGTTTGAGATTGCTGTAAGCTATAATGCCATGACACAGGACATAGTGAGACTCTGTCTCAAAACAAACAAACAAACAAACCCAAACCACCTTATGGAATTTCAGCATGCCTAGATGGGTCATGTCTTCAATGGATGAGTGGGCACAAGGTGGGGAACCTTGCCACCAGGACCTCGGGTTGACTGGGGCGCAGTCAGTTCATACACAAAATGAAACAGGATTATTGGAAATCCCTCCTCCTGGTGGGGAGATGAATGGAAATGCGCTCTGGGAGTGCTGAGTTAGGCGCCTGGGTGTGCTGGGCTGTCTTTGTTGGCGCTGGCTCTGCCTGCTCATGCCACCGTGCCCTGTGGCTCCTGCACGCGGTGCTCTTCCTTCCAGGGCCCTCCTGCCTTGTCATCTTTGCTTCTTCCCTCTCTGATGGTGGGCCCCACCAGGCCTCCTGGTGGTGAGTGCACCCTCCCCCAGTCGGGGCAGGGCCTGGCTCTCCTGGGCACCCCCTTCCTTCTCACCTCTCACTGGGCAGAGGTGGTGTGCTGTCATGGGTTGGGGTCCCTGTAGGCTGGGTAGGGGTGAAATGTAGGCCTCCCCCCAGCCAGTGTTCCTAGAGCAGCTGCTATAGGCTGGTTTCCAGGCAGGGGCAGGGGGTTCTTGGATCAGCAGGTGGCCCTTTTGGGGCATGGGGGAGCGGTCTGGTGAGCAGCTGGGAGGGTGGCCTGTCAGCAAGGGGACAGGAAAGCTCTGTTGCCAATTTTTCAGACCTTTCATTGAAGCATAAACACACAGGCAAGTGATGGATTTTGACAAACCGAGCATATCCCTGTAACCATCGTGGGATGGAGTGATCCAGAGCCCTGAGGCCCGAGGACTTTGGCCTGCACTGTGTAGGATCCAGTCAGGCTCATCTTCCCTGAGCAGATGTGGGACCCACAGCGTCCCTACGTGTGAACTGCAAAGAGCTATACACATTTGGCCACAAGTTTCTTTATTAGCTATTTGGACCTGTTTGGGGTGGGGAGGGGGTGAGATTTGGGGGCCAGGGCAGCATGCTGTGGCCACCCCTTCCTTGTGGGAGGTCCGATACTTAGTTGAGGCATAGTTGTAATGTCCTATTGTTTGTTTGTTTGTTTTCCTATAAAGTTTTTTTGTTATTGTGGTGAAATAGATAAAATCTACCATCTTAACCCTTTTTTTTTTTTTCTGAAGATAGAGCTATGCTTTGTCACCTGAGCTAGAGGGCAATGGTATCACTATAGCTCACTGCAACCTCAACCTCCTGGACTTGAATGATCCTCCTGCCTCAGCCTCCCAAGCAGCTAGGACCACAGGTGCCAGCTAAGTTTTCTATGTTTTGTAGAGAAGGGGGCGTCTCGCCCTTGCTCAAGCTGGTTTTATACTCCTGGCATCAAGAGATTCTCCCACCTTGGCCTCCCAGTGTAACCATTTTTAGGCATGCAGTTCATCTTCCCGACTGAAACTGCCCCTGGTGAGCAACAGCCCCCATTTTCTCTCTAGCAGCCACCAGCCTTTCTGTCTCATGAACTTGACCACTCTGAGTACCGAGTACGGGGAGGATCACTGGGCATTTGCTTTTTGTGACTGGCTTATTTCACTTACCATAATGTTTTTGCTGTGCATCGTGTTGTAGCCTTGTGTCAGAAGTTCCTTCCCTTCTAAGGCTGTGTAATGTCCTGTTGTGGGACAGAACCCACTGCACTTCTCTACTCCTCCCTGGGTGGACACTTGGGTGGGTTCCATGTTCTAGCTCTTGTGAATAATGCCTCTATGAAAATGGGCACACAGGGCAGCACTGTGGCTCAGTGAGTAGAGCACCAGCCCCATATACTGAGGGTGGCAGGTTCGAACCTGGCCCTAGCTAAACTGTAACAACAAAAAGAATAATAAAAAAAAATAACCAGGTGTTGTGGCAGGCGCCTATAGTCCTAGCAACTCAGGAGGCTGAGGCAAAAGAATTACGTAAGCCCAAGAATTGGAGGTTGCTGTGAGCTGTGACTCCATGGCACTTCACCTAGGGTGGACAAAGTGAGACTTTGTCTCTTAAAAAAAAAAAGAAAGAAAGAAAGAAAAGAAAATGGACAGGCACATACCTGCTCATGCCCCATTTTTCAATTCTTTTGGGAATAGACCCCGAGTGGAATTTCTAGGTAATTCTGGTTTTAATTTTCTTTTTTTTTTTTTTTTTTTGAGACACAGTTTTACTTTGTCACCCTCTGTAGAGTGCTGTGGCATCACAGTTCACAGCAACCTCAAACTCTTGGGCTTAAGTGATTCTCTTGCCTCAGCCTCCCAGCGGCTGGGACTACAGGCGCCCGGCTATTTTTTGTTGCACTTGTCATCATTGCCTCGCTGGCCTGGGTAGGATTCGAACCCGTTGGCGTTGGTGTACGTGGCTGGCACCGTAACCACTGTGCTATGGGTGCCGAGCCTCTATTTTTAATTTTCTGCAGTGCCGCCGTACTGTTCTCCACAGCAGGGATGTGGTTTTCTATTTCTTCCAGTAGCGTGCTCCACGTCTGTCCCGACACCTGTTGTTTTCTGTTTTTCTGACAGTGGCCGTTCTGATGGGTTAGGGTTAGTTTTGATTTGTATTTCCCTGACTGTTGCTGTGAAGCATCTTTTCCTGTGCTTATTGGCCATTTATGTATCTTCTTTGGAGAAGTGTCTGTCTATTCAAGTCCTTTACCCATTTTGGGGTTGGGTTGGTTATTTTGTTGTTGTTGTGGAGTTCTAGGAGCGTTCTCTATATTCTGGATCTTAATCCCTGAGTACATACATGGTTTGGAAATACTTTCTCTCATTCCGTGAGTTGTCTTTTTACTCTGTACGTAGTGTCTTTTGATGCGCAAAATCGTGAACTTTCCATGGTTAAGTTTGCCATGTTTTCTTTTGTTACCTGAGCCTTCCCGCTGTTTGATTTTCGGTGTCCCTCCCTGCCATAGGAGCTGTAGCCTGTTACAGCCGTGACGGTAGTGGCAGCGGAGCCCCCACTGTAGGTGTTGAGGACCTGGAGTCCCCTCCTCCAGACGAGACCTCCGCCTGGGAGGGACCAGGATGTGAGCAGGTGCTGACCTGGCCGTGGAGCCCTCCTGAGCTCTGCAGCACCCCAGGTGCATGTGGTCTCATACCCTGATGCTCTGGTCCCACATTCTCCCAGTAGCCTCAGAAAGGCTGCACGTCCTTCCCCTGCTGGAATGAAACCGACTCAGCCAGGTGTAGAATTCATCAACACCTGAGTTCAGTTCGTTTAATTTTCTATTTCCACAGGAACATCTTGGCCAGGCAGGAGTGTGGGCTTGGCTGGGTCTATCTGTGTAGGAGACCCCAGTGATCTGCTGTTTCCATGAGGAGTGTCAGTTGTTTGTAGCTGAACCTTAAGATGTATTTTTTGGCCAGCTCAGTCCCGCTAGGTGCTGACAAGGGCCCTCTACTGAGGGAGCTCTCTGGAGGTTCCTACTTCCTCATGTCCAGACCTCATGGCTTAATGTTCCCTCTGGAGTGTGCATGTAGGTTATTGGGCCTTCTGAGGGCTGCAGTGTCTGGCGGGGTGGCGGTCCCTCCAGATTCTTGTTCAGCCTGTTGTGAGATTCAGACCCTTTCTGTGGGGCCAGGGCTCTTGCAGAGGCTGCAGAGGCTGCAGGTTGGGGCAGGGAGGTGAGGGCAGATTGGAATGCGGGAGTGGGGTGGCAAAGGGAGGAGGAATAGATGAGGCCAGAGACCAGGTGGGGAGCCTGAGCTCATTCCACATGGCACTGGCACCATTCGAGGTGTTGGAGCTGAGGGCGGCCTTCCAGAGCAATCCTTTAAGCTCTCTCATTGCAGGACTGACTAGGGTCAGGGCGGGGAAACAAGGACTGCAGAGGTAGGTGGGAGGCTGAGGCCGCAGTCCCAGGGAGAAGCCTGAGTTCAGCAAGTGGGCAGAGTCTTATAAGGGAGTCTGAAGCTCTGTCCAGCCTGATCTCCATCCCAGCTTGTGCTGGGGGCTTTGAGTCACCTCAAAAAAGCTTGGCTCTTTAGCTGGGCCTCTGCCAGGCATCATGGCCAGAGCTGTGCCTGCCTGTCCCCTTCCTCCACATCATGCTGACGAGGTGGTGTGTCTTCTCTGCAGAGTAGGGTGAGGTCCCCACAGACTCTGGAAGACCATGCAGCCTTGTTTATGGCATCAGTGTGGGAGGTGGTGGGCATAGCAGGAAGAGTCCCCTACACTGGGGGTGGGGATGAATACAGCAGTTACTCAGTAAACGGCAGCCTGCAGGAAGCCGGTCATAAGACGACTGTTTGCTGCACTGAAAGAGCCTCTGGATGGTGCAGGCTGGGTCTGCCTGGACGACATTCTGGCACTGCCTTGGGGATGGAAGGAAGGAGCTGGAGGTTTGGGACACAGTGGGGCTGGTGCCAGGGCTTCAGGCCCACCTGCCCAGCCAGCGGTCCTCACACTTTGCTTCTGCCCTTACAGCTTCACCGCTCTTGCTGTTTGCCAACCGGCGAGACGTGCGGCTGGTGGACGCAGGCGGAGTCAAGCTCGAGTCCACCATCGTGGTCAGTGGGCTGGAGGACGCGGCCGCAGTGGACTTCCAGTTCTCCAAGGGAGCCGTGTACTGGACAGACGTGAGCGAAGAGGCCATCAAGCAGACCTACCTGAACCAGACCGGGGCTGCGGTGCAGAATGTGGTCATCTCTGGCCTGGTTTCACCCGACGGCCTGGCCTGTGACTGGGTCGGCAAGAAGCTGTACTGGACAGACTCAGAGACCAATCGCATCGAGGTGGCCAACCTCAATGGAACATCCCGGAAGGTCCTCTTCTGGCAGGACCTTGACCAGCCGAGGGCCATTGCCTTGGACCCCGCTCACGGGTAAACCTGCTGCTTCTCCTCCTGCGTCCTTGGTGGAGGCATATTGTGGCTTGAGCCCCAATTTCTTTCTCAGAGAAAAATGTGTCATTCCTTTTTTATTGAGACAGTTTCACTGTATCGCCCTCAGTCGAGTCCTGTGGCGTCACAGCTCACAGCAACCTCAAACTCTTGGGCTTAAGGGATTCTCTTGCTTCAACCTTCCAAGTAGCTGGGACTACAGGTGCTGGCCATGATGCCTGGCTATTTTTCTGTTGCAATTGTCATCATTGACTTAGCTGGGCCAAGCTGGGTTTGAACCCTGCAGCCTCAGTGTATGTGGCTGGCGCCACAACCACTGTGCTACGGACGCCAAACCAAAAATGTGTCGTTCTTAAAATGAGTTTACCTTTCAGAACTTGTTGAGAATTCTTTCCCTTCAATATTGCATAGTTATGTTTCTTTTTAAAGCTGGCGTGTCTGAGGTGTGTGATGTGGCTGGTGTGGACTTGATAGTTACCCCGTCCCCAGTGTGTGTGTAGGCAGGAGGCCCAGGGAGCTTACTCAAGCCCTGGTGTGTGTGTGGCGGGAGGCCCAGGGAGCACGCACTCTCTAGCAGGTGGGGTTTGCACCTTACACCTGTTTTATAACTACACTGGCTGAAAATGGGCCAAGAACACACGGCTCTTATTAGAAGCAGAACTTGTGAGGGGTGGGTTTTCTGGCCTATTTGGGAAGCTTCTCTGTCCCCTTCTGCCTACTGATCTGACTGAGCCCACCTGGGGCCTTGGAGGCTCAGGCCTGTCCAAGAGCCCCAGGTAGGGGTGTGTGTGAGTGGCAGTAAAGCTAAAAATGTGTGGGGAGTCGACCATGGGGGTGGAGGGTTTGCGGGGAGACACTGAGCTTCAGGGGCCAGCAGGCTAGACTTATTCCAGACTTTTCCGAGCAGAAGGAGTGCTGTGTCTGGCCCCCCTTGTCCCTCCTCTGGTGGCCCAGGAGTGATGCTGGAGCGTGGCTCCTGCACCCTTTTGTGTGGCTGGCAACCCTGGCAACTTGTCCACTGTGGGCTGCTTCACTTGTCAGAACTGGCCAAGAGACAAGAGGCTTTTTTTTTTTGTCCTCAGGCTTTGTTTTAAATACTTTGCATGTTGGCTCGGCGCCTGTGGGTCAAGCGGCTAAGGCGCCAGCCACATACACCTAAGGTGGCGGGTTCGAATCCCCAGCCCGGGCCCGCCAAACAACAATGATGGCTGCAACCAAAAAATAGCCGGGCGCTGTGGCGGGCGCCTGTGGTCCCAGCTACTTAGGAGGCTGAGGCAGGAGACTCGCTTGAGCCCAGGAGTTGGAGGTTGCTGTGAACGTGATGCCATGGCACTTTACCCAGGGGGATAGCTTGAGGCTCTGTCTCAAAAATAAATAAATAAATAAATAAATACTTTGCATGTTAGTTTATTGAATGTCACCACAATTTCAGCCTTACCTCCCCAGATGAGCAGCATCTCTGGGATGGCCCAGATGTATTAAGGTAACCTAAACAGGCCCAGAAGTAGCCTGTGTGTCCAGGCCTGCCATAGCAGCCCACACATCTGCCGTCCTCCCTGGAGTCAGGGCTCTGGAAGCCATTCCCTTGGCTGTCCAAACTCAAAGTTGGAATGAAGACCTTTGAGCTCTAGTCTTGATGCCACCAGCTTGCTGTTGCCCTTGATGGTGGCCTCCTAACCCCAGGGCTGACACTGGTTATGTGGCCTGGGCAGGAGCTGGGTGGTGAGGGCCTGTCCTGCCAAAGACGGTATTAGGGAGTTCAGGGAGCAGACCAGGTGAGGGGTGCCGTGGTGGCCAAACTAACCTCTTTGCTTGGCACGTTGGCTTAGGAAGCGACTGGACTGGCCTGAGAAGTGTGGAAGGAGCTGGAGGCTTTTGGAGCAGCTGGTCTGTGTAAAAGCCGAGTGTGCATAGTGTGTCTTAGCAGCTCAACATAGAGATGGGAGGTGTGAGTCTGTGTGCACATGTGTGATTGAGGGTTTGTGTGCATGTACAAGTGTGAGAGAGTGTGTCTGGATGAGAGTGTGTGCAAGTAGATGTGTGCGGTGGGAATGAGGTAGCTACTTTGCTTCCCTGAGGCCAGGCCAAGTGCCCTCACCACCTGAGGAGCACCCCCAGCCTCTCAGGGTTCCCTGCTGGGTAGTCATGTGTCCATAGGCCCCTCTCACCCTGCTTGCACCCTCTAGGTAGGCTGGTGCCTACAGCTGCTCTGGGGCCAGGCTGACCTGAGGGACAGTGTCTGTGCTGCCTAGTGAACTGTCTCCCCTCAGACCTCTCCCAGGGTTCCAGGCCCTCTGTGGTCACCGGCTCCCTTCCCAGGAGATGATGGCTGGTCTAACAGTCTCCCTGGCTATGAAGAGGCACCTGTCTGTGGTGGGAGAGTTGAGGGGAGCAGCCTGCTGGAGAGCCCTAGCCTAGGACCAGCTGAGAGTCTGCACAGCAGTGGATGCCATGGGCTGTCATGTCACTATTGGCCCTCCTCTTCCATCCTCTCTTCCCCTCCCCTCCCAGCTGGGATTCCAGCCAGCGTTTGTGAGCGTTCATGCACTGGGTCCCCTTCTTCTTGCTGTAGACACAGCCTGGTCCCTGCTGTCAGGGTCTTTATAATGTCCGGGGGCTGGGGGAATGATAACTGGATGGCGTGTCCAAGGGGGAATGTGCCATGGTGGAAAATAAAGCAGTGCTCAAGGACTGGAAGGCTCTGGCGATGGGTTTCCTATCAGTTCAGGACCTGGGAAGGCCTCTTGGTGACTTTTGAGCAGAGAACTGAAGCAGGTGAGGCTGAGGACCCTGTGGCCATCTGGGGAAGAGCAATCCAGGTATAGAGAACAGCCAGTGCAAAGGCCCTGGGGTAGCTGGGGGCTGGGTCTGTTTGAGGGCAATGTGGGGGGTCCAAGATGTGAAGAGGGGTAGATCAGGTCTTAAACTTGGGAGTCATCTTATCTGACTCATTCAATGAGATGCTCTTGGCTCTTGGAGTGAGAGTAGGCTTTGGAGTGGGTTGGGGGTAGGCTCACTGTCAGTTGTCATTGCTGTGATCTTGGTGATAGAGGGCAGTGGCTTGGATGGGGGAGGGAGGTAGGTGGCAGGTTGGGGTGAGTGGTAGCCAGATTTAGGAGCTGTTTTCATGGGAGAACCACCTGGATTTGCCAGCTCTCTGCATGTGGGTTGGATAGAAGGACAAGAGTCAGGGCTGTCTTGGTGCTGCTCTGTGCCTCAGCGGCGCCAGTTGTACAGAGGTGTGATCATGACACACAGCGTATGGAAAACACCAAGAACGGTTTGTGGATTCAATAAATGTCAACTGTTACAATGAGCACCTATGGCTCATTGACTAGGGCACTGGCCCCATATACTGAGGGTGGCAGGTTCAAACCCAGCCCCAGCTGAACTGCAACCAAAAAATAGCCAGGCGTTGTGGTGGGCGCCTGTAGTCCCAGCTACTCGGGAGGCTGAGGCAAGAGAATTGCTTAAGCCCAGGAGTTGAAGGTTCCTGTGAGCTATAACGCCACGGCAGTCTACCAAGGGCAACAAAGTGAGACTGTCTCTACAAAAAAAAGAAAAAAGAAAAATGCCCTTTCCCCACTATTCTGAAATACAATCACCATGCCTCTGCACAATTTTCTCTTTTTAATTTCTTATGAATTTTGCCATGTTAGTTGGGAGGTGCTTATTGCTCAGTTGCAAAGTCCTAGGTGCTTGGTTATATGTGCTTGGTGGTTGATTGGGAGGTACATGAGGGTTGGTTGGAGGTGTTAGGTGGTTGGTTGGGAGGGGTTAGGTGGTTGGTTGGGAGGTACTAGGTGCTTGGTTTGTTGGAGCTAGGTGGTTGGTTGGGAGGTGCTTGGTTGTTGGTTGGAAGGTGCTAGGTGCTTGGTAGGGAGCAGTCTTCCTCACAGTCACATCTGGACTGGCTCTATCTCTACCATCTCTGGGAGCAATTCAGTCTCTGCTTAGCTCTACTTTTTCTTATTAAATGTTGGGAATAATTACTTTATGGTCATGTTTCTTAATGCTCCCCCAGAATCACACCTGCCCCCCCATCATAGCTGTGGTTACCCTATTCTAATTATATTCCTGGGGGAAAGTTGACTTTGGTGCTAATGCCTAGGCCTCTCCCCACACCTTCCCCTGCCCCAGCGAGTTGTCTGATGAATGAGGGAGGGGAGACAGTGGTATGCAATGGTGATAACCCTGGACTTGGTCCCAAGTCCATCTGTGACTGTGCTTGATATTTGAGGCGTCTACACTATCCCTTTAGGTACCACATTGTCCAGGAGGGGAGGTCAAGTCAGTTTATAGAATGCTGTGGCCAGCACCCCCCCTCACCAAATGCTGACTTAAATAGTGGTCCTCAGGCACAAGCTTGGCTCCTACTCCAGTGGGTAGGACCTTGTCCCAAGTGTGGGACAGTGGAGGGGAGAATTTTGTCCTGTGGGCTGGCTGCAGGCACAAGGCTGTAAGGAGCAGCTTGGCCCCTCCTGGCCTGTGGAGCTCCTGCCAGCTCCTCGTGCTCTGTGTGATGCTGCCCATCCTCAGGAGGGGCGGCTTTCAGTCCGAATGTTCACCTCAGTGCGCACACGAGCAAGAGCCCTGCGGCCAGGAGGAGCCCTGGCTTCTGAGAAGGTGCACCTGACTTGGTGTGGTTTAGGCAGGGCAGATAGCCCAGTGCAGGTGTCCACGCAGGTGGGGGGCAGGCAGGTCTCCCTGATGCCAGGGTGCCCACATGGGTGGCAGAGTGGGCTCAGAGGAGGACCCTCTGGCCTCAAGTTCTGGGGCCAGGAAGGTACCAGCCCAGCGTGGGAGGAGGCCTCTGCCTGGGCCAGTTCCACGAGGGGCAGCAGTGGCTCCAGGGGCTCAAATTAAAGCCAGGGTGAAACCCAACCCCCTCTTTAAAATGCAGAATGGCCCTTCCCTAAAATAACACACAACCACAACCGCAGCGGCCTCTGCAGGAAGGCCCTGCTGCAGCCCTTTCCTTCGGAAGTTGATTTTCCTCCACGGAATTTGGCTGGGCTTGTGGTGGTGTTTGAGACTTTGCAAGAGCACAGAGCTCGTCCACACCAGCCGGTCCCTGGTAACCAACAGGCTCGCAAATTCCCCATTTAAGGAAAGCAGCAGGCCTGTTATGAAACTCGGGGAAGGAATGTGAATTATGCTCTGTACAGCCGTCCCAGATCCTTCACATTTTCTGGCCTTTTCCATGAGCTCCGCTGAGCTTTGGGGAGGCCTGTGTGGATCTCTCTGAGACTGATTCTCCTTATCCCTTCTTGGCCAGTGGTAGGAAGCAGGGGCTCTTTACAGACTGCCGGGGTGGGGATCATACAGGTAAAGAAAGACATCTGCCCAGGCCTGGGAGTGATGCTGGGCTGGCCGCCAGCACCTTAGAGCCTCTGGCTGCCAGGAAAAGTTCACCCACACTCGGCCCTGCTGGCAAAGGGGTGAGTCATATGATGGCCAGGCTCAGACCCTAACTAACACCATGCCGAGTTCCCAGAGTGAGACAGGTCAGTCTTTCCTGTCCTCAGTCTTCTCATCTGTCTAGTGGGCCCAGCAGCTCCTGGTTTTCCTGCATTGGTGGGGTTCTCACTAGTGCACAGGAGATGGTGTGGGAGAGGCTGTTTGGGGAGGCATCCATGTGAAGCCTGCTCTCCTGTCCACAACAGTTGGGTGCAGTAAGCCCCAGGCCATGGTATAGAGAAGGTCCATTCTCTGTGAGATCCTTCATTCTTGTTGATCTGGGCACAGCCCCCATGGAAAGTGGTGATGGTGCTAGCTCAGAAGTGCTACCCCTCTGGGAAGCCCACATGGCCTTCCAGACATGGTTGGCCCTTGAGGTCACAGAGCTCCCGTGCTGGCGGGAGATGGTGGCTCCACACCTGTCATCAGCCCTCTGCTGTATGTAGACCCCCCAGAAAGTGAGACTGAGCTCATTCTTCCTATGTCCCCAGCTACTACCACATCAGTCCCTGGTGGACATCTGGTCGGGGTTGGCTGTTATGAGATGAAGTCTCCCCTCTGAGGAGATGGAGGCTGAGAGCAGTGGAGTGGTGTGCTAGTACTAGAGAGACCAGCTTTGAGAGAAGAGAGAATCTCCTTGCTGACGTCTGTGAGGTGCCACTGTTGTCAGTACAGGGGACCCATCCCTGCCTCTCCCTGGCTCGGCTCTGCATACCTGGCAGGCCCTCCTATGGGGTGGGACAGGAGGCCCCCGGGAGCGTCCTGCCCTCCCTGGTCAGGGTCCTGCCACTGGCTCCTGTGAGCCAAGCCTCCATGAGCTGCCAGTCTCTGAGCTGGGGTTGGGGGTCATGGGATTTGCTGACTGGCCAGGCCAAACTTGTGCCCACCCAGGAGGACGAGCGTGGTGCCACAGGGGAGTCAGCACCATCTTATGTGGGCCAACAGTGAGATGGGGACTGTCCCAAGGATGGTGTGGGTCCTGTGCTCTGCTGAGGGGCAGCAAGAACGATGTAGGTCGGCCAGCCCCTGTGTCCCATGGCCCATCACGGCCGACTACGTTGGGAACCTCCTATCCTCTGGGCTTGTGTGATCCCTCTGGTTCCTCCTAAGAAGCCATGCCCAGCCACCAGGCACATCCCTGTGGTCACCTCAGGACCGGGCGCATCGTCTGGGTGCTGGTGAGGTTGGGACAGTATGTCGGCTCTGCTTGCTTTGTCTGGGCTCATTGGCTGGAGATCAGACAAGGGGGCCTTTAAGGATGTGGCTGTTTCTCATAGATCTGTGATCCTGCCCTTGTTGGGATTCTGAGAACCTGATCAAAGCCAAGTTAGCCACAAACCCACCCCGACTAGCCGCTGCTATTACATCAGTATTGATCCTACCCATGCGCCCTGTTCTTTCAGAGCAGACCTTATGTTTTAGAGTAGTTTTAGGCTCACAACCAAATTGAGCAGAAAGTACAGCTTCCCTGCCCCACGCCCACACAGGCTCCCTCGCTCCACACCCCACACGGAGCTACAACCGACAAACCAGCACTGACACAGCATTGTCACCCTGAGTCCCTGGTTCTCATCAGGGGGCTGGCTCTTGGTGTTGGACATTCTGTGGGCTTTAATAGATGGGTGATGACATCCCACTGTATTGTCATAAAGGATTGTTTCATTGCTCTCAGCATTTTCCGCTCCACCTGTTCATCTGTCCCCTCTCCCCCAACCCTTGGCAACCACTGATCTTACCGTCACCACAGTTTTGTCTCTTCCAAAGCATCATACAGTTGGGATCTCTTAGTAATGGGCTTTTACTTTTTCTCCATGTCTCTTCTTGGCCTGAGAACTCATTTCTTTTTAGCACTAAACACTGCATGTTTTGAACTACCCCTTCAAAAATTCATTTGCAGCATTTTCTTTTTCTTTTCTTTTTTTTTGAGACAGAGCCTCAAGCTGTCCCCCTGGGTAGAGGCCTGTGGCATCACAGCTCACAGCAACCTCCAACTCCTGGGCTCAAGCGAGTCTCCTGCCTCAGCCTCCCAAGTAGCTGGAACCACAGGCGCCCGCCACAATGCCCGGCTATTTTTTGGTTGCAGCTGTCATTGTTTGGTGGGCCCAGGCTGGATTCGAACCTGCCACCTTAGGTGTATGTGGTTGGCACCTTAGCCATTTGAGCTGCAGGCACCGAGCCTGCAGCATTTTCATAATAGCAAAAAATCAGAAATGACCCAAACATCTAACGTGGGCCATTTAAATAACTTAGAGCACAGGAAACTGTCCTCCCATTGGAAGGACAAGGAGCCTTTCTGTTAGAAGGGAGGGTGCTCAGAACCCAGCAGAACCTTCATAGGTCGACCACCCAGGGGACCGTAACAAACCCACAGGGGTGGTCCCCAGGAGGAACTAGGCCTGCTGTGCTGATATGTACATGTGGTGCCTGCCCACTTTGTGAAAATTAGGTCAATTTAAAGAGGTGGCCAGGGTGGGGAGGCGGTCAGCTATATTGTTAAGTGAGAGAAAGTTGGAAGCAGACCATTTTGATTACCCAACCCAAGGCAGTAATACCTAGAACCCTGAGTGCTGGCTGTTTCTGGTGGGTGAGATGTCTCTGTTTCCTTTGACTGTGTTAGCGCAAGCAGAGAACAGAAATCAGAAGTGGACCTGTGTTAGCTTTCTCTCCTTTTGCCTCTTCCATCCTCATTAGGTACATGTACTGGACAGACTGGGGTGAGACGCCCCGGATTGAGCGGGCTGGGATGGATGGCAGCACCCGGAAAATCATCGTGGACTCAGACATCTACTGGCCCAACGGGCTGACCATTGACTTGGATGAGCAGAAGCTCTACTGGGCAGATGCCAAGCTCAGCTTCATCCACCGAGCCAACCTGGACGGGTCGTTCCGGTAGGTGCCCACCCGGTCCTGGGCCCTCCCTTCCCGTTGCCCCCAGTGATCCTACGGCTTTTGAAGACAGTCCTTCTTCACTCTGGCCCACGGTCCCCTACCTGAAACCCTGGGGACCTGAGGAATGTAGGGCTTCTGAGAGCTTGGAAGGGTAGAGTACCCAGGCTGCATCTGACACATGCTGAGTGAGACTGGGCAGATCTGACACATGCTGAGTGAGCCTGGGCAGCAGCTGCCACGCGGCACCTGGATATTCTATAGCGCGACGTGGAATGTTCACTCTAAGAGGGGCAGACGAGATGAACTGTAGCACTGCATCCACGCCCAGGGTCTCCTACCAAATGAACAATGAAAACTCTTACAGTTTTCAGAGTGTTTTGGATTTTGGAGTCATGGGCCAGGGGTTGTGGCCAGACTGGGTTGTGAACACTTTACTTCTGTGTAAATGCTGTCTCACCCTGTCCCACCCCAGCTCATAATCATCATGAAGGCGGCGGCGGGGGCTGCCTCAGTCATTAGGGGCTGTCTTGGGCATCATTGCATCCCCAGCCTTGCCGATGGCCTTATGCATAGTAAGTGCTCAGCAAAACAAGCTGAATGAATGAAGGAACATGAGTTTTTCCTTAGCTGGGTGGTTGCCTTCAAAGCTTTTGGGTCAGCTTCGCTTCACAGCCCCCACCTCACGACGCCTTAGAGAAACATTGTCCATGTGTGACAAAAAGGCTGTTTATTCACTGACCAACTCTTGCCTACTGTCTCTGAGCCGGGCTTGGGCTCCTCCAGGGAGGGCAGACCCCATTCCTGTGCTGGTGATGCTCCTGGCTTAGGTGGGGGGCGGGGTGTCAATGCCAAGGCACCTGAGTGACACTGTACGGGAGGACTTGATGGCTGGATTCCTGCACACACAGGCAATGCCTACTCGAACAGACATGAAGATATCAGCACATTTGTTCCGCGTCATCCAGGCCTTGGGAGTTAGTTATCTGTTGTAACAAAATACCCCACAACTTAGCAGCGTGAAATGGCAAAGAGGTTTTTGGGGGAAGAGGTGTTAGCACCTCGGAGTGGCTTGGTTGGGTAGTTCTGGCTCAGGGTGTGTCCTGAGGTCAAGCTCCTGGCCAGGGCTTCAGTCATCTGAAGGTTTGATGGAGGCTGGAAGCTCACGGTCGTGGTCATGGCAAGAGGCCCCACTTCCTCCTGGGCTGCTGCTTAGGTAGAGCCGTGCATCTGAGGCTGGTTTAGAAACATTCTGTCCCATTGTCCCTGGAAGCACAGATTGCCTGGGTCAGGGTCTCATTTGAGATTTGGAAACGGGGCTACCCTGGGGACCCTGGTTCTTTTTTTTTTTTTTTTTTTTTGAGACAGTGTCAAGCTGTCGCCCTGGGTAGAGTGCCATGGTGTCATAGCAACCTCAAACTCTTGGGCTTAAGCAATTCTCTTGCCTCAGCCTCCCAAGTAGCTGGGACTACAGGCGCCTACCACAATGCCCAGCTACTTTTTTTTATTGCAGTTGTCATTGTTTAGCTGGCCCAGGCTGGGTTCAAACCTGCCAGCTTCAGTGTATGTGGCCAGCACCCTACCCACTGAGCTATGGGTGCCACCTGGGACTGTAGTTCTTAAGAGCTGATTGATCCTGGCAGTTATGAACATAGATTTGAGGCTGGAAGGGCCCTGGTCAAGGGACAGTGATGGGAGACAGTGAGGGTGATGACAGCAGCTGAAACATGGGAATGGTGGTGGTGACTTTTCCATACTACTGTTTCCAGGGACATTTATCAGGTCATTTAATGCTTACCCCACCCCCATGGAGGGTCACTGCTGTGACGCCTGTTCGAATGATGCACAGAGAGGCACATGACCTCTGTCCAAAGCCACACAGGCAGTCAGAGCCAGGGTGGGAACCCAGGAGCTGTGGCTCAGGGTCAGCTCTCAGCCCCTCTCCTATCTGCCTTGCCACCTTCTGGCTCTGCAGGTGGCCGACGCTCCTCATAGATGGCCCACCCGGGCTGCTCAGTGGAAGCAGAGCTTGGAGGACAGAGACCTGCATGGCCCTCTCTTAACTGTCACTGTGTCTGGGGGGCTTCACTGCGCAGAGCCTCAGGCAGGATATTGCAGGTCTTGGAAGGGTGTTCTGCGAGTCTGATGTGGCAGTGGCACCTGGACTCGGTGCACGCTCAGGGAGGGCCGGCGTGCTTGGCATGCCCCTGGGTCTGGTGGGAAGTGGAAGGGAGGAGGAAGGGGGCGTCCTGCACACTGTGGCACCCTGGCAGGAGGGGCGAGGGTGGTGAGGTTTGCTGAGGCAGGGTGAGGGGCAGACTGAGATATTAGGGGTGTCCGGTTTCTCTGATCTAACATTGGCAATGTTGTGGGAAACCGTTGGGTGATTCCTTAGTTTGTAAACGTTGATTTAATATTTACATGAGGTCAGCAATTCCCCTTCTAGGTATGGGCCCCAAAGAATGGAAAACAGGTATTCAAATAAATGATCATACAGGAATGTCTGTTAGCAGCTTTAGTCTCTGTAGCCAAAAGGTGGAAATGGCAGCCCTGATGTCCACCGGCAGACAGGTATAGGGACACATTGTGGCCTGTGCATATGCAGAAAGCTGCAGCCAAGCACAGACATGGGGAGCCTTGCAAACATTGCACTGAGTGAAAGGAACCAGACACAAAAGGCCACGTACTATGTGAAGTATCCAGAATATTTATCGGTAAATCTGCAGGGACAGAAGGTAGGTGGGTGCTTGCCCAGGGCTGGGGGTTCAGGGAGTAGGCAGTGACTGCTGACGAAAAGGGGTGGGAGTAGTGGTCACAGAGCACCGAATTATTCGCTTTAAACTGAGAAGTACTGTGTGGATTTCAACATAGTACTTTTTGTTTTTTAAAGCATCAACAAAACAAGAGACAGTGGGTCAGGAAAGCACATGGGCTGATGGTTTCCCCTCCAGTTCCACTTACTGCATGTTACCCTCTCTGGGGACACAGTGGCCATCTCCCGCTGGCAGGCCCCTCCTCAGGGAGCCTAGTGTGGGGTGGGGGTAGTGGTCATGAAACAAATGATTACCCATTACCAATGCTCATGATCTCAGCCAATTCAAGTCCTCATTTGGGGGGCATTGTAAGCACCTAGAAAAGAAAAGCTTTTCCTTGTTTAATTTACTCTGAAAACTTAAATTATGGGCATTATAAGAATGGGTAAGTGCCTTCAGCTAGGTTGGTGTTATTGTTAAGCCTTGGGGCAGGGGAGGGACACTTGTCAGCAGCTCTTTGTCACCCAGAGTTCACTCAGAAGAGTGTCACCCCACTCTTGTGTGGGGGAGACTTTGACAGTTGATCTGTGGGACCCATGTGTCACTGTCACTAACAGTGGGTGGCTGGGTTTGGGAAGAGCCATGGGCACCCAGCAGAGGTTTTGTGGAGACAGGCAAGCAGGGTGCGACTCTTGGTCCCTTTCTTGGGTCTCGCTTTGCGGGGTTTGATGCAGTGAGGATGCTCTCCTGATGGCTTCCCTGCCTCCCACCTGCAGGCAGAAGGTGGTGGAGGGCAGCCTCACGCACCCCTTTGCCCTGACGCTCTCTGGGGACACGCTGTATTGGACGGACTGGCAGACCCGTTCCATCCATGCCTGTAACAAGCGGACCGGGGAGAAGAGGAAGGAGATCCTCGGTGCCCTCTACTCCCCCATGGACATCCAGGTGCTCAGCCCAGAGCGGCAGCCTTCCTGTGAGTGCCCAGGCCAGGCAGGGGCTGGCGGTGCCTCCCTCCCTCGGGCCGTCTTTCTGGGCCCCCTGCAGAAGCCAGGGTCTGGGGGGCAGCCTCTCTAAGGGGTTCCCGTGGAGACAGAGGGAGGTGTGTGCAGGGGCTGGACAGGCCAGGGTGGGTGGGACACAGGCCTCACCCCTCCACAGAGTTCATGGTGGCTGCTCCTGGGCTCAGAGGTGGCAGTGGGGATCCACTATCACAGTCCTCCAGCTGCCCCGTTTTGAAGGCCCGAGGGAAGGTACATGCTTATTACTCAAAGACCTGCTGTCCGTCAGTGACTGTCAGCTGCAGGCTCCCCTGGGTCGTGGTGGAGGCGCCTCGTGGTGAGGCTCCAGAGATAGGCGATCAGTGGGGCGAGGGCCCTGGGCTTACCCAGTCCTGTGGGGTGATCACCTCCCCCTGTGGGACCAGGGATGGGAATTTAGGGTCAAGCCATTGTAGAAGAGTTGCATTTTGACCCTCAGGTGGGGGTCCAGAGGTGGCAACGGTTCTCAGTGTAGGACAGAGGGCCAGCAGGGCTGGCTCTCTGGAGATAATCAGCAAGAATGTTCTGGTTCAGGGCAGCCTGGTGCTTCAGCTGGTGTTAGGGAGAGCAGCACTTCCTGTCCGTGAGGTGGTTGTGCCAATGACTCCATCTTTTAGGGGTGCTCAACCCTGGCTTTCCCTGGGCGACCGGAGGGGCTGGAAGTATTTATTGATTTTAGCTCAGTTGCTTGTTGGTCCCTGGACTTGGGAAAGGGACGAGCTCTGGGAAAAGTCCCTGTAAGAGGTGCAGCCCCAGTCTGGGTGAGGTGACCAAGCCTCTGTGTGGACCTGTGGGGTCCAAGCACATCAGCAAGACAGGGCAGGCTTCGTGCCTGGGAGCCCCTGACTTTACAGTCATCGCCACTGCTGAACGGCTGGGCCTGAGACCCTGCTGTTGGTGCATGGAGGGCAGCCTTCACAGAGGGGGTGTCCCCTGGGGCACCCTGAGCAGAAGATAGGGTGAGGGGGCGGGTAGAGAGGATGCCCGCTCTGGGGACAGGCACTTCTGGGCTGTGAGGGTGGCCAGGAAGGTCATGGCTGGTTTAAAAATACTGCAGATCACCTGGCAAGGCTGAAAGCCCAAGGTGGAGGGTGGGCAGCCCCAAGGCGGGACAGAGGTGTGCCATGGGGAAGGGCCCTGGTGCCACATGGGGATGGTGTATGGGCAGAGGACCGTGCTGGGGACGTCATGGGGGCTAAGGAGGTGGGTGTTTGACTCAAGTGAGTCTCGGGAGGAGGTGGTGTGCGTTGAGGCCTCGTCTGGAAATTTTTCTTCCTCTCCTTTTTTCCCAGTCCACACTCAGTGCGAGGAGGACAATGGAGGCTGCTCCCACCTGTGTCTGCTGTCCCCGAGGGAGCCTTTCTACACGTGTGCCTGCCCCACTGGCGTGCAGCTCCAGGACAATGGCAAGACGTGCAAGGCAGGTGAGGCAGAGCACTGGCCGCCACGGGGCAGGGCCTGGCCAGGTGTGACCCGGCTGCCGCCAGCTTGGGAAACGCTGCTGAACCTGTTCAAAATGGTCTGCTTGCCTCGGTGAAGCACATGGGCTCTGTGCCGGGCAGACTTTGGCGCTTACTGGGCTGGAATTTGAGGTCAGATCTGGGCTCTGCTACCCGCCAGGTGGCTGGTCTTAGACCTGTTACCAGCCATCCCCGGGCCTGGGGTCCCCCTGCCTGTAAAATGACACCGTAGCAGCTGAGCACGGCTGCTGCCCATGGTGACCGCAGCCTGCAGGCTCGCTGTCGTCAGCTGTTAACCACGCTGTCTATTGCGAGAGAGCACAGCGGTACTAGAGGACGCTGGGCAGCCGGAGCTGCCATAGTCCTGTGCCCGACAGACATGCTGCTTTCCTCCCCTCTGTCTGTGCACACCCAGTGCGCCACAGCGACACCCACAGCCTGGCAGTGGGGTCCTCTTCTGCTTTTTCAGGCACATTTTCCCATGTAGGTGGGAATGAGTAATTCACGTTTATCCTTGCATCTCATTCCTGTGGAGTTTTCATGCTGTGATATCTCCCCCATGGAGGTGTGTGTAGGTTACAGACATGCCCTTAGTGGACACCCTTCTGGGCACAGGGGTTAAGTTGAATTTCCTCCCCACACACAGATTGTTTGCTTTGATTTGATATTTTCCCACCTTTTCACTCCCCCCTTACTTTTTAGCACTGGCTGCTGCCAGGGGGCTCTTCATCTCCAAGTGCTGGGTTCTCATGGGTGGGGGGCTTTTCTGGAAATTATGCACAACCAGGACATAGCCTGTCTTTGGGGTGCTCTGGAGCCCAGCACAGCTACCCATCTACACAGCTATCTGGGCTTCTGGAGCTGACCCCGGGACCTGGCATGTGAGGCATTAGGAAAGCAGCCATTCCTGAGACCAGTCCTCGCTGCAGAAGGCAGACCAGGGCCTGTGCTAACTTCCTGTACCAGTGTCCCACTTGGGGAAGGGAAGGCAGGGGCTTCCTAGGTGAGCTGGCTCCCAACATGAGAACTGTCCACATCGTAGGGACTCTGGTAATAGCTCACTGGAAGCCCTCTCTGAGTGTCTGGGTGAGGGGAGAAATTTTCTCCCTTTGCCCCAGCTGCTGCCCAAGCACACGGAGGTTCCATCTCCAGAAGCCGTCCTGGTCCCTGTGCCCAGGGAGAGCTGTGGTCTGTACTTGCATACAGCAGCCAGGGACTCTGTGTGAGGTCATGGCATTTGTGGTGGGGCAGGATTCCTGTCTGCTCCCCAGCGGCCTTCCACTTCAGGTGAGGATGCACTGGGTTGTCCAGGACACGCTGCCCTGCTCTTAACAAGAGCAGAGCATCTTCCGTGAAGACTTGGCTGTTTTGCCAAAGCTGTTTTGCTGTGATGGCTACTACAGTGACACCTGGGGAGTCTCCCCCCAAAGGGTCTTATTTTCTCAAGTAGGGAGACGGGGGGATGCCACCAGGTGAGAAGTGGGGACGTGGGCAGCGCAGTCCTCATGGTGCTGGGCTGCTGAGCACTGCCGGGAGCCTGGGCCTCTGCTGTTCACTCTCCAGGGCTGGGCAGGGGAGATGGACAGCACACGTGAGTCAGTGAGCGCTGGGGGTATTAGGCGCTGGTGGCCCTTTGCTGCTTACTGTTCACCTTGGCCTGGAGGTGATGTTGAGAGAGGAGCTGAATCCAAGTATAGGTACTCAGTCCAGGCAAGCTGCTCATGAAAGATTCAGGGACACCAGGGGATTGGACGAAGCAAGTTAAGGGTGGGTGATAGACCACTCTGGAGGGGGAGGAGCAGTGTGACCATGTTGCATCAGCCCTCCCACTTTACTGATGAGGAAACAGGGTAAGTCACGGCCTGGGGTCACCCACAGCAGGGGCACAGGTGGGGCCCCTGCCTGGACCTCAGAGGCATGAGTTCATTGCTGTCTCTGCCCTGGGTCGGGGGTCAGGGTCCTGGTCTCCCGCTCAGCCTGTCCTGGGCCCCTGCCCACTCCCTGGTGGGGGAGGTGCCTCAGCTTCAGGCAGCGGTAGGGTTAACCTTCTTAGAGTTTGGTTTGCCACAGTCCCTTATGGTGGCAGGGAGCAGTCACTACAGTTAGGCCCAAGAGATAGTGGGGAGCAAGTGTCACCAGGAGATAAAAACAGGTAGTCCCATCCTGACAAATTTGAAAACTATGGAGCTTGCAGATTCTGAGTATCGGTGAATAATTGCTGTGGACCTCTGTGTGCTGGGAGATGGAATAAAGCCCGTAATGAACCAGCCTGTCGCCTGCACCCACTGTGGGTGTGCTGGCTGGAGCAGCTGTCCGGAAGCAAGTTGGCACACAGGTCAGTGAAGTCAGGACAGACTTGGGGACAAGGAATGGAGGATACAAAAGGGACAGGGAAGGAGACTGGTATGCGGGGCACGTGGCTGCCTGAGCTGCTGGTTGGGGTCTCTCCAGGGAGCATCATCCCAGCTGAGACCTCAAGGCTGAAGGGAAGAGGAATGACACAAGGAACAGCATGTGTGGGGACCCTGAGCCATTTATTTCACTTGATGTACTGTGGGAGCATTTTCAATCTCAGGAGGTAAATGTGTGTCAAAAACAGGAATTTTAGACCCTGAAGGACATCTTTTTATGCAGACATCATTTAGCCATCTTTTCCCTTTATTTTTTTTTTTGTGGATTTGCTATTTCTAAGTCTCACTACTGTGGGGGTGAGAGCTGGTGTGGGGCCTGGGCCCTAGAGTCAGGGAGGTGGGTCTGGTGTACATTGCCACCCCTGACTGGTGGCGGCTTCCCAAGCACTGACTGGATCGGTTGGAGATGTCCACTCTGGGAGAGCTTGGCCACACATGGAAGCAGGTGTGGTGACCATCTCTGCACCTGGGGTGTCCCAGCTGGGCTGTGTGTGGATACTGGTGGAATCAGTAGGAGATGGACAGGGCCTGGCAGAGGAACTTGTGCAGGGAGCTTGTGTTAAGGGGCCCCTGTGGCTCCCTAGCTCATCAGAATTCCAGGAATGGGTGTGGGTAAAATAGGCTGCAGGCCCCAACAGCATCCCAGAGTCACAGTCCAGTGAGGTGGCTCTTCTGGCCAACCCTGGAGTTCCCCAAGGACAAGCCTAGGCTACTTTGGGTTGCAAAGGGGCGTTGATCATCCTGGGGTGCCTATGGCCTTGCCACCTGGTGTCTTCTGCTCTCATCTATGTGATGGGGGCCATAGGCCCTGCCCAGGAGGCACCCGTGTATTAACAGGAACGGAAGGTGCTGCACAGGGTGCCTGGCACATGGTAGGTGCACCGTCCACAGCAGTCATGTCTGCCATCCACACCCTCCTTGCCGTCATGTCACATGATTGGCACCTCAGGTTCTATGGCCGGTGCCAGGAAGGTTCACCTGAGGTGTGGATCTGTCTCTAGGGTCCTCCTACACCAGGTTGGACTGTTGCTGGGTGGCCAGTGGAGCATGCTAATTTCATTTCCAACCGCTGGAGGCAGGGGCCGGGGCTCAGATGGAGCCCCTGACTCATTTCTGGTTCCCAGCATCTGATCGCTGAGCCCTGGGGCCTGGCTGCCCTTGGGTGAGCCCTTTGAGGGCATGGCGCGCTTTTTGTAAATGGTTGCTACTTGGCCGCATTTCTAGGCCCAGAGCAGCCCTGGGGAGTCCTCAGAGCTCACTGTCCTGTGACTGGGAGGGTGGGGCAGGCAGGGGGTGAGCCCCTGTGATGAGCAGAGTAGAGGAGGTTGCCTGTGGTCGCAGGGCCAAGCAGGGCTTCCCAGAGGAGGTGACACCAGCGAGTTGGCCTAAGCCCAGGTGGCTGTGCAGTGTGGAGCTGACACCACAGACACCTGCGGGGTTGAACAAATGGATCAGCAGCCAGTCCTGCCCTTGCTATTGGAAGCACCTGCAGTCCAGAGCTGCCAGGGCAGAGGGTCCGGTGCACTATCTCAGTTTCCTTCAGCAGGTCGGCAGTGGCCACATTCCCTGGGGACTTAACCATTTATGGGTCACCTTTCTCTGGTCTTGTGGGGACTATTTTTGCCTCAGCTGTTAGAGGTCAGCTTGAGATTGCCAGCATGCTGGACAAAGATGATTTTGTGTCCTTCAGAGGCCCTGCTTAGGCAGGAGTGGGCTGGCTTGGGGACATCCACACACAGAAGGGCAAGGACTTTTTTACTTTTTACACAGCCTGAATTTTTCTGCTTTGGCTCCAGCTGCCTTGTCTGGGATATGTGTCAAAGGGAGGAAAACTCTTATGGATGAGACACAAAAGGGATAGACCAGGAGTCTTACTTTGCATGAGAATGTGACTATTGGGTTCACTTTTTAAAATAAACGTGGTTCCCAAGCTTGGCCTCTTTGTGGGCTGCCTAAAGACGCCCCATGTGCTTCCCGTTAATTAACTGGTTGGCACCACCGGGTGCTGGTGGTTGCTTCTCTCTCCTTCTGCCTGGACCCGTTGGAAGTTGACATGTTCCTGGGGCAGCTGGCCTGGGAGAGGGGAACCAGGTTTTCTAAAGTTTGAGAATGAAGAAGAAACCTAGAATCTTCTCAGAAGCATTTCAAGGCAACAAAGATGGCTTTCTGCAAACCTGAGGTGGTTCTAGAAAGTCTTTCTGTACTTTGTAATCCAGAGAGACTGGGGATGAGTAGATTCTGTTCTGGAGGAGTCTCGGTCTGTTTGGAGGACAGATGCAACCCTGCAGACCCAGAGAAGCAGGTCAGAGACACAGTGGGAGAGAGGCCTGTGTGCAGCTTTGGGCTTCACAGAAACTGTGCCAGCAAACTGGGGGTTTAGGGCGTGGATGTCCTGACCTAGGTTTTTTATTCCCTGCCATAAAATATTACAATAAAGGGAAACTTTTTATTAAAAGACCATAATTCTGTCACCTGAGCACTGTAGCCGTCTCCCTTTGCTTGTGACTGTCCAGGCTGTGAGTGTCGGTTGGCACGTGGAGCCTAGTGTCCTGCTGGATGCAAGTTACACGTGGTGTTCCGATTTTGTGCTGAGGTTTAGTGTCCTGGATACTACCTGGAGCTGGTATCTGGCGAGATGAAGGCAGGTGACAGCGGGGATTTGTGGTCCTGGTGGTCAGAGGCCTCGTGTGCGTGCCTGGCTGGCAGGAATGTCAGAGCTGGCCGGAAGGGAGCAGCGTCCATGGAGGGCTGCCAGTTCCCAGGAGTCCTCTGAGGTGTCCGGCTGGGGAATGGAATTCAGAGTTGGGCAGAAGAGGCCACGGGGCCACATGGAGATCTCTTCTTGGCTTTGGAGTCTGTGAGGTCTAGTGTCCCGGGGGTGAAGAACTGAGGCCATGCAGTGAGGGCTTCTGAGGTGGCACTGGGCTTGCTGGAATGGGGGTAACAGAGGAGGAGGCTGTGCTGATGGGACTTCTGCCTGTTTGTGAAGGCAGGCATTGGGAGTGACACTTAGGCCAGGAGGATTCAGGACAGATGACACGGCGTGGTTTGTAGTTGGGAGCCTGTCAAAGGCTCTGCAGCCGTAGGGAAGTGCAGCGCCAGGCAAGCCGGACCGAGTGAAGTGCAGTGCCAGGCAGGCCGGACTGAGAGTGCCACACCCAGCCACTCCTAGCCGCTCCCGGCCACTCCTAGTTGTGTGGCAGCTTTCTGTTTTTAGTCCACATCCTGGCTGTGTGATCTTGGGAAAATGACACAGCCTCTCTGTGCTGTAGTCTCCTCACTGGTAAAAAGGGGAAGATAATAGTGCCCACTTCGTGAGGTCATTTGGAGGGAGTCCTCGTGGCTTAGCAAACAGGAGGTGTGCTTGAATTTGAACTTGAATTGGGAGCCAAGCAGGCAATCTGGTTCCATGCCAAGAGAGCAGTTTGAACTTTTTTGAATGTTTAGAATTAGAAGTAGCTGCCAAGACTGGGCGCTGCCAGGAGGAGTTGGGGGCAGAGACAAGGGGTGCGGTGCTAGGAGCTCAGGGCATGTGACCCTCTCTCCTATGGGGCAAAGGTTAGCAGTGTTCTGGGACAGGACCTGCTATGTCAGAATCACTCAGGCTCTTGTGACACATCCAGATTCCCTGATCCCATCCTAAACCTACCTAGTCCATGAGAAGGGATGGTGTGGGGCAGGCGGAGGCTGACTCTCTAAGTTCCTGAGGGGGAGGGGACCACTGGCACAGAGAAACATCTTGGCCTTTGAAGCCAGAGCCCAGGCATGACTTGTGATCCTGGGGCTCTCCTTGAGTGCATGAACTTTAAAGTTCTCTGGGGCTGGAGATGGAGACAGTTTTGTGACATTGTGAATCTTTTTCTTGATTTTGAGGAAATGGAATCCAGCCCAGTGTGGGGGCTCAGATGCCTTCCCCAAGAAGAGGCTGAGATGGTGGACACACTAGGACCCCAGTGAACGAGGGAGTGGTGTTTCTGGGGTACACAGGTGTCCCCATTGAAGTGGAGGTGCACGGGGGAATCTTCACGCTGCCATATGTCAATGGACTACAGTTTTCTCATCTGTGCCATGGAAGGAGCAGAGTAACCCCCTTAGTGTGGGAGCCTGTGTGCTCAGAGCTTCTCAAAGTGTCTGGCCTGGTGGGGTCACCACAGACTACACTAGAAGGAACGTGCCCTGCATGGGAATCCTTCCCATGGCTCCTGAGACCTTGTGGGTGGGGTGACTGTTGGCTCTAGGGTCTCAGAGTCTCCTATTCCCCTGCCCCTCTGAAGTGACCCCTGTGAGACAGGAAAAGATGTCCTCTAAGCATGGCCCTCTGCAACCCAGCTCTACCCACCCAGGGGGCACCTTGCAGTTACCTGTGGCTCCCAGGGACTCTTGCTGGGGAAGCTTGAGTGCAGAGGCCCCTCCTGGCAGGATGCGCTGGGCCTCCAGCCTCCCTGCCCCCTCCGCACAGCGGCTCACAGCTGGCTTTGGTTCTCCCATGTTTTTCCAATTATGTGGAATGGGCTAAAAACAGCAGGAGCAGGGCCTTATTTGGGAGTTGCCACCACTGTCCTCAGAAGCTGCAGCTCCCTGGCTGCCAGCCCCTCAGTGTCCTATTCTTTATGGAACATGCCCCTGTTGTTTTGACTTTTGTCATCCATGTAGTTCTTCCTGGCTGGGGGCATTTGGGCAGTGGTGTGCCCTGCTGCTCAGGGACCACGTATGCTCCGACTGGGTGACTCGCTGGAGCTGTGTCCAGAGCTTGCCGGGTGCGGGGGCTCCTCCCCAGCCTCTCCACAGGTCATGGCTGTGATTTACGGTGTGCCTAGACCTCGTTTTAACAGATGTTCATCCATCAGGGATGTGGGGGTGGTGGGAGGAACAGGGGGTCCTCTGTCGGGTCTGACGGGCAGACTGACACCTGGGCCTGATGCCCAGAGCCCCTCACGTCCATCCGTCTGTCCGGGTGGATTAGCCATGGGCACATGGCCCGCTCAGCTTGGGCCAGGAATAACGGGCATTTGTTCCCAGAGTCTAGCCGCCTTGTCACTTATCAGGGAAGTAGGTCAAAGGGAACAGAAAGGAGGCCCTCTGGGGCTGAGTCTGCCGTTGCCGGGCGGTGATTGGCGTTGACTTTGCAAACAGAAGGCAGCTGCTGTTCTCAGCCATGGACCGTGAATTTTTAATAGTAAGAAAATCAGACCGCACAGTCCAAGAAATGGTGGAACAAGCCTGAGCACTGACTTTTTTTATACCAAGGTATATAACTTGCGGACAATAAAAGTGCACACATTAAAGTGTTCATTTGGATTAACTTTGACTGTAGTGTACGTCTGCACTACCGCCGGTCCAGTCAAGATGCAGAGCACGTCCACTGCCCGGCAAGTTCCCTGCTGCCCCCTTCAGCCCCGACCCCGGGCCTGCCGTCCTGACTTCTCTCTCTCTGGATTAGCCTTGCCTGCTGCCAAATGTCCTAGAAATGCAGCCACATGACATGTGCTCTTTTGTGTCTTGGTCTGAATGCTAACTGTCAAAGCTAATAAAAGAGGAGAGGGGAACACACTGAGTTCTTAGAAAGAGAAATCTTGTCATTCTAGGGCTGAGGACATGGATTAAATGGTCCTTCTTGGGTGCAGTGGGCTCCTGTGTGCCGCTTGCCGTGGGCTGCCGAGTTAGACTGTGGTCACCTGCACCAGTGGTCTTGTCTCCCACTCCCTTGACATTGCAGTCTGAGCCCAGCTCTGTCCCGGCCCCCGAACTCAAACAGCTTCCCTTAACCTTGGGAGCATCATGGGCCCTGGCCCTGGCCCTGGCCCTCGCTGGACTGCAAGTCCCTGGCCCTCACTGGACCATAAGCCCCTTGCCCTCCCTGGATTTGGCTCCCGCTCTGCTGTGAAGCAGGGCGGGGGTGGGGGGGAGGGACGGCAGAATCCTGGCTTTCTTTGCATAGGACCAATGTCAGGAGTTGGAGAAAGTGCTGGAAGGTAGCTAGTTGCCTTTAAGAGTATTTGTGGTGGTGAGAGCCAAGGTCATTTGGTCTTTTGGAACAGCCAGGGAGGACCAGAGGACTATATGGGGGCCAGCCCCTGGGGATGGGAGAGGAAGGGCCAGCCTTTGTGGGGTTACTCCTCTCTGGCTGCCCCAGCCACCTGGCATAGCAGTGACTCCTCAATTTTAAAGCTGAGCAGACAGAGACCCAGACTACAGGCTAAGGCACCTGCTGGATTGCCCTGGGTGGGCTGTGACCTTTCTGAGCACTCTCTGGAGGCCCTGTGTAGGCTGTTCAGGTGGACAGCTGCTTAGGCCTCAGGCTGGTCACTTCCTTTATGCCTGTGACTCTGGTCACTCAGTATGATTTCTTGAATCAAGGTATGAGGCCAGGATCTCAGCATTTGTCCAACCACTTACCCCGGAGGGGTAAGTGGAGAAACTTAATCAATTGCTAAAAACCAAAAATAATCTGGCTGCCTGCCAGCTGGGAAGCCACTGTGGCCAGACTGTTTATAGCCTTTGAAACTGCATAGTGGACAGCAGCCTGCACCATGACCCCGCTCTGCCCACGCGGTTCCAGGCCTGGGAAGTGGCTGAAGTCAGCTTTGCCTCCGTGGGGGCCGCAGGGAGCAGAGCCGGGGTGGGCGTCAGCAAGGCGGGGGAGACAGGTTCTCAGCTTTCGTTTCAGATCTCAGCTTTCTGTCTCCAGCGTGAAAAGAAACGGATGCTGGAGCCATCCTGGGGGTGCCGGTAGGGGCGGGCAGCTGTGCCCTGGGAGCTGCACTTGGTTCAGGGGGGAGGATCGTGATGTCTACTCTGTCCGCTGGGGGCCTTCGTCCGTCATCTGTGATTTGGTCAGTACACTCCTTGGGACCTTTTATTAGTTTACCTGTTGTAAAATACCCTGTTACTCACACTGGGGCATGGAAGGAACTGATCACGATGACTTTTCAAACCCTACTTGCTGTGTGTTGGCCAAAGAGTTTCTGAGGCTGCAGGTGGTTCTGTTGCTACAGGCCTTCCTTCCCCTGTCGTTTGTCTCTTCAACATGGTGCAGACCCTGGAAGCCCCGGCCCTCATGCCCCGGCACGGCAGTTCAGTGGAGGGGCAAGTCATTTGTGTCCCCAAGGTACCCCAGGAAGAAAGTGCCATCCCCACATCCTGACCCACCTCCACACCTGGGCCGGGAGCACCTCTGAGGATGAACCCGTTCACCATGTTTTCAGAGCTTTGTTTCAAATCCTGTTATAAAATAGTGTTTATATGTTCACTGTGGAAAGGAAAACATCATAAAAAATAACGAAGAAAATAAAAAGAACCCATCATTTCACCACCCAGAGTTGGCGCTGCTGGCGTGTCAGTGTCTGGTCTGTCCTTTCTCTATGGTGTATTCAGATCTGCTTTTCTACAATTTGTTCCTGTGATGTGGGCAGTGCTGGGTCCAGTTTCTCCCATCCGTTGTTGCGAGCCTTTCCTACGTCACTGACTTCTCTTGGCTGTGCCGTTTGTGCCCACACACTAAATAACCTCTGACTCTGAACACCCTCATTCCCTTAAAACAAGTCAAGTTCATTTTTTAAGATATTGTGGGACATTCAGGTCATTTACTGGTTCTTTTTTCTTGGGTTTGGATTTTGCTGTTCTTACGAAGCCGTGTGTGTGTGTGTGTGTGCGCGCACGCGTGTGTGGGAATTACATGTTTCTAGTTGCCACTTTAGGCTGTGTTCTTAGAGGGGACATGGTGGGCTCCGTGGGCCCTGGGTTGCTGTCCAGGACACCCATGGTGGCTCATAGGTCTCCAGGAGGCTGGAGATATACCCACCCCGAGGATTCAACATGTGTCGCTACCTCCTCGATAGTATTTACATATTACTGAGCATTTTCGCCTTTCTTTTTTTTTTTAGAGACAGTTTTACTTTATTGACCTCGGTAGAGTGCTGTGGCTTCACAGCTCACAGCAACCTCCAACTCCTGGGCTTAGGCGATTCTCTTGCCTCAGCCTTCCAAGTAGTTGGGACTACAGGCGCCCGCCACAATATCTGGCTATTTTTTCGTTGTTGTTGCAGTTTGGCTGGGGCTGAGTTCGAACCCGCCACCCTTGGTATATGGGGCCAGCACCCTACCCACTGAGCCACAGGTGCCACCCATTACTAAGCATTTTCATGTATGATGGACTATGTTTTTTCTTTCATTCATTTGTATTTATGGTCTTTGCCCATTTTTTTTTGTGGGGCTTTTTATGTGTTTTCTTACTGACCTTTGTGCCTTTTTGTCTAGTTTTTTTTTTTTTTTTTTAGCAAAATTAGTAGACTTCATCTTTTAGAAAGCAGTGTTGGGTGTATAAAAAAAATTGACGGCTCGGCACCTGCGGCTCAAGTGGCTAAGGCGCCAGCCACGTACACCCAAGGTGGCGGGTTTGGATCCCCAGCCCAGGCCCGCCAAACAATGATGGCTGCAACCAAAAAAAAAAAAAAATGGCCGGGTGTTGTGGTGGGCGCCTCTGGTCCCAGCTACTTGGGAGGCGGAGGCAGGAGACTCACTTAAGCCCAGGAGTTGGAGGTTGCTGTGAGCTGGGATGCCGCGGCACTCTACCCAGGGGGACAGCTTGAGGCTCTGTCTCAAAAAAAAAAATTGACTGGCAAGTATGGAGAATTCCCTGTGTCCTCTCTCCCCTCCTACCTTTCTCTGGTCATTGTAACTTACTTTCTAATGTTATACAAGTCACACATGCTTCTCTTACAAGGGTTGGCAAACCATGGCCCACAGGGCTCACGCCCCTCTTGTTGGGCAGCCTGGAGCTCAGAGTGGTTTTTACATAGTTGAGAAGAAAAATCTCAGAGTGATATTTTGTGACAGGTGAAAATGATCCGGAATTCAGATTTCAGTGTCCATGAAGAAGGTTTTGTCTGCAGACAGCAGCGGGGTCTAAGGCAGGCTGCTTCCCCTGCTGTTCACAGAGCCCTGTGAGAGCTGGAGGGAGGGATGGGAATCGCCTGGAGATAATCACTGTCGACACTGAGCGGTTCCTTCCAGGCTTTTGTTTGAGGGTGACTGTTTGCTTTTGTGGTTGGGACCCTGCTGCAGGCCTGGTGAGCTATTTGCAGGAGGCTTCCTTGAGGACAGGGCTGGGCCTGGAATGACCCTGTGTCCTGCCCCCAGGGATCCTCAGGGAGAGTAGTGACAGGTGGCAGCTCCAACTCTGGTGAGCACCCGTCCTCCAGGCTCAGCTCAGCCAGGGCCCCTTTGGTACTTTCTGGCTTCTGTCCCATTGCCCAGGCTGTTCCTTCTGCCTGGGGTTCCCTCCCTGAACCTGCCTGCACACTCACCTTTGTCCTCCCACTGAAGCCTTCCCCTTGCCCTCTACTCCCTTCTGGGAACAGGTTGAATTGTGTCCCCCCAAGAGACGTGTGGAAGTCCAAATCCCAGAACCCAGGTCTGTGACCTCACTTGGAAATAGCGTCTTGGCAGATATGATCAAGTGAGGGTGAGGTCATCCTGGTGTAGAGCTGGCCTTAAACCCACAGTGCTGGTGTCCTGCGAAGAAGAGATGAGACATAGGGACGCTCAGAAGAGGAGGCTGTGTGAAGTCAGAGGCAGGGGCTGGTGTGACACAGCCGGCTGCAAGCCAGGGAACTCCAGGTATTTCCGGCAATACCAGAACTGCAAGAGCAAGGAGGAGCCTCCCAGCAGCCTTCAGAGGCAGAGGGAGTTTGCTCCTGCTGACACCGTGGCTTTTGAGCTCTGTGAGGCAATACCTTTCTACTGTTAAAAGCCACCCTTTTACAGTGATGCATCAAGGCAGCCCTCCTGGGTGTTTACTTCTATTTGTGTGTTACTGGGAAGTAGTGCAGTGTCCATGTTTATTGAGTGTTTTTATTCTGTGAATTGGTTATGGTCTTTGCCTCCTGTGTGTTCCTCTGCATCTGTGATTGGGGCCACTTTGCCTGGATGGATGGTGGAGGGAGGAGAGTACTGAGCTGGGTGTGCCCGTGACTGGGGCGCATCCTTTGGGGCTGCTTCTTGGTTTGGAGAACACCCCCTGCCAGGAAGCAGTGTCCTGGCCTGGCCCAAGCTGCACTTGGCCCTGGGGCAGGGACGCTGCACTTCTCTTCTGCATGTGTGGGGGCTGAGGAGAAGAGGTCAGCAGCCCAGTCAGAGGAGGCTCCAGGGACGCCACCGGCAGCAAGAGGAAGGTTTCACTTTGGCAGTGCTGTGGGGCTCGCTGTTTGTTTAAACAACCCCAGAGAAAACCATTTGGCCAAACTGTTAGTTTCTAAACAGTTATTTCCCTGGTATTTAAACAAACTGCTACCCAGGCCCTCCGGCTGATCCTAGGGAGCATTATCCTCTCCTTGTCCTGTCCCCTAGAGTCCCTGTACCCGCACGCCCACCCCCAGGCCTGCATACCCACACCTGGGGCTGCTGCTGGGACCTCACCAGAGGCAGCACCTCTCAGAGGCCAGGCTGGCGGCTTTCTCTGCAGCTGCTCTGGGCTGACCAGGCCCTGGACAGGGTCCCCCACCACTGGATTGTGATTGCCTCTAAGCTGGGTACAGCTCACACAGACCATCAGACAAGCAGCAGGGTGTCACGGCTGACGCAGGCTTCTTGGTCTTTGTAAAATTCAAAAACCTCAAAGGCCTTGCAGCCTGAGTAGTGTTAGAGACCACCCCCCTCTGGAGTTAGTAAACACCTACAGATTGATTCCAGCAATGAATTACCACCTCAACCACAAAAACTTAATTCTAAGTAATTGCAAGGGCTGCTGAGAATGGGGTTCCTGGTGGTGTATGCTTGAGGCTTTGGGTTGACCTGGTTACCAGAGGGCTGGAGCTGAGTGCACTGGATTTCTGAAGGCTCTGGGCCCATTTGGGACACTCTGCTGGAATCTGCCATGTGGTGACGGCCACGTAATCCCAGAGGCTTTTTTTTTCTTTTCTGCAGTTTTTGGCCGGGGCTGGGCTTGAACCTGTTACCCCTGGTATGTGGGGCCGGCGCCCTACTTCTTGAGCCATAGGCACCTCCCCAATCCCAGAGGCTCTTGAGCTGAAGAGCAGACCTCCCCACCTCAGCAGGCCCCCTGCCTTCTTTCACAGCCCGAGGGCCAATTTAAACTTGTATACCCGTGGATCTCCATCACTTAAGGTATCTGCCCTGTGACCCTAAGCGTTTCATGAGGGCAGATCCCAAGTCTGCTTTGTCCACAACTCCACCTAAGGCAGCTGGCCCAAGCCCTAATTTAGTAGCTCCTCACAGAGCTATTGGTGAGGTGGCTGAGCCAGCCAGGTGCCAGGTAAAAAGCATGCTTCCTGTGTGTGCTGGCTCCAGTGACAGACATGTTTGGCTCTCATTTTTCCACTGGTTGCTGTGTGTCTTTGGGCTGGGAACTTAACCTCTCTGTGCATCAGGTTCCTCAGCAGAAGAATAGGACATAATCACAGCTTGGGTTGTTGTGTGAAGATTGCATTATTTTAGGTAATTTGTTAGGCATATTATGGGAGTAAGGACTGGCAGAACAGGCTCAAAATATGTCCTGGGACCAAATGTCATTTGCCATCTGGAAGTTGTGTTTTCTTTGGAGTCATCCTGGAAATATTGCTTGAGGTCAAGTGCGGTTTGACATCCACCCTCTGACCTGCACGTGAGGCTGCCTTGGCCTTGGCTTGGGAGTCTGCCAGCCTCTTTGGACACTTTGGCAGATGCCCCTTGCACAGGCCTCTTCTTGGCCATGCATGGGGGGAGCGCCTGTGAGTGCCCCTCCCTGCATGATGGCCGATCAAGCCAGGACGCTCTGGAGCGGAGTTGATGGTCCCCTGGATGTCAGGGCAGGACAGGGGCTTAGAGAGCACCAGGAAACAGTCCCAGAGAGGGCCAGGGACCTGCCTGAGGTCGCACAGTGGGGGCAGGCCTGGAGGTATCCATCTTACATTGTCCTTCCTCATCCCAGGATGTAGAGCTGCCTCTTGACTTGCAGGTCTGGTGCCTGTCCTGGATGTAGTGTTGTCCCAGAACTTTAGTGGGCAAAGGGGGCATGAGCCCAAATCCTGGTGAGCTGCTAGGGGTGGTGCCCTGGTGAGAGGCAGACTGGGGGTAGGTCAGGGAGCCAGGGAGGGGCAGGAGCAGCTCCTAGAGCAGTAGGAGAGGTGTGACCTGGGCCTGGAAGGACAGAACATTTAGAGTGTAGCCCATAGGGGTAAGACCTGGTGGAATTCACAATTCCCCCTCCCCTGCTGACACACCAAATCAGAACTTGCATAAACACCTCTAACTAAATCTGAATCTGGCCCTCATTAATTAAGAATGTGCCCTTGGGACGCCTTCCAAGTGCTGCCTGTCACCGTGCCTTCCCCACCTTCAGCCTCAGTTTCCCCAGCTCAGGGCATGAGCAGCCATTGCTGTCTCTTGAGCACCCTCTAGTGGTGGAATTGGACTGTGCTCCGGGAGCTGGGAGCAGAAATCAAGAGCAGCTGTTGCCCTTGCTGGGAACGTTGGGCTGTGGGACCCCAGGACCACTCTCAGGTCTCTGCATTTCTTGGGGCAGGAAGAGAGCATGGGGGTGCAGAAGGGAAAGCTGGGAAGTCTGCAGCCTGGCTGGGTACCAGGGAGACCAGGCAGGCGGCTGCAGGCCTGGGCCTAGGGGTCAGGGCTGTGGGACTGCAGGTCATCCACCCCAGAATACCAGAAAGCAGTCTCTGGCCCTGACCTTGGTGTGGTGAGTCCTTGAGACCAGAAAGGGCTTGAACAAATGAGAGGACAATGACTCAGCTCTGGGAGAGGGAGCCAGTTCCTGACCCAGCAGCCTAAGGTGGAATTGGGGACCGGGAGGCCCTGAGCCTGCTTGAGGTGCCATGTGCTAATAAATCCCAGCAGGGGGACTTGGGACACGGAGCATGCAGCCTCTTCTCCCTTGCTGCCCTTTGCCCCATCGTTGAATCTTAAGGTGTGGTCTGCACCTTGGGTCCTGGTGGTCAGGAGCATGTGGGCGGTGGGCACAGGGGTTCAGAAAAGAGTCCTGTAGCACCCTGCCCCACACACCAAGCTCCAGAGATGTGAGAAACAACTGGAGGGCCGTGGTGAGGGGCCCCCTCGGCTGGGGGTCTCCACACTCCTCCCACCCTCAAAGCTAGAGTAGGTGGTGAAGGGGGTCCTGGAGCTTTGGGCCCTGGGATTTGCAAACTGCTAGAACAGAGCTGCAGACCACCACCCACAGTTGATATTCTTGTAGGCCCTGCCAGCCCAGGACACCCTCTGTGCTCCAGGCCCAGGTAGGGCCCGAGTTTGGCTTCTTTCATGCTGAGCCTGTGTCATCAGTAAGGCCAGCACAGGTACCTGGAGCACAGGTAACTAACTTCCTTTGGGGATTCAACATATGCAGATCATCCCTGGTTAGAGATGTGGTTTCTCAGATCTGTGGGCTGGCAAATCTTGCCTCACCTAGAGGGAGGGGTTTTTACTGAGGCCAGAATCATTCCAATGTCCTTCTGTGCCCAGGATGTGTTTGTTCTGTCTATGGGGCCATGCTGGGAGGGCTCCCCTCATTCTCCTATGTGAGTACCACACTGAACCCCTGACCATCCACAAAGGGGCTCAGCCCCAAAGCTGCCCAGCCCACCAGGCTTGGCTCCAGGGTGCAGCAGAGACCCAGGTGGCTGTGGGTGGGGACTTGATTCTGATAATGTTAGAAGTGTGTCGACAGTGCCTTGCTTGTTCTAAGGGTCTGAGTTGGTTGGGGTCATTGCTGTGATCTAATGGGCTGTTTCCAAGGCCCAGCTGTGTGGAGGCCCCATGGGCATGGTGGAGTCCCACCCAAGGAGTCAGTGCCCAGGTCTCATCCTGGCCAGGCCCCAAATGTGTGTGGTCCCAGAGGTGTTTCTTATCTCTTGTCTTGGTTATCTCATGTGTAGCCAGAGCCAGGACTTCCCTTTGGCTTGGTGCTCTGTAAAGAAAGAGGTTAATTAACTTGGCAATCATTTCTGGCCCTTCCTGGCAGCTGGGGTGACAATGAGGAACACTGGGGTGTGGTCATGGGGCCTGAAGCTGCCTTTTGGATGGAATGGAGAAGAGCTTCAGGGATGAAATGGCATCAGAGCTGGGCCAGAATGGGCGAGCACCTATAAGGTGGCACACTGGGATGTTGGGTCTGGCACCTACATGGTGGTACACAGGTATGTCTGAAGCCTGGTGCCCGGGCAGGACTTGGGATTGGGGCTGGTTTGTGCCTGGGAGAAGGGCTGCAGGAGAAAGGAGGACTGACTGGGACAGCTCCCACACCGCAGTTGAAGGCACATGGCTCGGCTGTGTGGCTTTGGGCCAGTTGTGTAACCTCTCTGTGCCTCAATTTTCTCATCTGTAAAAGAAGGAAACAAAGAGTGCCAACTTTAGAGCCCTCGTAGGGTGACCTACAACTGTGTGGGGTGAACTGGGTGCTATTGTTTCGAGGAAACCTTGGAGACTTGGCTAAGCCCCTCCCCTCTCCTGCTGACCCAGGCCCTGTCTCTGGTGCCTGACCCCAACCATGCTGCTCATGTCTCTGCAGGGGCTGAGGAGGTGCTGTTGCTGGCTCGGCGGACAGACCTACGAAGGATCTCTCTGGACACGCCGGACTTCACTGACATCGTGTTGCAGGTGGATGACATCCGGCATGCCATCGCCATCGACTATGACCCCCTGGAGGGCTATGTATACTGGACAGATGATGAGGTGCGGGCCATCCGCAGGGCCTACCTGGACGGGTCCGGGGCACAGACGCTGGTTAACACTGAGATCAATGACCCCGATGGCATCGCGGTCGACTGGGTGGCCCGCAACCTCTACTGGACCGACACAGGCACCGACCGCATTGAGGTGACACGCCTTAATGGCACCTCCCGCAAGATCCTGGTGTCCGAAGACCTGGATGAGCCTCGGGCCATTGTGCTGCACCCTGTGATGGGGTAAGATGGGTGGGAGGCTGGGCACGAGTGAGCGGGAGATTAACCCAGACTGGGGGCTCTGGAACATTCAGTCGAATTCCCTGGAGGAGGGCTTGTTGAAATGGATGGCAGGGCCCCCACAGTTGTGATTCAGGGGGGCTGGGCTGAGGCTGAGAAACCACATCTCTAACAAGCTCCCAGGTGGTGCTGATGCCACTGGTCCTAGGAGAAGGCTATGGGAAGTGCTGCCATGGACGGTCACATCCGTGTGTAGAAAGCCCTGGAGACCCGGCCAAGTCTGTTTCCCGGGGCCTCGGTTTCCTCATGTGTGGCAGGGAATGCCCCACCTAGATGATTTCTATGGGCTTTGCCTCTACTAAATGCCTCACACGCCGGGGGTCTTCTTGATCTCGCTGTACTCTTGGATAGGAGTAGTTGTATACTTGAGGACGCTAAGCCCAGAGAGGCTCAGGGACTTCCCCAGGGTCATACAGCCAGGAGGTGGCAGATCTGGGACTGGGCCTGGTAGCGCAGTTCAACTTTCTAGTTTAAGGTTCTGTGAAATGGAGCTTGCTAATGGTGTGGGGGCATTTCTAGGTGTAGCCGAGGGCCGTCCTGGAAAACTAACTGGGCAGACTGTCAGGACCCTCAGGGAGGAGGCAGGGGAGAGTCGGGGGTGCCATGGGAAGCTGCCTGCCACCAGCACAGGGCATGGGCCGGGATCCTGGAGGGCCCGAGGGTGTCACATAGTGCTGCTGCCACTGCGTGCCCAGCAGGCACCACAGGCACCTCTCATAGTGTGGCTCTGGGTCCCAAGGCTTGGAGGTGATATTACTTACCCACAGTGCCCCATGGATAGTGGCAGGGCCAGTTTAGAGTCCCAGCTGCCTGTGAGGCCTGTGCTGGTTGCCCTGCCCTGGAGGGGCAGACGTGCTGGCTGGGGAACTTTTGTGCCAGGAGAGTCTCGTTTAGGTGCCAGCCAGCCAACGGGCAGCAGGGCCATGGCAGACGACAGGGCCATAGCGGGTTGCAGCCAGGGCAGGGGCTGGGGTGCAAGGAGCCCTCACTGGACCCTGCAACACTGCATCAGGTGAAAAATACTGTTCTATGTTGGGCAGGGTGGTCCCTTAGAGGATGGCAGGTGAGGGGCGACTCAGGGTCTCCAGGGTTTTAGTGGTCAAAGACAGAGGAACTAGTTACCAGCTCTAGCGAGGGGAACGTGGCCCTGAGGACCTGCTCCCTGCCCAGCTGCTGGTGAACTTGATCAAGTCACCGCCTCTGTAGTCCTCAGCTGTGCAGTGGGGGAGGCTGTGAGGCCAAGGCTCCCAGAGAGGGGGCTTTGGTAGGCAGGTATGTGAGATCTGGGAAGGAGCATCGGGACACGTTGGAAGCCGAGACTCGCCTTGAGCAGGGGGAACTTCCTCTTGCAGCTGCCACCCCAGGAAACTAGGTGGGGGGCCAGAGGGAACCAGTCACCTGTCCTTTGCAGAGGGAGCCTTTCAGTTAGGTGCAGAAGGCTCTGCTGCCCCCTTCCTCCCTCGAGGTGCTCAGCCACGGGGCGGACTTGAGGCCGCCCCAGACCCTTGGTGGGGCATCTCTTGCCCGCTGACCAGTGGGGTGGGAGATAAGCCCCCCAACCCTGTGAGTTTTTGAAAGCCCACATGGGGTGGGCCCCACTGTTCCCGGGATCTGCTGGCTCTGCCTACCGGCCTGCTGCTCCCCTTTAGGTCCCATTTACCGAACACCTTCCATGTGATGGGGCGCACATTGCTCCTGGCCTTGGGGACGCAGCTGAGATGAGACAGACGGGTGCTATCATGGATATCTGCTTCTTCTCCAGCCTCATGTACTGGACAGACTGGGGCGAGAACCCCAAAATTGAGTGCGCCAACCTGGACGGGCAGGAGCGGCGTGTGCTGGTGAATGCCTCCCTCGGGTGGCCCAATGGCCTAGCCCTGGACCTGCAGGAGGGCAAGCTGTACTGGGGGGACGCCAAGACAGACAAAATCGAGGTGAGTCTTCCCTGGGAGGGGCCGTGGCCAGGAGAGAGCACTGGTTCAAGGAGTGGGTCAGTGCATGTATACCATGCGGCCGGACACCGCCCGGCTGTCCCTGGGCCCTGAGTGTCACGCAGAGGCCAGCCTTGTGCAGCATGACCCTCATACCAGGTTGGTGTTGATGGACGCCTGTGCTCTGCTGTTTGGGCAGATGGAATACAGGTGACCCTATTCCTGAGACTGTCTGCTTAGGTCATATTTTCTTTTTTTTTTTTTT
>NW_003852529.1:2150128-2164294 GCF_000181295.1 Otolemur garnettii | reverse complement strand
AGCTCACAGCAAACTCCTGGGCTCAAGCGATCCCCTTGCCTCAGCCTCCCAAGTAGCTGGGACTATAGGCACCTGCCACAATGTCTAAGTAGTTTTTCTATTTTTAGAAGAGACAGGGGTCTCACTCTTGCTCAACTCGAACTCCTGAGCTCAAGTGATCCACCTGCCTCGCCCCCCAGAGTGCTAGGATTACAGGCGTGAGCCACCGCGCCTGGCCAGCTCTGGGTCTTCTGATTCTTTGCGTCTCTGTCTGCTGCTAGTCATCTGTGAGACTCACCAGGAGCGTAAAGGTGCTGTGGCCAGTGAACTGCTCGTGCTACGTGGGTGTGTTAGATGGGTGAAGAAACTAGTTCCTGAATTGTTAATTTATTTCCTTGATTATAAACTGTCTTTATGGGAAGCCCTGGGAGCCCATCCATAAGTACGGAACACTATTATTCAGGTCCTCCGTAAGCTGGGGACAGCCTGTACTAAAATTATTTGTTGTGATGCTCTTAGACAAAAAGGCCGTGAGAGGGTCTGAGCCCAAGTCGGTGGCCCTGCGTGGTGTACTGTGGGTGCATCGGATGTGGGGGCCAGGGAGAGCTGACGCAGGACCCTCTGTGCTAACTTTGCCACTACTCCTAAGCCTTACACCATTTCAAAACACAGAGTTAAAGCAAAAACTAAATGGCACATCCACCATCCAGTTTAAGACATAACACATTGTTGACGTAGTTAAATCCAGAGCGGTCACCATCCTGAACTTGATTTCTCTTCAAATGGTTCACATCAGTATTTTTTTCCTTACATGGATGTCCCCTTACACAATGTGTGGTCTCCTTCTGCCTATTTTGTTTGTTTGTTTGTGTTTTTTTTTGTTGTCGTTTTTTCAAGACAAAATCTCACTCTGTCACCATGGGTGGAGTGCTGTGGCATCGTAGCTCACAGCAACCTCAAACTCTTGAGCTCAAGTGATCCTCCTGCCTCAGCCTCCCACTTGGCTGGGACTATGGGCACCTGCCACAATGCCCAGCTAATTTTTCAATTTTTAGTAGCAATGGGGTCTTATTGTTGCTCAGGCTGGTCTTGAACTCCTGAGCTCAAGCAATCCACCCTCCTTGGCCTTGCAGAGTGCTGGGATTACAGGTGTGAGCACCGCGCCCGGCCTCATTCTGCCTATTTTTATGTGTATCCGTGGCATCACCCTGTGTGTGTTCTTTGGCAGCTGGCTTTGTGCTCACCTCTGGTGCTTTTCACACCAGTGATATGTTAGTTACATTTGTCCCCAGTGCAGGAAGTCCCTGATTTTGGCACCTCTCCCCAGGGTGGACTCCACCTTCTTTCCCTCCTGAATGATTTCTTTGTGGCTGCATCGCTTCTTGTTGGCGTCACCATCAGGGTCACTGCTGTTCTTCTTATAGGTCCAGGCAGGTTGTGGAGTGTGTGTCTGTGTCACAGGATTTCAGCCCCTGCTTCTGCGGAGCCGCGGCACCCTCCGAGGCAGGAGCTCAGCGCTGGGGAGGCTGGATGGACACACCTCACGTACTAGCGCAGCAATGGTTTTCTTCACTGTGGTGAAGAATAAAATAAACCATTTTATTTTTAAGAATAAAATCGACCATTTGAAAGTGAACCCTTGAGTGTTGTTCAGTACATTCACAGTGTCGCACAGCCATCACTGCTAGAGCACTTTCGTCACCCATGACACCCTCTACCCTTTACAGTCGCCCCGTCTTCCGCACCCCCAAGCCTCTGGCAGCCAAGCTTCTGTTTTCTGTCTCTGTGGACTTGCCTGTTTCTGGACATTTCATGTGACTGGAATCATATAATATGAGGACTCTGGTGCTGGGCTTCTTTCTATAGGGTGATGTTTTTGGGGTCCGTGTGGTGCCACGTTTCAGCGTGTCCTTTCTTAGGGCTGGACGATGTCCATTGTCTGCGTGGTGCCACGTTTCAGCATGTCCTTTCTTCTTAGGGCTGGACAATGTCCATTGTGCGGGTGGAGCATGGTTTTGGGGTCCGTTGGTGCCACGTTTCAGCGTGTCCTTTCTTAGGGCTGGACGATGTCCATTGTGCGGGTGGAGCGTGGTTTTGGGGTCCGTGTGGTGCCATGTTTCAGCGTGTCCTTTCTTCTTAGGGCTGGACAATGTCCATTGTGCGGGTGGAGCATGGTTTTGGGGTCCGTTGGTGCCACGTTTCAGCATGTCTTTTCTTCTTAGGGCTGGACAATGTCCATTGTGCGGGTGGAGCATGGTTTTGGGGTCCGTTGGTGCCACGTTTCAGCATGTCCTTTCTTAGGGCTGGACGATGTCCATTGTGCGGGTGGAGCATGGTTTTGGGGTCCGTTGGTGCCACGTTTCAGCATGTCCTTTCTTCTTAGGGCTGGACGATGTCCATTGTGCGGGTGGAGCACGTTTGTTTTTCCCTTTATCAGCTGATGGACAGTGGTTTCCTCCTTCTGTCTGTGATGAACTGCTGCTGTGAGCATCTGTACGCAAGTTTGTTTGGACACCTGTTTAAGTATTTTGGGTGTACACTGAGAGGGAACTGCTGGGTCATGGGTGATTGTAGGTCTGACTTACCGTGGAGCCCTTAGACTGCTTGCTACATAGCTGCCCTGTTTCCCGTTCCCTGAGGCACCGTACGCGGGTTCTGATTTCTCTACTTGTTCTTTTCCATTTAAAAAAAATTGGTCGTAGCTGCCCTAGAGGGTGTGCAGTGGTGCCCCGTGTGGCCTTGATACCCGAGACACTGGGCATCTTGTCACAGGCTTGTCCCACAGCTGCGTTTTGAGATACGTAACCTGGGCCCCATTTGCAGAATGAGAAACTGAGGTTTAGGGGACAGTAACTTGTGCAGGGTCACTCGGTGTGGGCAGGAGGTCTCCAGGTGGTCTGACTTGGGAGCCTGCTAAGCTCTGCTGGCCCTTTTCTGAGGCTCTTGCAGTGTCCTGGGGTTCTGGGGAAGGCCCCCGATTGCATCTGCGCTACTGGTGGGTTGGCCTGTATCTGGTGGTCCAGACTGGAGAGGTAGAGTGGGAGGGGCGTTGTAAGGGTGAGAGGAAAGAATTCCAAAGTCTCCATAATGTCCTTGGGCAGTTAGAAGAATCAGAGGCTTGGTGAAGTCAGGCAACGCCAGAGACCTGCAGCGCAGAAAGGGGGTACGCTGCAGTCACCGCGGCCTGTGCACGCCAGCCCAGTGTTGGATTCTCCCTGTGGAATCGGTCCATTCGTTGTCAGAGCCCTGTAGACACTAAAGGTTCCTTTCTTTCCCCACTGGGGACCTGGTGACACACACTTTGGGGACATGGGGCAGGCTTAGCCGTGCCTGCTGCCTGCTCGTATGTCGAGCGCAGACAGCCTGCTGCCCCAAGACAATGCTGAGACACATGCGGAGACGTTTCTTCCGTGTTCCCAGAACACGGTGCGTCTTTTCCCACTGACAGTGGGAACTGGTCCTGGCCATGTGGGCAGGCACCTGTCATGGTGTCCTCTTGGAGTCTAGCCCAGGGACAAACCCTGGTGACATTCTTTTAGTGGTAAACGTGCCAGGGCCTGGACTCCCCTCTCCTGTGAGGGGCTCGGGGCTTGCTGCTGGCCATTTGTGAACACCCACAAAGGGCTGGCACCCTTAACACAGGCTCCTCGGATGTGGCCCTCAGCTGCCTGTCCCTTGGGATTAGTGGCTTCTGAAGGCTTCCAGGGGGTCAGCTGAGGTGCAAGAAGCCACATTTACCTTCCTGAGGGTGCAGTGGACTCCAGGTGGGAGGATGGTCAGGGAACAGGACATGCCTCACACAGTGGGTACACTTCCATCCAGAGCCTTGGATGAGTTTTGCCACTCACCTGTGAGAGGAGAGAGGATTCTGGTCTGCACGGCTGTACGCGGCCTGGCTCTGGATGTGGAGCATTGGCATGGGGAGGAAGGCGTATGGGGGGCGGGGAGCTTGCCCTTTGCAGAGGAATTCGGGCTCCTGGTGCTTCACCCCTGCCCCTGGAAGGACTTTACAGGGTAGCTGTGGCTGATCCTTTGATGAATTGGGAGAACAGCAAAGGTTTGGAAATGCTGAGCTGACAAGATGGGGCTTCATCTGGGCGTCAGCAGCACCTGGGTTGGGTGTACAGCGTGAGTTGGTGGGTAGGCCCGTGTGGCCTCTCCGAGGGGGCCTCCTACTGGCCTTGTCTGTGACTGCTGCTCTTGAAATTAGAGTAGGTCCATCCCTGGCTGCCCGGTGGTCACACCAGCCCACAACCAGCTGGTGCCATCGCCAGTGACAGTGGGGAGTGGCACGTGGCTCCAGGTGTGGGTGTGGGCTGAGGCCGCTCCCTCACTGGGTTCCTCTGGGCAGCAGCCCTGTGCTCCCTTCTCCACCTACTGAGCTGCCCAGGTCAGTCCTGACACAGCATCTGTCCATGGAGATAGCCTGAGTAGGTGTGACCTGGGGTCCCGTGGATGCAGCCCCATCTCTCTCCCTGTTCTTCTAACCTCCTGGGCTAGGAATCCCAGGTGATGCTGACTTCACCCCTGAGATGCCTCCTTAACCCTTTTTCTGAGTTCTAGAGCCCTTGGATTGGAGGTTTAGCACCCTAGGATGCCCTTAGCCACCCCCAGCCCATCCTGTGACCCTCCAGCGCATGCCCCAAATGGAGCCTGCATGTTCCTACCCACCTGGACACTCAAGCCCATCCACAAGCTCCCCTCTCTTCCCTGCCACAGCTCTTAATGCTGTTTGTGAGTGTGACTGGCATTGCTGTCTCCCAGAGCGGTCTCCCTCGGGATGCTCAGGCCGTGCTCGCCCCTCCCCTGACCGTGCTTGTCAGCTTGCTCCTGAGCCCCAGCCTCACATGCCCGGCTGTCTCTATCCCCTCTCCCCAGACGCCGGGCCCCCCCCCCCAGCCACTCCATGGTCTTATGTGTGGGGATGACCTACCGCCTCCACCCACTCAGCTGCCCAGGCAGGGTCTTCCTTTCCAAAATGGTGGCGCCTGGTTCCTGCCTGGAGGCTGGAAGCTGTAGCCACCGACACCCATCCAGGGCTGGTGCCTAGCCACAGAATTATTGTCATTGTCATCGTTACCACTTGTCTGTGAGCAGATCTTGTCTCCCAAAGCAGACGAGACCTCTCTGCGGTCCAGCTTGGGGATCACTGTGGTGACCCCAGATGGGCTGAGGACACATCAGGTCTAGGTCACCTGTGACCTCCTGTGCATCCCCCCCCCCCCCGGCTCTCTAGGTGGCTCTCACTTCCCCCTGGGTAGGTGTTTCTCCCGTGCCCTGACACTTACTAAATAGACAGAAGTGATGTTGACAAACTCAGAAAACACTCACTGCAGGACTGCTGTGCTGTCCCTGCCTGTGGCACCAGGGGACAAGATCGACCACCAGAGCCAGAAGCTGTGTGCGTGTTTGAGATCTATTACATGGAGTAATACAACCGTCTCGTCTACTTTGGGGTTTTGTGTGTGACAGCTTGGGGCAGTTATTCCTTAATTAAACAGCAGAGCTGTTTTCCTGTTATATGTGTGCCCTCAGAGGGCTGGTCTTGTGCTCATGTCTTTTTGTATAACCAAATCAGTGGGAACGTGGGATTCATTATAAGGGCATCACAGGCCAGTCGACTTTCTGGGGGCCACCATTTTGGGGCCCTCCTACAGACCTCACAGCAGTGCTGCTGCCTCTTGGAGCATGGCAGAGGATGGGCTTTCTTGGGGCCATCTTGTCCTTCCCTTCCAGCTGGCAGTTGGTGGGCTGTAGGTACCCTGATGGGCTGGTCGGGGAGGCAGGTGTCTGTTCCAACTGCCTTGGGAAGAGAACTGAAGCTGGCAGCTCTGAGAGTAGCCCTGGACCCCGAGTCGCCATCCAGGCTCTGGGCCTAGTTTCCCTTCCTTTAAAGCAGGTGCACAGAGATTCCTAGAGCAGGGTTTGAAAACTATAGTCGGGGCCCAGACTGCCACTTGTTTTTGTACCATTCTCAAACCTAAGAGAGGTTTATTTATTTTTACATTTTAAAAATTATTTGAAAAACATTAAAAGAAGACTATTTCATGACCCATGAAAATTTATAGTGTGTTTACATTTTAGTGTCCACGAAAACTTTATTTTGTTTTTTTAATCAGCGGAGTGTTGTTGAAACACAGCAGCACCTGACTGCGTGTGTCTCCTTGGGGTTTTGTGTGCTGCTTTTGCACCCCGAGACCGCTATGGTCTGAAAGCTGAACACATTTTGTACCCTTTATAGAAAAATGTGCTGATCTCTGTCCTAGAAAATCTATCTCCTGAGTTATCTCCCGGCTCCCCCATCTATGGGCGTCCCAAATTTGATCCTGTTGTTTCTGAACATAGAGGGGAATGTTCTCTGCGTCTCCTCTCCTGACATTCTGAAGGCGGCTGAGCAAGGCTCATGGTGGGGGAGTTCTGGGGAGCTGGGGCTCCAGGAGAAGGGAGGCCTGCTGTAGTCTTGGGAGAGGCCTGATACCTTGGAGTTGTTTTCTCAGCTGTGTTGCTTCTGGTCAAGGTGTGCTGAAAGTCGTCACCAGAAGACCACTTTAGCATTCCTTCTTTTTCCTAGTGTTAGGGCCGCTGAGCTCCGCTTGTTTTAGGCCTGCTGTGTTTGCAAGGTGGTGAGTCCGTGTGGTGCTCTACGGCTTCTAGGCAGGTTTGAACTCGGCCTGGGCCTGTTAAACAACAATGACAACTACAACAACAACAAAGTAACCTGGGTGGGCTGCGGGGGACTCGGAGAGTAGCTTCTGAGTGGCCGAAGAGATCTCCAAGGGAGGGTGCTGCTGGTCCAGAGCCACCATCCTGCCCTTGCTATGGGCACAGCCTGAGAGGAGCAGCTCACTGCTTCCCCCACTTTTTTAGGGGGCAACCAAGGAGTAGGGAGCAAAGGTGGAGAGAAAAGTGGCTCCGGCCAGCGCCCATCACTGCAGTTCACCTGGAGCCTCTGGGCTCCTTTTCATTGTTTGAGGATGAGGCTGGGAGTCAGGGACAGTTCAGTTTAACATGGCTGGAAATTGAGTTATTAAAATTAAGAAAGGCCGAGGGTAGTGTTTATACCTGTCATCCCAGCACTCTGGGAGGCCAAGGTGGGTGGAAGCCTTGAGCTCAGGAATTCAAAACCAGCCTGCACAAGAGCAAGACCCTGTCTCTAAAAATAGCTGGGCATGGCTTGGCACCCATAGCTCAGTGGTTAAGGAGCCGACCACATACACTGGGGCTGGCAGGTTCGAACCTGGCCTAGGCCTGATAAACAGCAATGACAACTACAACAACAAAAAAATAGCCACGTTTTGGGAGGCTGAGGCAAGAGAATCGCTTAAGCCCAGGAGTTTGAGGTTGCTCTGAGCTGTGATGCCATGGCATTCTACCAAGGGCGACATAGCGAGACTCTGTTTCAAAAAAAAAAAAAAAAATTAAGAAAGTAAGTAACTAGGACAAGAAGAGAAAAATCAAAGAGATAATATTGCCCTTTGGTAGGTTGGATCTTTGAGTCCTTTCTTTTTCTAGGTAAAGGATTGTCTTCCTTGTCACATTCATGAACTGTGCTGATGGCCCTCCCAGCCTTGGTGACTGTGGGTGGAGGAGGGGGCGAAGGGCCCTGCTGGTGTGAGCCCCACTTCCTGCCTTCCCCCATTGCACCTCCTTGCCAGGCACCCAGGGCCGGGTCCCTGTAGTGTGGCACTGTGCTGCTGGGATGGACCAGGCCTCTCAGGTGTTCTCTGAATACCCACCTGGTTGTGGAGCACGTGTTTACTGCCTTTGTGTGCCTTCCTGTTGTGGGGGCAAAACTCCATCAAGAGTCTTAAACCACGTGGGACTGAGGGGCCTGTCACCTGCTGTTCACTGCCCCCCGGAGCTGCCAGGACTGGTACCACCTGAGCCCCAACCTCGCTGGGCTAAGCCCGCTGTTTGCGCCGAGCTGGCCTCTCAGAACCCAGTGTGGGGAGCTGCTTTAATGCCCATGCCTGGGCCTTCTGAATCCACTGTAGTTGCTGCAGGCTGGGCCCAGCCCCTGCTCTTTGTTTTGTTAAGTTCCCTGGGTGACTTTAGCTCCTTGGCTAGTAGTCCCAGGAGGAAAGACTAGGTCCGAGAGGGTACAGAGCACTGAGGCAGAGCTGGCTGGGGCCCAGGGCCATGTGCCCCTCCCTGTTTACCCAGCAGTTTTGTCCTGAGCTGTCCAACCACGGAGGACCAAAGTCTCCCTCTCTGTGCACGTTCAGTCTGTCTCATGTTTATGGTGCCTATGAAAAACAGAGGATCTGTGGCTTTTCTGATGAGCAGGGAATGAATCTGGCTGCAGGGGGCCTGCTGAAGCTTGCCTGTAATTGCCTTGTGTGCCTTTCATCCTCTCCTGAGAGCCCGAGAGCTTGAGAGCTGAACGTGGTGTCTTTACTCAGTCTTCCTTTTGACATAAGCTGCTACGGGATCATGGATCACTGGACCCCGTCTTACCCCAAGTGTCTGTAGTCTCAGCTTGTTAAGGCGTTTATGTTTGACGGTATTTTCTGCCCTGTAGCTTTTGCAGTAGTTGCTCTTAATTAACACCAACTCTTCTAGGAAGAGATTTGACTTTTACATCTTGGAGTAACCAGGGTAAAAGCGTCTAGACCCGTGGGCTTAGTTGTAGAACAAGAAGTTCATCTGGTCTGATTGAGTGAGAAATTAGTTCCCAGAGAGTGGAAGGGACTTGGCCAGGCCCTGCAGTTGCTTGGCCTTTGGTAACTCTGTGTGGTGGTGTGAACTGGGGACCCCTAAGTCACGGGCAGGCATGGCTGGTAGACCCAGGCCTCCTGCCTGTGGAGCACACCCTGGTCTGAGACCCATTCATTGGTCTTCCAGGCAGCTCAGTGGTAAGGGAGAAGATACCTGTTTGCCTGGCATGCTTATATTGGGCCACCTGTCCCCGTACAACACTCACATTCGGGCAGGGGAGGCTGTGGGTAAGGGATTCTGAGCTGGCCTGTCATTGCCCTGTCAAATGGAGGCATGCATCATAATGAAAATGTCATTTATCCAGCACCCCCATGAGCCCCGACATGGTGTGGACAAAGCAGATGCTCCTGGGAGCTCAGGCCTGAGGTGGGGAAGGGTGGCGCAGGTTGGGGTGGCCCTATGTGACCCATGTCACTCCCGTCCTGCAGGTGATCAATGTGGACGGGACAAAGAGACGGACTCTGCTGGAGGACAAGCTCCCGCACATTTTCGGCTTCACACTGCTGGGGGACTTCATCTACTGGACGGACTGGCAGCGTCGCAGCATCGAGCGAGTGCACAAGGTGAAGGCCAGCCGCGACGTCATCATTGACCAGCTGCCCGACCTGATGGGGCTCAAGGCGGTGAACGTGGCCAAGGTCATTGGTGAGTCAGGGAGGCCCAGGCCCTTGCTCAATCACGCTGACTGGCACAAGGGAGAAGTAACAGGTCCAAGTTTGGTATCGAGCTGGGGTACCCCACTCTGGGGAAGGGCAGGTGGGGCAGACAGGAGCAGGGCTGGCATATGGGATATTGACCAAGTGGTAGGTATGGACCAGGAATGGCAGTACTTATTGTTACCATTGTGACTGACATTTGCTGAGCACCTACTATGCGCCAGGCCCTGGCTGAGAGTCTTAGTGTCCAGAGCAGCACCATGTGCTACCGCAGCTGTGGCCCCATTTCCACTGGGACAGGGGATGTGGCATCCTGCACCTCAGGCCTGCTGAGCTCAGAGCTCGCCCCTGGGCCTACCTTGACCTCATTGCTGGGCTGGGCTATGATCGTTGTCCACTGTGGCCAGGCTTGACCCTCAGAAACACACACGCACCTTTGCCTGAAAGCCAGGACCTGCAAAATGCTCACCAAGGAGATCATTGTTGGACAATCATTATAGTCTCTTTCTGAAAAGGACCCCAGGTGCAAATCAGCAAGTTACACTGGAGAGAGCAGCATCTGGGTGGGGCCTCGGGTGCCATAGTGCCGGGGCCCTGGGCCTCGTACCATAGAGATGCATGGCAGGTCTCTGCTGGAGCCTCATACCATAGAGATGCGTAGCAGGTCTCTGCTGGACACATGAGGGAGTGGACAGAGGTCCCAGTGTTCACCAAGTCACCTGTAATATAGTGGGTGAGATGCCTGAGTCAGCTCTGCTACAAATCTGATGACGGTGGCTGTCATGTTAGAGAGGACCATGGTTTCAGAATACAAGGGAGCTAATTGAGCTTGGAATTGGGGGAGTGGGAGGGGACAGGGCTTGGCCAGCAGAAGTGGAGGCTGAGTGAGGTAAGGGCTGGAACAAGATAGGGCAGGTAGCCCGGAGCAGCAGGTGCTCCCTGGCCAGGGGCTGTATCAAGGCCTGTGCTCCTGATGCAGAGAGGACAGGAGGGTGAGTCTGTAGGTTTAGTTTCATCAGTCACCTTTAGAAACACATTTGTGAGGTCAGGAATGGCAGCTCACACCTGTTAATCCTGGTGTTCTGGGAGACTGAAGTAAGAGAATCACTTGAGCCCAGGAGCTTAAGGTTGCAGTGAGGTGTGATGATGCCACTGCACTCTAGCCAGGGAAATAGAGTGGGACCCCATCTCAAAACAAACTAAAAACCCCACAAAACACATTGATTCTCCACTGTGGAGGGTGAGACTCAACTGTGAGGGATTGTTCAAAAAGCAAACCCCAGAGATAACAGAAAAGGCTGCACCTTAGGGCTGGGATTGAAAGTTGAGGAACTCCCCTCCTCAAGGTCTCATGATTTACTAAGGCAGGGAGGGAGAAGGATTTCTTCTATAGCTTAAATATTTAACACTAAATTAAAGCCACTTTTAATAGTGCTTTGGTAGATGAGTAAGATTAACAAACTGGCCAAAAATAAACAAGCATGCTTCCTACTGTCTGCTTTCATAAAAAAGAGACAACCATTAACCGTCCTGTGTGAATCTGAGTTTTCAAGTTTGCCAAGAATGTTGATGACTTGGAGGGAACCCCGGGGTGGGACTCCAGGAGCCTGTCTGGTCAGCAGGCCAAGGAAGGGTGACCTGCCAGGCACTGCCTCAAGGTGCCCTGTGTCTAAGGCCAGCCTGCCTGGCGGTGCCCTTGCTGAGCTGCTCTGTGACTTCCTGTGTTGCCGTCAACAGCATCTCTGGGCTTCAGTTTCCTTGACTAAACAGTAGAGATGAGAATAAGTACTACTTGCTAGATTGATGGAGTAAGTGAAGACAGGTGACCCCAGGGGCCAGTGCCTGGCTCCCAGTTAGTTCCAGGCAGTGCCTGCTCCTGCTGTTACTGTTAACTGCCACTCGACCAGGGGGGGAACTCTGGTTGGTATCATCCCACCACCCACATCCTCTCCCATTAGACGTGTGGTGAGAGTCGAGCCATGCCTGCCTGCGGCTGGGTCCCACCCGTTCTTGGCTGGGCTCTGGACATTTACAGCCTGTGAATTTATTTCTAGGAACCAACCCATGTGCAGACAGGAATGGAGGGTGCAGCCACCTGTGCTTCTTCACACCCCGTGCAACCAGGTGTGGTTGCCCCATCGGCCTGGAGCTGCTCAGTGACATGAAGACCTGCATTGTGCCTGAGGCCTTCCTTGTCTTCACCAGCAGAGCCGCCATCCACAGGATCTCCCTGGAGACCAACAACAACGACGTGGCCATCCCGCTGACCGGCGTTAAGGAGGCCTCTGCACTGGACTTTGACGTGTCCAACAACCACATCTACTGGACAGACGTCAGCCTGAAGGTACTATGGACTAGATCGAATATGCATGCAGGTTTTTTGTGGTTTTTGGTTTGTTTGAGACACAGTCTCACTCTGTTGCCTTAGCTAGAGTGCAGTGCTGTCATAACTCACAGCAACCTCAAACTCTTGGGCTCAAGCAATCCTCCTGCCTCAGCCTCTCAAGTAGCTGGGACTATAGGTGCCCACTACCACGCCCAGCAAATTTTTCTATTTTTAGTAGAGACAGGGTCTCGTTCTTTCTCAGGCTGGTCTCGACTTCCTGAGCTCAGGTGATCCACCTGCCTCAGCCTCCCAGAGTGCTAGGATTGCGGGCGTGAGCTACTGTGCCCAGCCCACATGCAGCTTTTGCCTGTAATGTTACCACCTCAAAGGCTTAAAATTTTTTTAAAGAACTATAATATTCATTGTAACTTGAAGCAAGCTAATAAAATATGAATGAAAGTATTTTTAATTAGTAAATATGAATGACTGTAATGAGCAGATTACACTAGACACGGTGGGCTTTTATAGAGTGCTGTGTAAACTTGAAACATTTGTTATAAATTGCCCTTGACTTCAGACTCACTCCACCTGCTCCTGCTCCGTTGCCAGCGCCCAATTTGCATAGCAAACTCTTCCTTCAAAATGCATACCTCGGCTCGGCGCCTATGGCTCAACGGGCTGGGGCGCCAGCCACGTACACCTAGGGTGGCGGGTTCGAGTCCCCAGCCCGGACCCGCCGGACAACAATGACGGCTGCAACCAAGAGATGGCCGGGCGTTGTGGCGGGCGCCTGTGGTCCCAGCTACTTGGGAGGCGGAGGCGGGAGACTCGCTTGAGCCCAGGAATTGGAGGTTGCTGTGAGCTGTAGTGCCACGGCACTCTACCCAGGGGGACAGCTTGAGGCTCTGTCTCGAAAAAAAAAAAATGCATACCTCCTGGACAAATATAAGAAAAGACTTTTTTGCCATCTAAAGCAGGTTGGGGGCTCAGCGCCCATAGCACAGAGGTTATGGCTCCAGCCACATACACTGAGGCTGGCGGGTTTGAACATGGCCCAGGCTTGCTAAACAACAAAAAATAGCCAGGTGTTATGGCAGGTGCCTGTAGTCCCAGCTACTTAGGAGGCTGAAGCAAGAGAATCGCTGAAGCCCAGGAGTTTGAGGTTGCTGTGAGCTATGACATCACAGCACTTTGCAAAGGGAGACATAGTGAGACTCTGTCTCAATAAATAAATAAATAAAAATAAAGCAGCTTTGGCACACTGGCCCCTAGGCTGGCCTCTTGGTTTTGTAAATAAAGTTTTATTGGCACATGGCAGTTCCCATCTGTTTGTGGATTGTTTGCAGTGGCTTCTGTGCTGCCTTGCTGAGGAGTTGTGGCAGAGCCACGGGGCCTGTGAAGCCTAAAATATTTACTGTCTGCCCCTTCACAGAGCAGGTTTGCTGATTTCTATTCTAAAATACTGGCCAGCTAAGATACTAAAATCATCTATTTTTTATTCTACTACTTATATTACATATCTTTGAAAGATTTTTTTTCTGATTTTAAAAAATCACAAGAGTTCCTTTTCAAGAAAGGAAATATACAGAAAAGAATAAAGGAAAAATTAAAAATCACCCATAACTTCCCCAGTCAGAGTCAACTATGTCTGACACTTCGGAGTGTTTCCTTCAAGTCTTTTCTCTAAGATAATATTTCTCATATTCACAGCCTTATGCTACATAGAATTTTGTATTGAGATTTCACTTAATGTTGTAACAGGTATTTTTTAAAGCTATTGTAAACTCTTTAATATAATTTTTTAAGCATGTAAAATATTGTACTGCACAGATATTCTAAACAACATCTTAGTAACAAACATCTTTGGGGCCCTGCATGGTGGCACACACCTGTAATCCCAGCTACTTGGGAGGCTGAAGTGGCAAGATTGCTAAGGCCAAGAATTTGAGATCAGCCTGGGCAACATAGTGAGACCCTGTCTCTACACAAATTTTTAAAAAATTACCTGGGTACAATAGTGCATACCTGTAGTCCCAAAGACTTGGGAGGCTGAGGCATGAGGATTGCTTAACCAGGAGTTTGAGGCTGCAGTGAGATATGATTGTGCCACTGCACCAGGGCAAAAGAGCAAGACCCTGCCTCTTAAAAAACAAAAAAAAACTCTGTGTATAATGTTTTATAATGTAAGGCTTTATAATGTAAAGCCTTTTTGTTGTATTTTGAACAGTTCTCTGTCTTTTGTATTTTTATTAGTTTCTTGGAATAAAGTTTCAGGAGGAAGATTCCTGGGTGAAGGACATAGGTGTTTTTAAGATTCATATGTACATACATAATATCAATATGCAAGTTGCCTTTTCTTAAAAGGTTGCATTTTGCTACATTTCAAATGTTCATTTTAAAACTCTTGAAAGTTGGCTCGGCACCTGTGGCTCAAGTGGCTAAGGCGCTAGCCACATATACCTAAGTTGGAGGGTTCGAATCCAGCCC